>NC_073391.1:16495117-16831534 GCF_028641065.1 Leucoraja erinaceus | reverse complement strand
AATGCTTGGGTCTTGGAACCTCTTAGAATCATTGATAGGTGACTCTCCCAATGGCAACCCAGTAACTGGCTACATGTATCCTGCGGGATGGTGGGAGGTGAAATTAAGCAGTAATTGCTATGTGTTTAAGGGCCTGTCCCACTTACGCGACCTTCTTCGGCGACTGCCGGCACCCGTCATAGGTCGCCGAAAATTTTCAACATGTTGAAAATTCAGCAGCAACCAGAAAGACGCTATGACTCTTTGGAGACTTTTCACGCCCATTGGAGACCTCTCACGCCCATAGGCTGTATGGTCGTGAGAGATCTCCTATGGTTGTGAGAGGTCACCGGCGACATGTCGCCAGGGGGTCGCCTGTATGGTCGTGAGAGGTCTATGGTCGTGAGAGTTCTCCAAAGAGTCGTAGTGTCTTTCTGGTCGCTGCTGAATTTTCAACATGTTGAAAGTTTTCGGCAACCTATGACGAGTGCCTGCAGTCACCGAGAAGGTCGTGTAAGTGGGACAGGCGTGTAAGTTGGACGTGACGTAAAACTGGACTCCCAGCTCTTTCTCTCCTCCCCCTCCTCCTATATTCCTTCTTCTGGCATCACACTTCGCAACTCTTCAATCCTGTCGGGCACTTTCTGCTTTGATCTCCGGCCTTGGTTCCAACCATCTGTCCGACCCGATATGTCACCTATCCTTGTTCTCCAGAGATGCTGCCCAACCTGCTGTGTTACCCCAGTACTCCGTGTCCTTTTGTGGAAACTTCAAACCATTTTATTGGCTCAATGACAAACGGAAAATACCATAATCATTGGCACTGACTCATTGTTTTATTCTAGAACATGAAGGAGCCATCAACTAACAACAGGATATCTTTTCATTTATAATTTATTTGGCCTCACACCTATTATCCTGAGCTAGAAAATGGATGAAAGCTGGTATTCAAAACTTGGATATGTTATTGCCGATGTGTTATTTTCTTCCTTTGTAACCTACACTGCATACAGACATTTCAATCTCAGACTATTTATTAATATTATGCTGCCACCACTATTTTTCACAAACCTCGTGCAGCAAAATTATTTTCTGCATTTAATGCAAAAGGACAGGTAAGAGATAAATTATAGAAGTGGGGAACTTCATTAATCTTTGTTTTTATGTGAATGGTCTGATTCACACCCAATTTGAGGCATTTTAATACTTCTGCAATTCATCTCCTGTCATTGTTTATTTCTGAATGGTATGCTATTATTCTGCTGGACAGCGCGTTTTTTTTCCATTTAAAAGAAATTTTGAATAATAATATTGCTAGATTTCCTTCCCAGCCCTCTCTCCATGTATCCCCTCTCCCTTCTGAAATGTGCTATTGCATGGTAACAGGGTGGCGGCAGCCAAATGGCACCATCACGTGTGAGTTTATGCAGGCAATTCATACAACTGTGGATGATACAATCGTCACCTTATGTCTACACTGAAAAGCTTTCGAGGATTAGTCACAAAACAGCAAGTGGTAGCTTTAGCCTTGATCAATTGCCCATTTTTTCCCATAAGAGTAGTCAGTGTAGTTTCAGAAACTGTGAGTACTTCCTATGGCAGTGGAACTAATTTTTGGGAAATGGGCAGCTGTTGAAGATTTTCCAATTATATTCTAGAGCCCAGATCGTCAAGATACAAGGAACTGCAGAAGCTAGTTTACCAAGGAAAGACACAAAATGCTGGAGTAACTCAGCATATCAGGCTGTATCCCTAGAGAACATGGACTGGTGACATTTTGGGTCGAGACCTGAAGAAGGATCTTTGGGTCTGAAGAAAAATGCCGACACACATGTCATCTATCCATATTTTCCTTGGATGCTGCCCAAATTGTTGAGTTATTCCAGCACTTTGTCCAGATGATGTGTTTGCAAACAGTCATCAGCTGAGCTTAAAGTTACTGTTGACTTGTATGAGAAGATCCTTATATTCAACAAAGGTACTGTGCCAACCTGTCCCTGATATACAATGCTGCCCTCTGACAATAAATGTTCACTGAATGTGTTACGTATGCGCGGAGCAAGAACAACCTCGGTGTATGAAAACATGTCACAGCAAACAGGAAGTGTCGGCGCGAGATTCCACAGGGACCAAGCACGTGAGTGAGGGCGGACACCGAACGAGTGGAGCAAGGGTGACCTGCTTTGTTTGGACACTGATATTGATGGACTGCATTATAGACAACCAAGCACGTGTGCGCGTTCACGGTTGGTGAGGGGTTGTGGTGTCTACATCCTCAATATGGTTCATCAGTGTT
This sequence comes from Leucoraja erinaceus, assembly GCF_028641065.1. Lineage (NCBI taxonomy): Eukaryota > Metazoa > Chordata > Chondrichthyes > Rajiformes > Rajidae > Leucoraja > Leucoraja erinaceus. The sequence goes on along the minus strand of NC_073391.1, from coordinate 16,829,259 downwards.
ACAGTTGAACAAAGGGGACTATGGAGCCATGAGGGAGGAGTTAGCCAAAGTTGACTGGAAAGATACCCTAGCAGGGATGACAATGGAACAACAATGGCAGGTATTTCTGGGAATAATACAGAAGGTGCAGGATCAGTTCATTCCAAAGAGGAAGAAAGATTTCAGGGGGAGTAAGGGGCGACAGTGGCTGACAAGGGAAGTCAGGGACAGTATACAAATAAAAGAGAAGATGTACCAAGTAGTAAAATGAGCGGGAGGCAAGAGGATTGGATAATGTTTAAAGAGCAACAGAAGATAACTAAAAAGACAATATGGGGAGAAAAGATGAGGTACGAAGGTAAGCTAGCCAAGAATATAAAGGAGGCTTCTTTAGCAAAAGCTTCTTTAGGTATGTGAAGAGGAAACAATTAGTTAAGACCAAAGTTGGACCCTTGAAGACTGAAAAAGGTGAATTTATTATGGGGAACAAGGAGATGGCAGATGAGTTGAACAGGTACTTTGGATCCATCTTCACTAAGGAGGACACAAACAATCTTCCTGATGTACTAGTGGCCAGAGGATCTGGGGTGAAGGAGGAACTGAAGGAAATCCACATTAGGCAGGAAATGGTGTAGGGTAGACTGATGGGACTGAAGGCTGATAAATCCCCAGGGCCTGATGGTCTGCATCCCAGGGTATTTAAGGAAGTGGCTCTAGAAATTGTGGATGTATTGGTGATCATTTTACAATGTTCTATAGATTCAGGATCAGTCCCTGTGGGCTGGAGGGTAGCTAATGTTATCCCACTTTTTAAGCAAGGTGGGAGAGAGAAAACAGGGAATTGTAGACCAGTTAGCCTGACATCGGTGGTGGAGAAGATGCTGGAGTCAATCATAAAAGATGAAATAGCGGCACATTTGGATAGCAATAACATGATTGGTCCGAGTCAGCATGGATTTACAAAGGGGAAATCATGCTTGACTAATCTTCTGGAATTTTTTGAGGATGTAACTGGGAAAATGGACAAGGGGGAGCCAATGGATGTGGTGTGTCTGGACTTTCAGAAAGCATTTGAAAAGGTCCCACATAGGAGATTAGTGGGCAAAATTAGGGCTCATGGTATTGGGGGTAGAGTGCTGACATGGATAGAAAATTGGTCGGCAGACAGGAAACAAACAGTCGGGATTAACTGGTTCCTTTCAGAATGCCAGGCAGTGACTAGTAGGGTACCGCAAGGCTCGGTGCTGGGACGGCAGCTATTTACAATATACATCAATGATTTAGAGGAAGGGATTCAAAGTAACATTAACAGATTTGCAGATGGCACAAAGCTGGGTGGCAGTGTGAACTGTGAGGAGGATGCTATGAGAATGCAGGGATATGTTCCCGATGGCCATGGCAGTTTAGGGATAAATGTGGGTTACCCATTTAGAACGGAGACAGATTATTAAAATGGTGCACTTTTTCACACAGAAGTGGGATCTGTGGGTCTGTGTAATCCTCTGCCTCAGGTAGGGCGTGAAGAATGCGAGGCAGGTTCATAACTGGATACTTATAGGAGCAAAGAGAGAGCTAGATAGGGCTTTTGATCCCCTAATAAAGTTTGTGGTAGTCAAGGAGATATGGGGGAGAAGGCGGGAAATGGAGCGGGGGCTTGTATACTGATTTAGGGGGGATGATCAGCCATGATCACACTGAATGGCGGTGCTGGTTCGATGGGTCGAATGGCCTACTCCTGCACCTATTGTCTATCCCTCCCTCCCTCCCTATGAGGGGAATGGAGAGGAAAAGAAAAAAAAATCAATCTGTACATTCTGTAGAAAACAGTGAAATGACTCCCGCTGTACATTCTGTTATGTGGCCTGGTCCCCGGTCGACGTTGTGGACCGCTGCATGGGAGCATCTTCTATCTCGATGTCTGCTTGATCATCTGCTGAAGAGGTCAGTAGATTTGGAAGTCCTTCATCACGGTGTTGTATCTGTTGTTTCACCTGTTTGAACGATGGCTTTGTCTGCCAGGGGTGCTTCGGTCTCTTCCTTGGGTGGTTCATCAGTTCTCTGGTGTACATGGTCTAGATATCACCTGACCACTCTTCCGTCTAAGACTTCTAGTTCAGCCACTTGACTGTTACAATGCCGGATGACGGCTCGTTGCCAGCTTTCTTTGTGAGTGAGTCGAGTGTCGACTTTAGCCTCAGTGCTAAACGTTGGCAGCTTGGTGTGGGTATAATTGTTCTGCTTCATGGCCTTTTGTTTGTTGCATATATTTTCTTTGATGATCGGCTGTAGAAGTTCGAATCTGGTACGTAAAGGGCGTTTGAACATTAATTTGGAGTAGTCCGGTAATGGAAAAGTAAACAACTTAATTTCGTCATCATGTCACATTGTGTTTGTTTCATGAGGCCTCGTTTCACCGTTTGCACTGTCGCTCAGCAAAGTCCATTTGATGCGGTGTGATATGGAGCTGTTGTCAGCTGCCTAATACCATTATCTCTACAAAGTCCTTGAATTCTAAACTTGTGAAAGCCAGGCTGTTGTCAGATACAATCATTTCCGAAATGCCAAATGTAGCAAAGACTGATTGTTATTTAGACCCAGTATTTGCCGATGTATACGACATCTGAGTAGGTAGCACCTCTATCCACTTCAAATAGGCATCAACACTAATCAGAAACATGTGTCCTCAGAACAGCCCAAAATAATCAATATGAATGCGCTTCCACAGGGAATCGGGCCAAGCCCATGGTTTAAGGGGAACCTTTGGGGATGCATACTGTGTTGTCTGACAATGGGACAAGCATGTACCATATTTTTGGTATCAGTATCAATTTTAGGCCACCACATGTAGCTTCACGCCAGTGCCTTCATTCTAACAACACCAGGATGGGCATCATGCAAGTCACGGAGTATGCGCCCTGGCCTTGAGGAGGAACAACCACTCGACTGCCCCATAATAAACAGCCATCCTGTAGGCTCAGTTCATGCTGCTGTGTCGGAAATGGTTGAACCTCTGGTGAAGGGCTGTCGGACCAACCAACCTGTAGAGCCCTTTTAACCTGCGACAAGAGTGGACCGCGGGCTGGCCACTGCCTTATGACGTGACTCTTGACTGACGTTTTATCTAGGCTTTGCAAGAGGTGAACAGCCTCGAACGGAGGTACACCAATGACTGTATTCTCAACAATTGGTAATCTGCTGGGGATATGCAACAATGTTTTCTTTTCTGGGGATATACTTCATTGTCTAAGAGTAAGCAGATGGAGATAAGGCCCATTGTTGCATTCTCGGTGATGACATCTGTTGGATACCACGTGTCTCTCCCATCAAGCCTAACACGAGCTTGTGGTCTGTGTGGAGCTCAAAAGGATGCCCAAATATGTACAAGTGGAAAGCGTTTGATGCCAAACATAATAGGGAGGGCTTCTCGATCAAGTGGGGAATAATGAATCTCCGCCTGAGACATTGTTCTTGATGTGAAAGCCACGGGCTTCTACAGTATGTGCCGCAGGTATTTGATGCAGAAGGACGGCACCTCCTCCATATGACGAGGTGTCATGTTTTGGGGTTATACGTTTTTCTGGGTCATAATGCACCAACACTGCAGAGGAACAGTGGGCTGCTTTTATTTGTTGGAATGCTCTTAGCTCAGCATTCAACCACACCCACTGCTGGTCCTTCTGGAGTAATCAGTACAAGGGCTTCAACAATGTAGCCAACTGATTTATGTACTGATTGTAATGTGTAACTAGCCCTGTGCAACATTCTGTGGGCTTGGGCTTGGGGCCTCTTTTATGGCTTTGATCTTGTGGCCCTGGAGAAGGACCCTAGTCTTATCCACTCTAAAGCCTAGTTAATCGACTGTGTCAGCTAGAAACGTGCACTTTTTACTGTTTAGTGTACAGCCGGCTTCCTCCACGTGAGAAATTACCCTGGCAAAGGTTTCAAGATGGTGTGCCTCTGACGTACTGGTTACTAACATGTCATCAAGGTAAGCACACACATAAGGGATATCCTTAATTACGTTATCAATAAGGCATTGGAATAAATCAGGGGCAGAACTCACTCCAAATGGTGGTTGTTTGTAATGAAATAGGCCCCTGTGTGTGTTGATTGTTGTAACGTCCCGGGACTCTGTGTCCTGTGTGACTTGATTATAGGCACGTTTCAGGTCTAATGTTGAGAACTGCTGTCCTCCTGAGAGGGATGCATATGTCTTCTATTCATTGTAAGGGATATGTTTCGTCGCTGTGTTGGTGGTTAGCTAACAGTCATTGCAAATGCGAATGGATCTGTCAGACTTGAGGACTGGCACAACCGCAGCTGTCCACACCGAGTACTGCACCGGTTTGACCATACCAATTTTCTGTAGGGGTCCAGTGCTTCTTCAACCATTGAGTGTACAGACGGGTTTTGTAAAATTCAAGGTCAGCTGTTGACCTCTCCTGACCACATGCCGGCCTGGTAAGTGGAGCAGGTTGCCATGATGAGCACATTCTGCGGTAAAAACTCCAACTACATCAACACTATCTCCGGTGTCGCTGCGGAACATTTAGTCTGGGCGCAGTAAATTTGGTATTCAGCATAATGACGACTCGCCTATTAAAGTGACGGCTGAACCTGTATCCAGTCTGGATTTCCGCTGTCAGCATACCATGTACGGAGGCTGGCTCTGACTTTTCATCCCAGGGGTTTTGAAAATGGTCCCCACGTCTACGTAATGGCCGTCTACTCGTGTGGAGTTGTGCATTGAAATTTGTCGTTTCTCCCGGCTCATTGCTTTGCAAAACGTATCTTCTTGAGGTGCCCTACCTTCTGACAGAACCTGCAAACTGTGTTTTTGTGCTTGCAGTCAGACCACTGTACTTGACTTTCACCACAGTGAAGGCACCTTTGTGAAGGGTGACGTGGTCGTCACTGTGAGTCATGGGTCGGTCAGCATTGGCAAACATTGACGTCTTCGTGAGGGGTGGTACTTGCTCCTGTATTGCCTGAATCAGCGGTGAGCGATTAGGTTGAAGCTGTGTAAGATCCTTCTTGACTGCTTCCCTAAGACGAGCCACAAATACACTGATCAAATCTGGTTCACCTTGTAAGTGTAGTGCATCAAAGTATTTACGACTGAGTTCGCCCAAGTGTTTACATCCAACTGAGTTGCGTTGCTTCCTCCAGACTCGCCGTTGGAGTCAAAATAGGTAGAAGTTGGATGTAATTCTTCCATTGTAGCCCAGTTTCAGGCGTTGATCATGCCATAGCTGCAGCCCAACATGGAGGGTGTGCTGAAAGCGGAGATGCCATTTTAACTTTGATCCTCGTCACCAAATGTTACGTATACGAGGAGCAAGAACGACCACGGTGTATGAAAATACGGGTTTGCTGAGTCACGGCAAACAGGAAGTATCTGAGCGAGATCTGGCGGGGACCAAGCATGTGAGTGAGGGCGGACACCGAACGAGTGGCATGAAGGTGACCCGCTTTGATTAGACTGATATTGATGGACTGTGTGATAGACAAGGAAGCACACGTGCATGTTCACGGCTGGTGAGGGGTTGTGGCGACCATGTTCACACTATGATTCAGAATGCAGAAGGCAGGAGAGTGGTGTTAGGAGGGAAAGATAGATCAGCCATGATTGAATGGAGGAGTAGACTTGATGGGCCGAATGGCCTAATTCTACTCCTATCACATATGGCCTTATGACCTTATGGATGTCCCTGGAAAATGTTGACCACCTTTCATTTCTCAAGATTAATTTCTCAGTGAAGGCAAGGCATTAATGGTCAAATTCACGATTGTCTTCAATCCACCTCACAGGATGATTGAGGATAATGGGAATATGGCTCTGAGACAGGCATGAGTTGTGTAAAGTAAGTGATGTCCATGTGAGGTTTCCATAAAGCAACATTAGATGAAAGACTTTGGAATTCTATGTGAAGAGAGCAAAAACCAGATAGAATGGAGTCAGACGGGATATGATAGGAGAGGGCAACATGTAAATGGTTAAAACAATAACATGCAGAGTGGAAATGAATGCTGTGAATTTGATGGCATATAATAAGAATTGGGTGAGATCTGTTTGAGAAAAGCTAACGATAATAACTTAAATAATATAATTAGAGCATCAGGAAAGGGTGCCAGGCACTGTACTTTAATCGATCTAATCTGTTGGGAAGAAGTTAAACAAAATAGACTCTTCTTCTTGCGAATGAAACATAAACCAAAGGAATAGTTAGATCTCAAGCCGGGTGTTGAGCAGCCAGGTTGTTGTCAAAATAGACTGAAGCACTGAAAATAGTATTTACTGTAGACTGGAACATGGATAAAAAAAGGTTGGGAGCCACATGGGGCAGGCACAGGCAAGCAGGACTAGTTCAGTTAGGCAACTTGGTCGGCATGAACAATTTGGGCTGAATGGCTTATTTTTTCCCATATAGCTACATTACCCTAAATACTTTAAACTTGATAGAAGCAAGAGAGGAATAGATTGGGTGGACAGTCAGAACCTTTATTCCCATGGTGGAAATGTTAAAGACTGGGGAGGCATGGCTGGAAGATGAAAGGGGTAATGTTTAAAGGGGAGGTGTGTGGCAAGTATCTTACAAGAGGGTGGTGATTATTCGGGAATGCAATGCGGTGGTGGTGAAAGCAGATGAGACACGGGCTTTTGAGGGGCTTTTACAGCACATGGATATCCTGGGAATGAAGGGATATGGATTATGTGCAGGTAGAAGTGACTAATTTGGTGCAATGAATAGTTAATATGAACATAATAATAATAATACTAATAATAATAAAATGAACTAGAAGTGAATAGTTTGGCACAGTCATTGTGGGCCAAAGGGTCTACTCCAGTGCTGTTATGTTCTTTATTCTACATCACCGTGGCCTAAAAACAAAACTTCCCAGGCCTTTACTAGGTAAAGTTATCATTGGTCATTGGGCTGGTTCAGGAATGCCGAGCTCCTGTACAAGAAGGGACAGAGCCGGCTGCACTTTTTGTGAAGGCTCTGCTCCTTCGACATCTGTAGTAAGATGCTGCAGATGTTCTACCAATCGGTGGTAGCCAGTGCCATCTTCTTCGCCGTCATGTGCTGGGGCAGCAGGGCGAAGGTCGCGGATTCAAATAGAATGAACAAACACATCAGGAAGGCTGGCTCTGTCCTGGGGGCGGAATTGAATTCATGGGAGGTGGTCTTGGAAGGGAGGATGCTCCTCAAACTGCGGAGCATCTTGGACAATACAGCTCACCCCTCCATGACACACTGGTCAACCTGAGGAGTACCTTCAGCAACAGACTGGATCCATCAAGATGCAGCACAGAACGCCACAGGAGATCTTTCTTCCCTGTGGCTATGAAATGGTACAACTCCTCCCCTTCTGTCATGGGGTAGACTGAGATTGACGCCCCTCCCCCCTCCCCCATCCCAAATCTTTGCACATCCCCAATCTTTTCCACTCGTCACTTTAATTTGATGTTTCATGTATCTTGTGTTTTTATGACTGTTGGCAGATCAATTTTCCTCTTGGGATGAATAGGATGGGAAGTTCTATCATATTGTATCATATCATCAAAGCCACACAAAGCTGCATTAGCAGTGGGGAAAATGAGGTCACATTTTTTAGAGTTTGTCTGCTCTTGACTCCAAGGCGTGGGTTTGCTCCGCCATCGGGCATGCAGTTGGGGGTAAATATCGCTGATACACCCTTGCAAATATAGGCAGTTTAAGGCAGTTATACGTCATGCCGCAATGTTGGCATGGGATTCTACAATGGAGCCAGGGAAATGAGATGCCAATCCACAAAAGTTGTACAAGTGGACGAGAGTTTAAGGGATTTTGGCAACAATGTGTGAATTTCAATGACAAGGATGCAAGGAGAGGGAAGAACAGGTCATGTTTGTTCAGATTACAAATGGCAAGCAAACAAAAGTAGGACCTCCAATCGATAGAGACAATGGTTGTGATAGGGATTAAAGCTACAGATAAAAGATCCTTTCCATTTTAATGGAAAATAGAAATTCTTCGCCAAGGAAAAATTAATGGCTGAAGAGAAAGGAGCTTGATTTGGATGATGCAACTATGCAAATTTACTAGCGATGGAGATGGTATCAAGTGGGTGAAACTGACCTTGGGCAGTCGCATTATTGGATGGTGGTAAAATCAGTGAAGAATAAAATTAGGCAGGATAGAAATTCCTCTTGGCATTGAAATTGCCTTTTGGTAATTGAGTCATCATTAATTCCCTATATTCTAATTTTGATTGATGCCTTGATGTAGAGAAATATTTTGTACGGGAACTTTCAATATGTTGCAAGACGTCATTTTTTTACAGAAACTCAGGTTAATTTGTGTTTATCAATGAATGTTATAAGGTCTCAACTGTCCAATGATTGTACATAATGGTTGGATTTATTGCAAATATAAATTATACTAAACCAATTAGGTCAAACTCGCCAATAGAAAATTGGCTGCATTTGATTTTTTCAGTTTCTTACATTTAATAAAAAATTCCAGTAGACTGGATAGCAACTAGTTTTGAAAATAATTTTCTTCTGGACAAAAAAGATAAGCAAATATATTTTGTTACTTGCACTGTGGTTCTCAAAGTTGCCCCTTAGGTCCCTTTAAATCTTTCCCCTCACACCTTAACTCTGTGCCATCTAGCTTTAGACGTCCCTACCCCCGAAGGGAAAAGACTGTGACTAATCAGCTTATCCATGCCCCTCAAGTTTTTTATATGCCTCCATAGAGTCATCCCTCAACCTCTTATACTCCAGTAAATAATGTGTCAGCCTCTCCGGCCCCTCCCGATAACTCAAGTTCATTATTTAAAAAAGTCGAGATATCCGGTATCATGTTGTATTTGCAGGTGGTACCTGGATAGGTAAGTGCCTGTGGGAACTGTCTGTACTCAGTTCATACCCACTTCTGAACCCACCCAATGTTCAAGAGCATAGTGGAAATATCCACCTGACAATAGGCATGCATTAAAAAAAAGATTTCAGGACAACCAATGCAACCTGTTCCCTTTGCTGCAGCTGAACATAGCAAACCCATAATGATTTAATCATGACAATAGAATCTAATAACATGAAGAATTATTCCTTTCTGATACTATCTTAATCGGCATGGGCAAGGTGGGCTGAAAGGCCTGTTTACATGCTCTATAACTCCGACACTTTTATCACATTGGAAGTATTAAAAAGGAGGGTCAATGCGGGATTATATTGTCATTTTGGCGTAGATTAAAAAAAAAGTTCATGTCTGTGTTGAATTTTTAAAATATTCTATACTGATTAGTTAAATAGCTTTTATGGAATAATTCTTGCACCCAGGGTTTGCTGAGTTTTCTTTAACCATCTGTTGAATATTCATTTTGATTGCTAATGAAAAGCAACTCATAGCTGTATTCCAAAAAAAGTCACAGATTTCCACCTATATTATATTGGTCTGAAGATTTGCTTTCGTAATTTATTTATTTGTACTACATAAAGCACTAATTTGATTTTGTTTTTATCTTGGCCACAATAAATTGCTAGATTTGGTTTTAATTATACCCTTCGTAGCTCACTGTATTTTCCCTATACATTACAGATCATAAGAATTGCGTGGATACTAACAGTCTAGCAGTGAGGCAGGATTAATGAATTCTTTCAGCTCTGACACGGATCGGAATTACCAGAGCTGATAATTAATTACAGCAACAGATCAGTCAAAAAGAGGTCAACATGAGGGCAATCAATTTTAAGTCTGGTTTAAAGCCGCAAAGGATAAATATTTGAAGAATGGAGAGCTGATGGAAGAACCAAGGATTGGAGGAATAGTATGTTTCGTACAGTGGTGCAGCAGTTGAGTTGATGCCTTACAGTGCCAGAGACCTGGGTTCGATACTGACTGCAGGTGATGTCTGTACGGTGCTGTCTGTACTTGTACGTTCTCCCTGTGGCCATGCGTGTTTTCTCCAATTGCTCCAGTTTCCTCCCACATTCCAAAGACATGCAAGTTTGTTTCTGTAAATTACCCATTAGAGGCCGAAGGGCCTGTTTCCATGCTGTACCTCTGAACTAAACTAAACCTCTTGGAGACAAAGAAACAGAACACAAGGCCAAATGGATTACGAAGTGACATTTAAAAGGCTGGACAAAACAGCTGGTCAACACAGAAATGAATGTCAACCATCATTTCACCATTGATTCTTTACAAACGCACCGAAACAACACATTTAAATTAAAGTTAGTTAATATGGTTCACAAAGTAATTCTTGCAATAGACAGCTATTCTGACTGGTTATGACTCCTAAAGATATAAACAAGGGAATTTAATGTCTGCAACATTATTATCCATGTTCTCAGAGTATGTAGACAAATGTCTTCTCTGTTATTTTAAATATCACGATAATCCTTTTAAAATAAACTGATTAGCACTTTGGCTAAATTATCAGAGGGAATATTGTAGTAGCAGCTTTGCTTTTACATAGTTACTTCAATCATAATCTATGCGTCACAATATTTCTGGAAACCAAGAAGTTATGCTGTTTGCAAGATCCATCAGACTGAGAAAAGCAAGCACCTGTAGGTCAATTTGTCCTCATTATTTCAATACATTCAATACATTCATGCACAGATGAAACACTTACTTCCTGCTACTGTGTGCCACGATGCCCCGTTGATAGTTCCGTCTTCCTTCGCAAAATCATCTGTGTGACACACTCTTCTGTTTGCATCTGTCATTAGGCGGTGTGTGGAAGCATAAGAGAATGCCAGCCACCGGAAGACATGATCATCTGGGGTGGCCGTGTTCTCCTGAACCTTTGTGCTCAGTCTCGTCATGTCAAATGGGTAGGTCACCACCAATTCTCCACCTTGTACATTTCCACCCAGCACAAATGGAAACTTCTCCATCCAGGCAATCACTGCTCGTGTTTCAACGGCTACCTGTGAAATAAATTATTTTCAAACAGAATTGTCTCCAACATTTATACGCTAATGACAGGACATACACCTCTAGCTAGTCCCTAACATCTACACTCTTTACTTTTGCAAGTGCCGGATAGATATTCCATGGATAGCATCGTCCATTCTGTCCTTTCTCTCCATTTCCAAGGAAAGTAAGACCCAGTCCATAAAATTATTTCCAGCTTGGTTTATTACATAGAATATAAAGTATCTATATAGTCTGATAATAATTCACAACATGGATTTAATAGATATTCTCTAATTCCAATGTGCGCACAATTCAATGTAAACTTACAACATAATAATTTGATCCAAGGCAAATACATTAGTGAATTTGAATAATAAGTTAAAGATTTTTATAGCTTCAACATTGTTGATGTACATTTTTCAGTTATTTATATTGGCTTTGGTGTGGGTGAAACTAGAATAGTTTCAAACATTAATTAGTACTATATTAAGTGGATTATCGAATCTCATTCACACCAACTCCAAAAATTCACTTGCCCACTATTACCAACAAAATGGTACTAGCACCCATCTCTGAGATGATTAGAGACACATGTGAAATTAGGAATTAGGTAAAGAGCAAGCAACTGTCATTGGAATGGACGATCTTGGATGTTTCCAGCTCAAACTTTTATTTACTGCTGGGTTAGTAATAAAACTGCAGAACAACTTTCTTGTGGTGTAGGAATGGAGTAGGAAATGTGATGCTTTAGACTGTTAGTGCATTCAAGAAATTGCATCCAATTCCAAGAGGCTCAGCAGATAAGGAATACATCTTGTTCACACAGAATATTTCAAAACTATCAATTCCAGTGGTCTGTGGTCATGGATTTCCCATGGATTCTCATAATGTATCATGATTTCAAATTAGTATTTCGCTGGCTTGCAAGGAAAAACCCAGGCAAGCAGAGGCAGAATATAATGAGGCCACAGTTTTGCAGACATATTGACCAAATGACAATATAAAAAATTCTGCACTGACAACGTCACTACCCACAAAGAGATAAAGACCTTCCCTAACCAGAAGCCGTGGATGAGCAGGGAGGTCAGACTCCTGCTGAAGGCTCGCGATGCCGCTTTCAGATCTGGCAACGCTGAGGGATGCAGCTCATCCAGGGCCAATCTGAAAAACGGAATTAGGAATGCTAAACTCAATCACAAACGGCGGATCGAGGAGCATTTCCAAAACAACTCCGACCCCAGGCGCATTGGCAAGGAATCAAATCCATTGCCGATTACCATAAAGTTAACACCCCCCCCCCCAGACAACGCCTCCCTTCCTGACGAGCTAAACCACTTCTATGCTCGCTTTGACTGAGACAACAAAACCAGCCATCAAAGTTGCTCCACCCCTGAACGAACAACCCCTCCGTCTCTCCACCTCTGCTGTACAAGATGCACTGAGCAAGGTGAATGAGCACAAAGCTGCCGGCCCCGATGGCATCAGTGGCATGTGCTGGACAACTATCCCTGGTCTTCACTGACATCTTCAATCTGTCACTGGCCCAGGGTGTCGTTCCCACTTGCCTCAAGACATCAACCATTGTGCCAGTGCCCAAACAATCAGCTACAGGAAGTCTCAACGACTTCTGCCCAGTGGCACTCACCTGTCATTGCAAAGTGCTTTGAGCGGCTGATCCTGGCTCACCTCAAAGCCAGCCTCCTCCCCACACTGGACCCCCATCAGTTTGCCTACTGGACCAACAGGTCTACAGAGGACGCCATATCGGCGGCCCTACACTCTGCCCTGACCCACCTGGACAGCAATAACACCTACATCAGTTTGCTGTTCATCGATTTCAGCTCTGCCTTTAACACTGTCATCCCCGCTAGCTTGATCACCAAACTCAGCGGACTTGGCATCTCCACCTCCCTCTGCAATTGGACACTGAATTTCCTCACCAACAGACGACAGTCTGTTAGGGTCAACAACCTCACCTCCTCTAGTATAACACTGAACACCGGCGTGCCTCAGGGCTGTGTGCTCAGCCCTCTCCTCTACTCCCTCTTCACCCATGACTGCATCCCTAAGAATGGCTCCAACGCCATCATTAAGTTTGCCGACGACACCATGGTGGTAGGACTGATCAGTGACAACGACGAGTCAGCCTACAGGCAGGAGGTCCAGCACCTGACAACCTGGTGTGCCAACAATAACCTCGTCCTCAACTCCAAGAAGACGAAGGAAATTATTGTCGACTTCAGGAAGAACAGAGGGGGCAGACAGAGGGGGCAAACATCCATATAAACCGGACTTAGGTGGAGCGCGTCTCCAACTATAAATTCCTCGGGGTACATATCTCGGAGGATCTGTCCTGGTCCCTCAATACCTCCAAACTGATCAAAAAAGGCGCTGCGCCTTTACTTCCTGAGGAGGCTCAAGAAAGCTCACCTGTCCCCACAGATCCTGACCAACTTTTACCGCTGTACCATCGAAAGCATCCTGACCACCTGCTTCACGGTATGGTACAGCAGTTGCACCGTAGCTGACACGAAGGCACTACAACGGGTGGTGAAAACCGCTCAGTACATCATCGGTGCCCCGCTCCCTGCCATGGATGCCCTCCACCGAAAAGGGTGTCTGAGACGGGCCGGGAAGATCATCAAGGACCCCTCCCACCCTAACCATGGACTGTTTTCCCTCCTCCCATCAGGGAGGCGGTACAGGAGCCTCAGGTCTCGTACAAGTAGGATGAGGAACAGCTTCTTCAACAACACTATCACATTGCTGAACTCGGAGTCCCGCCGATAGATTTCTCCAGTGTCTCCGTCCACATTGTTTGCTTATTCTGTATTTTGATATCTATATTGCACTATTACTACGAACAGATGCTAAACTGCATTTCGTTGTACCTATACTTGTATCTGTGCAATGACAATAAAGTTGAATTGAATTGAAAAAAAAAAAAATCCAGGAAGATTTGATTTTGTGAGGAAGGAGACAATTAAAAGGCAGTAGAGAAAAATGGCAGTAGGTGCCATGATCCTCATTCTTCAGTACTGGCTTCAACAACATTTATACCCATGACTTAGCTAATATAACAGCTACCATCTTGTACTCATGCAGCTGTTAATTAAATCTCATGACATTGGTCTTTCAATTATACTTGGATGTGTCACATGGTGGTATTGTAAATGAATATCCAGGTACCCAATGGGAAGGTAAGAAATAACATTTCTTGCCAAACAAAACACATTTTAAGGTCTGAAGAAGGGTCTTGACCCGAAACGTCACCTATTCCTTCACTTCATTCCTTGCCTCACCCGCTGAGTTTCTCCAGCACTTTTGTCTACCTTACATTTTAAGGTAGGTACATTTATTAATTTATTGTTTTCATGGATATTGGCGGGGGGTCAGTTTATTTTGACATTTTTAGAACTGAATTGTTATTTTTAAGTATGGAATTATAGGAAATGGATGAATGTGAGGGAGATCATGTGGTAGAATGTCTTAGAGTAACTAAAAATGGAAAAAAGTCAAATTTGAGATCTCCCTGCAATTAGCTCACACTGATACTCCTCCAAGTGCCAATCCACTGATGCTTACAATCAAGTTGATCTTTTGTTAGCCATGTGTGCGTGTGTGTTGAATTGAATTGGTAAGGACACAGCAAGCAAAGATGCTGCAGCATCTCGATGGATTTATCAACATGCTAAACCTCACATTTGTATAATCTTTACATTGGATCCATGTCCATAATTTCAACATGATATGATGATGGAGTTTAGCAAACAAGGGCCTTCAGTTCTTCAGAACCTTTTTGTAGCATCGTAGAATCACAGATTGGCTACGGCACAAAAGGAAGCTATATGGCCCATTATACCCAAGTTCTGAGTTGGCTCTCTACCTGAGCAACTGTTCAGCGCCTTCAACCGGCACTTTTACTGTAACCTTGCAAATGTTTTACCATCATATAACTTTACTAATTTCCTCATAAAGGCCATAGTGGAAGTTGCCCCACCATATCTGCAGAAAGTGTTTTTGAGATTCCAATCACATGCTGCACTTTTAAATGTTTGCATCTTTTTAACATGTGATGATCTGCTCTGCCAAGCAATGTGCATACTAAATGCATTCAAATCACTCCTTTCATTATGTTAGAAGAAAGAAAGTGCTGGAGTGACTCAGTAAGTCACTTAGCATCTCTAGAGAACGTGGATAGTTTAGTTTAGTTTAATTTCGAAATACAGAGTGGAAAGGGGTCCTTCGACCCAGCGAGTCAACACCAGCCAGCGATCCACGCACATTGACACTACCCTCCACACACCAGGTACAATTGTACGTTTATACCAAGCCAATTAACCTACAAATCTATCGTATTTGGAGTGTAGGAGGAAAATGAAGATCTCAGAGAAAACCCACGTGGGTCACATGGAGAACGTACATACTCCATACAGACAGCACCGTAGTCAGGATCGAACCCGGGGCTCTGGCATTGTAAGACAGTAGCTCTACTGCTACGCCACCATGCCGATAGGTGATAAGTTCCTGAAGATATGTTAATGGGATTATGTGAAGTTAGCTCCATTTGTATTTATCTAAAACCCACTGACGGTGGCAATGGTGACATGATGGGACATAGCCAGATTTGAGAGTTCATGAAGGCAAATGCATTTAAAATAGGGGAGAAAAAAATCTCATTGCTGCTTTTGAGAAATTTTCCAAAGTTTGGCAAAAATAGGCTAAAAATGTTAATAGGAACGTTTCAATAAATGGATTATTTTCTTGTGTGGAGTGACAAGCATTTACTTTACAGTTGAGAGCCCCCATCAATCAACATTGATTTATCTTGATGTCATTTTTGTGCTCTGCTCTAATGAGCACTCAAAGGAGAAGGACTGTGAGCTCAAACCTTTGCAAATAATAAACTGAATGCTAATTTACTTGCTTCAGTAACATGGAAAGTAAATTCGACTTTATTGAAACTATTTTACTGCTGATGCTGGCAGCTGTACTTATGAGGATTTTCACTGCTCACCCATCTGTTTCACATTTATCTGGTAACTCAAGCTTCAGCTTGCTAACTATTTGCAGGTGGGCAGTACAAGGCTACTGTGTGTATATCACTTGTGATGGACTGATGATCAATTTGAAAGTCAACCTGATGAGTATTTTTGTGAACCTAAAACAAAACTAATGCAACATAACCTCAGAAGTGTCCTTGCTAAAGAGATGCAGGATATTTAAAAGCAGTAAAAAGCTGGTCTTACCAACCATGGCCACAATCTGGACACAAATAGAAATGTTAAATATTTGGATAATTCCATTGATGAATATTCTTGACATTGCATCAAATCCCAATTCTTACAATCTCCAATTGGGTTTGTAAAAAAAAATCAATTTTACCATCAGTATCCTGATTAGGAGAGAGAGTCACCTTACTTTAATTGGTTGCATTCCTCACTTACCATATAACCATATAACAATTACAGCACGGAAACAGGCCATCTCGGCCCTACAAGTCCGTGCCGAACAATTTTTTTTCCCCCTTAGTCCCACCTGCCTGCACTCATACCATAACCCTCCATTCCCTTCTCATCCATATGCCTATCCAATTTATTTTTAAATGATACCAATGAACCTGCCTCCACCACTTCCACTGGAAGCTCATTCCACACTGCTACCACTCTCTGAGTAAAGAAGTTCCCCCTCATATTACCCCTAAACTTCTGTACCTTAATTCTGAAGTCATGTCCTCTTGTTTGAATCCTCCCTATTCTCAAAGGGAAAAGCTTGTCCACATC
This sequence comes from Leucoraja erinaceus, assembly GCF_028641065.1. NCBI lineage: Eukaryota > Metazoa > Chordata > Chondrichthyes > Rajiformes > Rajidae > Leucoraja > Leucoraja erinaceus. Next base: position 16,812,578 of record NC_073391.1, on the reverse strand, counting down.
AACTCTGTCTATCCCTCTCATCATTTTAAAGACCTCTATCAAGTCCCCCCTCAACCTTCTGCGCTCCAGAGAATAAAGACCTAACTTATTCAACCTATCTCTGTAACTTAGTTGTTGAAACCCAGGCAACATTCTAATAAATCTCCTCTGTACTCTCTCTATTTTGTTGACATCCTTCCTATAATTGGGCGACCAAAATTGTACACCATACTCCAGATTTGGTCTCACCAATGCCTTGTACAATTTTAACATTACATCCCAGCTTCTATACTCAATCTCAAGACTTACTAAATCTCAAATTATTATTTTTATTATTTATTGGTTTATACCGCTGGGGTGTAAACTACCCAAGCGAAATGTGAGGTGCTGTTCCTCCAATATGCGGTGGGACTCACTCTAGCCATGGAGGAGGCCCAGGACAGAAAGGTCGGATTCGGAATGGGAGAGGGAGTTAAAGTGCTGAGCCACCGGGAGATTAGGTTGGTTAATTTAGGAAAGAATTTAGGAAAGAAATAACAGAGGTATTATTATAAAACATAGAACAGTACAACCCAGGAGCAGGCTCTTCGACCCACAATGTCTATGTGAACTTGATGCTAGGTTTAACTAATCTCCCCCTGCCTACATGTGATCCATATCCTCTATTCTCTGCATATCCATGTGTCATGCATAATCCTCTTTAAATGCCACTATCATATCCGCCTCTCTCACCACCTCTCACAACCGTTCCCTTTGATATAGATTGACTTTAAATTTTGCTCCTTTCAGTTTAATGCTATGCCATCTAGTCTTAGTCATTTCCACTATAAGAAAATGGTTTTGACTGTCTATCCTATCTTCGCCTTTCATAATCTTACATTTTTCTACGTCCACTCAGTCGCTGTGGCTCCAAATGAATTAATAATTCATTCTATAAGGATAATGATATAGTGAATGGCTAACATCATCCCTATTTAGGAAAGTAGATAGAACTGGCAGCTTAATATCTACAGTACAGCAAGAAACACCATGGCTAGGCGAGAAAGAAAAAAACGGAAACCCGAGATAGATTAATATCAACATTTATATCTGTAGGGAAAGTCCTCCTTGAACAATGCTGATCTCTTCCCTTATCCTGATTTTTACTCTTATGTCTTTAATCATTATGTCTCCTTCGTGGCAACAAAGATAGCTGAGAAGGACAATGCAGCTGATTCATCATCTATCTAGAACCAGTAATGAATGTAGTTCTCAATCAGGGCACAAGTAACAGAATAGCAAGCTGGCTATTTGAAAGACAGAAAGCAGAGTGTGGAAATACAGGTTGATATTGAGATAAGCAGCAGGTGGAAAATGGATTGCACAAGATCACTGCTGACACTATAGTTAATTAGACCGTGGAATCAATTGCTAAATTTGCGGATAAGGTGGCGTCAAGTTAAGAGAAAGAGATTAGAGAGGAGGACTGCAAACAATAATAATAAAATGAACATGCTTGCAGAATGGTCATAAGACTGGAAAATTAACAAACATAATTGTGAGGTATAATTTTTTCAGAAAAATATGAGCACCATGTATTATTTTAAAAACGGGCTGGAAGAACAAAAAGTGCTTTGGAATACATTGCACAAATCACTAAAAGCTCTGACAGAGTGCAACATGGACAAAAGAAAAGCAAAAGAAGCATGGATTTTTACTTAATGTGGCAAAATAATAAGTTACATTGAATCTTGGTCAGACAGCACTTGGAGTTCGATACAGTTCTGGCCACCTCATCATCAAGACTAGTGTTGAAACACAGAAGATTTACAAGGATGCCTCCTGAAATATGAGGTCTAACCATGTAGGAAAGGATGAGTAGGCAGGATATTGGTTATTGTAAAAAAAACAGAAGCCTTGGATGTGACCTTACAAATATAATTTAAAAATAATGAGATGCTTCAATATAGTGGACACAGATTCTGGGTAGAAATAAATTTATAGTTACTAGTACTAATCAGGTACAATCGTATCAATGGCCCATTATATTTCATTGAAGTTTATTACTTTCTCGATGTATTTTAAATATACTTCATGTCTAGCCTTTTGATCTTATGCAGCCTTTCCGACTATAGCTATGTTCTGAAACATGCCAGCTTTTTCGTTTCTCTGATGGTATGAAGCGTAAAAGTTGGCATCCTCGATTTATGAAAGTATGCTAACTTTGGTTTCCGCTTTCCTCTGGCTATAAGATCTCTCAATTTGGAGATGAAAGGTTGTTTAATTAGGTGGGATGGAAATAGATAGAGAATTGGCTAAAGATTTGGCTGGTGTTTATACTGGTTGGGATGCAATCAAGGTTGCTGGAGGATAAATTGACAATACAGGTAATAACATTGGTCGAGGCAAGCATTAGTATGCCTTAAAGAATAACTACAGAAAAACCCAAAGCTGTGACAAAATACTTTGTATAATTAAATACAGATAATCAACACATTGTTGTTGAGGAAAAATATAGCTAAATTATGCTCCTTAATTAAAATGCCATTTCCTAGCAATATTATTATTCATGATTTCTGAAATGATAAATTATGTTTCCTGTATTAATATTAATTCATTTATCATGATTTGAACCACATTGGATATCTGCACATGAACACACTTAATTTTATAGAATAAAACCAGATCTAGTTAGATAAATCCAGTCAAGATGTATTTTATGTTTAACTCATCTGACAGGCTATAGGTATAGAAATCACAATGTTGGATCATATTTTTTGACAATGTGTCTGATCCTTGTCATTTAATATCATCTGTATATTAAGTAGAAACAGTCCCAAATGCAGTCAGTGAAATCTTCATCACCAGCAAGATTCTTAATCACCAGCTAGACTATTGAACCAACAGTGAACATGCAAGCAGCACATTACAAGCTGTCATTTAAAAGTTCCAACAGTTACTTGACTTCCACGCTCATAACCGTTGCTGACGTTATGTGAATAACCTACCCAGACGGGCAATATGGAAACCACTACCCTCCATGTGCAAGCATAACACTTGGTCATTCCCTGCCAGTAGATTCAGTGCCATATGTCTACAGTAATTACCATTTACTTCTACCTAAGATGGCCTCCAGAGCAGCAGTAAAACACTGCCCTTTCAGATGCTCCTCTATTCTGAGCTAACTGCACACCAGCATGAAAAATGATCCTGTTATATTATTAAAATAATATTTAACCACTATCTCAGCAGATCAAGCAGCTTCTGTAAAAGCACTGGGATCCTATTGCAGGATCAAGATCCAAAATGTCAACTTTCCCTTTGCCTCCGCAGATGCTGCTTGACATGTTGAGTTCTCTAACAGTTCGGTTTTTTGCTCTAGATTCTAACATCTGTAGTCTCTTGTTTACGCCATTTATCTACTTGAGACGAATCATCAGAATTGTAATCAGAAATGATTAATACATAAGCTTTTTAAAGAATCCAAGTTTTACAAGGTAGATATTTTAGTTAAACGCAAAATGCTGGAGTAACTCAACGGGACAGGCAACACCTCTGGAGAGAAGGAATGGGTGATGTTTTGGGTCAAGACCCTTCTCAATAGTTTAGTTATACTGCAGTAGGTTTCTCAGATTATGGCAATTTGAGTAATTAAAATGTGGAAAAATATGGAATTCACAAATCAATACCAAACAACCTGGATATAGAATGAAAATTTCACCCCCACGACCTCCCCCAACCCCCGTAAGGAGTCGATTGCTTATTCTCAGTTATTCTCAGCAAGCTTGATCGACCTTGCAATTTGATCACATTACAATCTTTCTGCTTTCTCCCCAAGGCGTTTGTGTCTATGTCCAGAAATAAACCTCAAATACGCACTCTTTATACTCAAATGACTTAAATGTGATTTGTATGTACACGGATGACTCACAGTGGCGTTTTCAGATAAATACCACTCGGGGATTGGTAGGTGATGATTGTCCACTTTCTTATAGCCCCTCCTGCGCTCCTCTCCTTCCCAAATAATAGAATTGAGGTCAGGAAAATTATGATTGATGTCGATGCCATCATGAGTCCAACGTCCCAAAGACCAGCCTACCAGTTCTGAACCCTGAAATACAACACACGCGAATGATCATATTCAAACACATAAGACATAAGGCTGTAAGACATTGTTTTGGCCGCATTTGGAGTACTGTACGCAGTTCAGATGGCCCTATCAGAGGAATGATGTGGAAGCTATAGAGAGTTTGCAGAAGAGATTTATCAGAATGCTGCCTGGATAAGGAGGCATTAGTTACAAGGAGAGTTTGGACGGACTTATATTGTTATCTCAAGAATGGCAGAAGTTGAGAGGGCTCCTGATAGAAGTATATAACATTATGGGAAGCATAGTCAGTAAAATCTTTTGCCCAGAATAGAAATGTCAAAGACAAGAGAGCATAAGTTTAAGGTGAGAGAGGCAAAGTTTAAAAGGCGATGTGTGGGGCAAGATCTTTTACACAGGTTGCGGTGGGTGTCTGGAATGCGTTTTCAGGGGTGGTGGTGGAGGCAGATATGACAGTCACGTTTAAGATGTTTTTAAATAGGCACATGGATATGGAGGCAATTGAGTGATGTGCAGGTAGATGTGATCAATTTATTACTTTATCATAGCCATACATTCTATTTTCTACATGGTGGGAAAATTGGATTATTTTAATTTCTGTTATCAGCTGGAGAGAACTACAGAAAGAAGAAATCAAATGAAAACTTACCATCTCAAATGACTTTTCATAACCGTCAGGATTAATAGAAGGTACCAAATGGATCCTTGTCTCCTCTACAAGGTGCTTGATTCTTGGATTTCCTGCCAAGTATGCCTGGCAAATGAACTGCATCAGTAAGAGGAGTAACTCACGACCAAGCACTTCATTGCCATGAGCTCCTGAAGAGTAATGGAATTCAGGCTCACCTGGTTAAAACACAGTCCAAGGTTACATCAAGGGGATGGCCCATAATTTACCCCACACCAATTCAATCTTCCTTCCACAGCAATATGCTATCACTTCCAGTGACTATTTGAACCAGAAATCTCTTACAAATAAAGCAAATGATACTGATTAAATATCAAAGAGGATAAAATATCCCCCTTTCTTCCCATTTTGGGTTCTGACGGTGAATCTTTATCCACTTTCTTCATATCACCTACTTCAAAACATTGCACTGCAGATCAACAGATCATCTGGATTATTAGTTTTCAGTCTTACTGATTCATTTAAAAAAAGATAATGTTTCTTTCTTTCAGCTTCTCTTCTTCTAAACTTGTTCTTATATACCCCAACACTTGAAGGTATTTGGACAGATAGGAAAGATTTGGAGGGATATGTGCAAATGGGACTAACGTTGATGGGCATCTTGGTCGGCATGGGCAAGTTGGACCTAAGGCCCTGTTTCCGTGCTGTATACCTGCGATTGTACTTCAGATCTGGTCTACTATTTAAAATGATTGTACATTCAAGAGGTTCAATCTGCATGAACTGCACGAATGTTCAAATATCTCCAATCTCCAAGAGTTTATTTCAGGAATAAAGAGTCGTAGAAGTCATACAGCGTGCAAGCAGGCCCTTCAGCCCAACTTGCCCATGCCGACCAACATGCCCCATCCACACTAGTCCCACCTGCCTATGTGTGGCCTATATACCTCTAACCCTACCATATCAATGTACTTGTCCAAATGTTTTTTAAACATTGTGATAGTTCCTGCCTCAATTACCTCTTCTGACAGCTTGTTGTATAGACCTACCATCCCTTGTGTAAAAAACGTTGCCTCTCAGGTTCCTTTTAAATCTCCCCCCCTCCCCCACCTTAAACCTATCTTTCCCCCCTCACCTTAAAGCTATAATGTTTTTAGAAATATTTTATCCCTGGGATATTTCAATAGCAGGTAATATTTCTGTCAGTGCATTGATAAACATTGTTGTAAAGAAACCACATCTTAGAAAATGAATGAGACTCCTTTCCAGAGGAGTTAAATCTTACCAACTTCATGCTCTCCTGGGTTATCAGAGATCTCGATGGCATAGAGTTTCATTTTTTGATAACTTTTGCCAATGTTGTAGATCCTAGTGATGTTTGGACACTGCTCATTAACTATCTTCATCATCTGTTCAACAGAATGTAAAATATAATTAGAGTGAGTGGTCGGCCTGAGAGAATGGCAACAAGTTCGAAATTCCCCAGAGGGCATTGGAGCATTATTCGTTCAGATTTTCTCCTACAGCTCAATTAAACTGGGCTGTAAGTACTCTGCACGGTCTCTGAAGACCAAAGTTTCCTTCAAACAATTAGAATTTACACAAGTGAGCACTGAACTACCACTAAACAAGGTAAAACAGTGGCACAGCAGGTAGAGCTGCTACCTCACAACTCCAATGACTTGGGCTTAATCCCAATCTCTTGTTGCTCTGTGTGTGGAGTTTTAGAATAGATAGAATAGAATAGTTTCTTTATTGTCATTGTAACATGGACCATGTACAACGAAATTTAAAATGTCAGCCAGTCAGTGCAGCATTCAAACATTTCTAAAAGCTAACGATACATACAAGGTAAAATAATAAAGATAAACAACTAAATAAATATCACGAACACAGCACGCATGCACACCCAACCCTCCATCCTTCTGTCGATTTCACAGTTACCACAGTCCCTTAGTCTGTATCGCCCCTGTGTTCCTTGGCGGCTACATTTAGTGCCTTTATAGCAGTGGGGTAAGAACTGTTTTTGAGTCTGTTTGTCCTTGTCCTTGTAGATCTGTACCGTCTGCCTGACGGCAACAGTTCAAACAGGGAGTGTCCGGGGTGGGAAATGTCCTTTATGATATTCTGGTTTTTTTTGGTGCAGCGGGAACTGTGTAAGTCCTCCAAGGTGAGGAGAGGGCAGCCGACAATCCTCTGGGCGTTGTCAATGGCCCTCTGGAGCGCTTTCCTCTGAGCCGCTGTGCAGCTGGTGTACCACACGCATACACAGTATGTTAGTATGCTCTCAATGGAGCACCGATAAAAGGACAGCAGCAGTCTCTGAGTGATGTTGTTCTTCCTGAGCACCCTCAGGAAGTGCAGTCTCTGCTGGACCTTTTTCAGCAGCGCAGTGGTGTTCACGCTCCACGTCAGGTCCTCCTCAATATGGATTCCCAGGAAGCGGAAATCCGCCACCCTCTCTACACAGTCCCCTCTGATAGTCAATGGTACCATGTCCGTTTTGTTCTTCCTGAAGTCTATTATTACTTCCTTTGTCTTTAAGGTGTTGAGGAGCAGGTTATTTTCTTCGCACCACACTGTCAGCTGCTCCACCTCATCCCGGTAGGCGTACTCGTCCCCCCCGGAGATGAGTCCCACCACCGTAGTGTCATCCGCAAATTTGACAATGGTGTTGCTGTGGTGGGCGGGGGTGCAGTCATGTGTGTAGATGGTGTAGAGCAGGGGGCTCAGTACGCAGCCCTGTGGAGAGCCGGTACTGAGGCTGAGGGCCGTGGATGTGTGATGGCCCACTCTGACTCTCTGGCTGCGACCCGACAGGAAGCTATTTATCCACGTACAGGTGGAGTGTGGAAGTCCCAAGTCCCCCAGTTTGTCCACCAGTTTGTGGGGAAGGATGGTATTAAAAGCAGAGCTGTAGTCCACAAAGAGCATCCGCACGTAGCTCCCCCGCTGCTCCAGGTGAGACAGTGCAGTATGGAGAGCTGTGGCTACAGCGTCCTCTGTGGATCTATTTGCTCTGTACGCAAACTGGTGGGGGTCAAAGCTTCGGGGCAGAAGTGATGTGATATGACCCCGGACCAGTTTTTCAAAACACTTCATCACCACTGGTGTGAGTGCGACTGGCCGGTAGTCGTTGAGGCTGGAGATGTTGGTTTTTTTGGGCAAGGGGACTATGGTGGAGGACTTCAGACAGGGTGGGACAGTGGACTGGGCCAGAGACTGGTTAAAAATCCTTGTAAAGACTCCAGCCAGCTGGTCTGCGCAGTCCTTCAACACGCGTCCAGAGACGCCGTCAGGACCAGTAGCCTTCCTTGGATTGATGGCCCGCAGAGTGCGCCTCACCTCATGCTCCTCTATCTTTTACGTTCTCCTTGTGACTGCAAGGGTTTCCTCTTGCTGCTCCAATTTCCTCCCATAGCACAAAGATATGCAGATTGGTGGATTGATTGGATATTGTAGGTTACTCCCAGTATGAAGGCAAAGGGTAGAATTTGGGTTACAGACATTGATGGGAACGTAGGAAGCATAAAATGAATCAGGATAGGATTAGTTTTGAAAAAATGTGCATGATGGCTGGCATGGACTTGATGTATCGAAGGGTCGGTTTCCATGTAATGACACCACAACCAAATCATCAAACTATGACTGGACTAACAACATGGTCCAATGCATGACTAAACGAGTGTGTTGTTGTTTCTTCTTTTGTAGGAATTATTTTCTATTTATGAATCATGTACAAGTGCAGTTTCAGACTTTACCGATCCACAGATACTGAAGCACATTCTCTTAAAATTAGCTTTACAAAGACATAAAGCAATATAAAGACATGACTTATTGTCAAGACAGGGAAATTATGCAGGTATTATGTCTGTAAAGTTTCGACAAATCCTTAAAGGCAGAAGAACAAAATAACAAAGCATTTATAAAGTGCACAGGAGCTTGTGTTACGAAGATTCCCCTCTACACAATTCGCAAATTATGCCCAAAAATTTGAGATACGGAATAATATCCACTTTCCTGGAATCTGTGTGCAAAAAATGAATAAATGCATAAGCACAACATTTATTTTTTTTATGACAGCGATGCCCATTAATGCTTTTTCACACATGCACAGATGTTGTGAATACAGGGAGGATTAACAGTGAAAGTAAAGCCTGTTATGTACACTTAGAATAGCAGAGGCTTTTTGCAACATGCTCATTTTTGGCAGCGATTCACTTTGCAAACCAATTAACTTTGGATGATGTATAGTAGGAAAATGTAATCTTTATATTTACCATCGGTCGTCAGCTCACCACGATCCATAAATATTTGATTTCAACTGTCTTACTCTCCTCATGAGTTACATAAGGTGACATGTTAAACATGCCTTTGACTGTGAGCTTTATTCACAGTTAGGCACGTGAAAATGCAACATAATTACTGTAACCCAGCTTCGTATGGGTTGTATTGCACTGAATTGCATGCATTGAAGGTAAACCAGGCATAGTAAGAAAATGATGGAACAGGTGGGGCAAAACAAGAAGTTTGGAGTGAATTATTGAGTTCAAATATTTGGCAACCTGCTCGTGAGAGGAAAATGCCGAGGAAAGCAATGGGCTGTCTTAAGTTACTTGCTGTCTTTGGTCTATTCGGTCTTCATTACCGGCATACAGCATAATTATGAGAAAGTATGAACTGATTCATGTCTTAATGCACAGCATTAATTAATTTGGATTGTAAAACTAATATGCAGAGCATTGCCTTAGCACGTGTGTTCCTTTACATGGCTTTTATACAATACAGATGCCCAATGGCTTGCGAATTCACAGCGCTTGTATTAGTAGTTAAAATAACATAGTAGGTTAGAGAGTTCAGATTAAAACATAGCAACCATAAAGATTATAGTCATCATAATTTCCGCAAATAAAAAATTGTCAGTATGCTTATATTACCTCTTTAGTTTGAACTATTTATGCCAGCTTAATACATAAGCAGAACATTTTTTACCTTTATGGAATAATAAACTGTCATTTGAACAATCAAAAGTTACAAATTGCACAGTTTATATGGCCATGCAATAAATGGTAATTATATTTTATGGTTCAGGCAAATTTAGAGTAGTTACACTATTAGATCATGGCTGCATTAGATCATGATTAATGTCTATGATTTGGTCGATTCAAATACAGCATATCCACATTGTCTTGTTGGAGCAGATGCAGTATATAATGTAATTTATCCGTGGCAAGGGAAAAATCTCTCCTGCTCTTCTGAATTTTTAGCGAAGTTCTAACCTCACTCATTAAGTAGCATAGTAAAACATAGAATGGTTAAACATGTGGCAAAATGGTGCTCAGTGAATGTAGTCCTGTGGTAGGTCTTGCTTTTGATAGCAGACACAAAGCTGGGTCGCTGTCAATGGCACACAGAGAGTTCAACCATCTGACAGAGGAAACCAGTTTAGTAAGTATTGTGGACCATTATTAGACTGGCCTGCACTGCTGTCTGGTGGTGCACACAGACTAACGGTCGGACAGAAATGTAACAAAGGCATGGGCTACAGGGAGAGGGAGGATTTAGTATCACTGCCACTACAACCACATACTAGCGCAAAAATCAATTTTGATTCGGAATTGATATCCACAATTTCCTGTCCTTTTTTTCCGCCTGCCGCAGGGCCTTTAGTACCACGTGAAGTCTAGACTGAAGATTAAAAGGAAATATTTTCCTTAGGCCAGTAGATGAATGAATACTTTACTGTCACATGTGACAAGTCACAGAGAAATTATTTGCTCGCATACCCAAGGTATGCGCCACATAAGGGGGCTGACAATGTTACAAAGTAAGGGGGCTGACAATGTTACAAAGTACACACAGTATCCGTGCCAGGTCCCCCTTTGTTCTCCCCCATGAATGTGAATGGAGACTGCTGGGAAATACAATGAGGACACAAGGGTCCTGACCTGCAACTATCCATGCCCTTTAGAGATGCTGTCTGACCCGCTGAGTTCTAGATTAGACTGAATCATTAACTCCTTCAAAAGAAATGTTGGTAAATATCTCGCTACGAATAAGAATTGGATAATTTAGGATCTGATTGAGACTAATGAAACCAACTAATTATAAACTGCTTGCATTGGTGTCTGAATTTCCTGGAGATAGATAGATGTTGGGGAAAACTGAGGGGCTACTGTCCGTGGACAACACCAGACCAAAGTCGAAAGGCTGAGTTGCGAAATTATCATTTTTTTAACCTGCCAGGCAACCTTCAGAAATGCAGGTTTATTTTTTAAGATCTTTCTTGAGAATATGGTTGGTACAGGCCTAGAGATTAGAGTTACATTGCCATGAAGATATATTGCATGAAACAGGCAAGCCCATCCATGCTGACAATGTTGCCCAAGTGCTGGTCCAATTTGACTGTGTTTGGCCCATATTGCTCTGAACATTGCTATGCACTTGTCTAACTATCATGAAAATGGCCCCATAGCAGAAGCGGTCACGTCGCGGGGCTGGAAACTGGAAGTATCCTGAGCTAATTCGGCTACCACCATCATCTACTGCGACAAGTGATGGCTTCCACTGATTGTTGCCGGAAGCTTGCGTCCTTTTCAGGCCGGACAATGACAGCGAGGTCAACATTTGTTAAACCCCTGTCACACTATGCGAGCTGACACACGAGGTACCACCGGTTTAAAACAAATTTAACTCGTGGTAATCACGTACAATTAACGTAGCGGGAACGTCGGATTTCGTGGACACAACTTAGCGACTCGTGGCGCTAACGGCAGGCACCGGTGAAACTTGATAACTCTTGAAAAAATTCAAACATGTTTAAAGTTTTCCACGAGTAAAATGTACTCTTGAAGTTAAAAATTGAACCAAGTTGTAAGAACGTAGTGGCCCGTGCGTTTACCTTAGTGACTCGTGAGTCCACAACTATCGTGATTTCATTTGGACTCTTCTCTCCCTTCAGGATTATTCCAAACATTTGTCACTCTTTGGGTAAAGCAATTATTTTTCTGGGTTTATGTTCTAAATATACTTTCCATTTGTTTCCACTTACAGCCCCCAGGTTAATAAATTATCTGACTATATTTAAGATTGTTTAAGTAATCTGCCTGTTGTAACTAAATGGTAGTGTGTGGCATGGTGTGAATTTCCTCAAAGAATAAGTCAATGGTAGGATGGAATACACAAGTGCCTGGTGTAATCCCTGTCAGGGCACAGGTTGGTTTACATCACTCAAACAGAAGACTGTCGTTCACTAACCTATGTCGACATTATTATAAACTCTCTACATGTTTCTCGTCTGTTTTTACTACCATATTAAAATGGTGACAGTGAACATCTGTGTCAAATCCATTTTATGTTTGAATTAAATATACAGACTTATATACTACTGAAGTGTATGTAGCAAACATTATTAACTCTTTGCAGTCCACTTAAGGCGCGTTTTCTTTAAAAATGAACTGTGGAGTGATTTTCTTTTGGATTGGGGTGAGATGAATTGGAAATTAAGCGGTAAACCTGATATTAGGTACGTTACAAAACCTACCTGAATCGTGGCTGAGGATCTGCCCCACCCCGTGTGCGCGATTTTGGCGCTGTTTAGAGGGGGCGGGTTTGAAACGCGATTTTTACTAGGCTGTTGCATTCGAAAATGTTCAGCCTAGTAAATCATTAACGGAAAATCGCTGAACGACCCCGTCGCAAAAGGTATTATTAGTTTTTATGGCCTTGTATAATAGTTATAGTAGTTTAAAAATCACTCTTTAAACCCGCGACCTCTCGCAGCCCCAGGGTTTTATAAAGCAAACAATTAAAGGTATGTAGCTTATTTTTACATTAAAAGGGGCTTCTTAAGAACCCTGTTAATAAAGTTTACTATAGCGAGTAGCTCATTTTGGGCTTTTTATATCCCGCAGTGTTTTTCTGGGCGTTTGAGGGCACAAATCCAGCGCAATGTGAACGTTCTAAACCAGCGCGTGCCACAGGAACCCACTAGAAAGCTGATTTAAATGGACTTTAATTTACAGCAATTGGACACTAAATTCCTTCCATTTGGCCTATAAATTGATGTAAATGAGATTTAAAAATCATGTTTTATTGTGAATTATTTGTGAATATTATTTGGACACTTAGGCTATTTAAAAATGTTGATCATTTATTAAGAAATGGATAGAAGTTTAGATCTAGTAATTGAAGTTTGAAATTAGCTACAATTGGGTAACTAACTAATTATATGCTTTAATTTCAGGTCATCCAAGTAAGATTATTTTATATTTGTTTCAGAATGGTTCAATCTATGATAACTGAAAATTTCATTCAGTTCTCTTAATTTTTAAGAAGGTTATGGGCTTTTGACTGTCCATGATCACAGCTTTTTTGTTATGTCCATAGAAAATCAATAGGGAACAAGATGCTAATTTCCGAGTATGAAAATGGCCATAACTTTTTTATTACTTGAGATATGAAAGTGAATTAGGTGTCAAGTTAAACTTATTGTTATGCTTTATCTGATGGGATAAATTGCAGACTTGATTTTTTAAATCTCAAAATTTTGTAACATTGCTACTGATATGGGTCTTTAAACCATGTATATAGAAGAACTAATTCCATGTGCGTGAGACGAGGGGGGGGTGGGGGTTAATTCATAATTATTGTGACCAGCAGAACGGAGGAGCAAACCTCCAAAGACGTACAGGTTTGTGGGTTCATTGACTTCTGTAAATTGCCAATAGTGTGTGGGATGCAAAAGTGGGATAAACGAGTGATCGATGGTTGGCGTGGCCTCGGTGGGCCAAAGGTCCTGTTCCCAAGCTGTAAATTCGAAACAATTACATAATGTGGCAGCAAATCCCTGCGGTAAAGAGCAATCAAGTGGAGTGTTTCAGTTAAAGGGAGGCCTCGCAAATAGAGGAAGAATGTTGGGGGAAACAAATACTCTGAGAGGTGAGGGGGTGAGGGGGTGGCCAATGTCCCTGTGAATCCGATACATCGCCAACTTTGTGTCCTGCCTGTAGACCAGGGATTCTGTCACAATCTCCGTGCGCGGCAAGAATGGCACCCGCTCTGAGAGATTTACATGATTTGGTTATGGGAAAAGCCCCCTCAGTCCAACTTGTTCATTCCAAGCTAGGCCCTTCCTGGAGGGCTTGTGTTGCAAGAAGGTGGATAGGTTTGAGTTGTTTTTTCTTTGCAGTGCAGGAAGCCGAGGGATGACCTCGTCTCATATTTGGCCTCTATCCCTCTAAACCTCGCATACCCACCAGGTTTCTGCAGAGTCTACAGTACAGCAAGGCTTGTGTTCCAATCAATATTTTCGCCACAACCTCCCACTACCCTGGTGCTGTTGTCTTGAAACACAAAAGTGCTGAACAAACATCTGTGGAGAACATGTTTCGGATCGCCACCTTGCATTTGGCTGCTTGGTTAAACACTTTAAACACTGTTCCTTATTAAAACAGACCTTCATTCAACCTTCATGAGCGGTTGGCTCAAGAGTAACTCGGGAGAGGAACTTAATAACTCGGGAGACGAACTTGGAACATCGCAGAAATGATAAGTAAACGGCAAACTGGGAACTCGGTTAAACTCTTGATCATACACTTGGAATCTCGTGCACAACCACGAGTCTTTCGCTCGGGGTACCTGGTGGGTCAGCTCGCACAGTGTGACAGGGCTTTTACACGATGGACATAAAAAGAAGAAAGATCATGAAAATGATGGAATCTGGTAGCTCGTTCCACATGTCTACCACCCTCAGGTCTCCTTTAAATCTATCCCCATTAACAGTCAGTAAAAAGGCTGACCTTCACCCTATCTATGCCCTACAAGGTTTTATGCATCTCTGTAAGGTCATCATTCAGCCTTTCTATACTTGAGGAAAAAAGCCTATCTCGCACCCTTATAACTCAAGCTCTCCTGTCCTGGTAACGGCCTTGAGAATCTTTTCTGCGCTCTTCCTAGGGCTTGGTGACCAGAACTGCACCTGGTGATCAGAACTACCACAGAACTTGTCAGTGTGGTCTCATCAACATCTTGCAAAGGTGTAACATAGCATCCTAAGTCCCTGTACTCAATGTTCTGACTGATGATGGCAAGCATGCCAAATGCTTTTCCACCATGGATGTGAAGCTTACAAGCCTCCACTTCCCTCGGTTTTCCTTGCAGCCCTTCTTAAATAGAGGCACAACATTAGCTACCATCCAGTCTTCTAGTAACTCACCGATGATAAATTATGACAGAAACATATCTGCCACAGCCCCAGCAATATCTTCCTTTTCTTCTTACAATGTCCTAAGATACGCTTGGTCATGCCCAAGTATTTCTATAACTACATGCACATTCAGGCGATCAGAACCTCTTTTTTGTAATGTGGATATGTTTCAAAACACCACTATTCTCTTTCTTGAATTCTCTCCTTTCCATGTCAAGAAATTCTTCCGCAGTGGGTAAGGAGAGGAAGCCTGTATGGCCCACGGTAAAAGGCCTCATGTACAACTGAACAGGGTTGAACAAAAATACACATAAAGGACTTTCTTAATCCCTCTTCTACTACTAAGGTCTGAGAAGAGGAAGACAGGCAGATCATGGGGTGACTGAGGGAGAGTGTGTAGGATATGTGAAGGATCCAATGAACCAGAGAATACTGGGAGATTTGAAATATCAATCTGGGATGGATGAGTGTTGCAAATGAGGGGTGAAAATTGGCCCATTCAGGGTTGAATTGGCTCGTGAACAGCAGATGGAGGAGATTTTTTAGATCAAGACCTGGACTCTATTGAGCATGACTAGGCTCTTCTACGACCAAGGGTATTATATGCACCGAAAACCCTGGAGCAAATCTGTAGGCTTTGTGATCACACAATAATTATCCGATCAATTCAATTTATGTCCAAACAAAATAAACATTGTGGTCTGCCAGAGAACCAGTTCCATGTATTCTAATTCCAAGATCTTATTTTGTGGATAGTCTTTCCTATTCTGCCTTTATGTATCCATTTCTGGTGCAGTTGGATTCGTAAAGTAGCAAGCATTTCTGAAACATCACTTGAGCAAAGTGCTCCACCTGAACCTGTGTGGTATGTAACTATATGGTGAATCTTATTAATGATTTGGCAATGAAACCCAATAACAACATCACTTCAAATCCACACCACATTTCTCAGCTGGTTTATCTGCATGACGATCTGGAACAGGGGCTTGGCAAGTCTTTCACTTGCTAGTTTCATGCCAATGTTATCACTGTTTAGTTTGGTCAATAAGCACTGGTTGGAATTCCATCCTGAAATCTCTGATCCCCATGGCACGGGGACACAAAACTGCCAAATACACGAGTTGAATGATTTATGGGAATGTCAATGGATTCCAGAACTCTAGTCTATTGATTAATTATCTGCATTTGGGTGCAGAATTCAGGTAGCAATACTGCTTGAAGCAGTATTACAGCCTCTCCACTCCAGGGTTGCTAAATAATTGTTGACACATGAATAAAAACATAATACTGAATTTCTTAAATTCCATCCATGCGTCAGGGAGCCAGCTCTTAAAGCAGCTTATTTACCATCTCTTCAATAGAAATTAGTTTGGAAGTATATTACATATTTTAATATGAGCTTAAAATTCTGTAGGCTGCATAAAGGGCTAAAGTAATCTAATGTGTTAGACATTAGATTTAAACATTAACTGTATCATTAAAAAATATATATAAAAACACTTTACTCAGTTCAGTTCTAAAAAAAATATCACTCATTAAAAGACCATTTGTCCCATTGTCAACAGAGAAATCCCATTCCCCGTCCACCCATTCTCAACAGCAACCCATTCTCACTTGCCCATAACTCCACCACAGTTCTCCAACCATCCATGGCTAGATGAGTTACAGTAGTCAATTAGTCTATTAATCAGCCATCTTTGTGGTAAGGAGGAAACCAAACTACCGAGGGATAACCAATAGAGTTACACAAAGAATGTGCAAACTCCACACAGCCAGTTGTTGTTTGGTGCAATAACATGCACTTGACTTGGAGAGAGAAATTGGGCAGACTGGAAGTTAGATGTAGGAAGGAATCTACAAGGAAGAAACCGAAGATAGACACAAAATTCAGGAGTAACTCAACGGGACAGGCAGCATCTCTGGAGAGAAGGAATAGGTGACGTTTTGGGATGAGACCCTTCAGGGTCTGAAGAAGGGTCTGATCTAAGGGTCTCGACCTGAAACGTCACTCATTCCTTCTCTCCAGAGATGCTGCCAGCCCCGCTGAGTCACTCCAGCATTTTGTATCTATAGACTGAAGGTCAAGATTGTACTTGGGTCTGTGGAGCTGTGAGGAAGCAACTCTGCCTGCACAACCGTGTGCCACCCTCATATTACTCAAATTAACTAAACCTTCTGTGGCACTGATTCACCTTCCCTTCTCATGGGCCTGTAAGAATCACACTCCTACCTGTCTCATTTCCTTGTAACTGTGATGTTTGAAATCAAGCTCGTCTGATGTAATGACTTCATTTCGCCTGTGGTAGTAATTATTAGGATCTGAAAGTAAATGAAATACAAGTTTTTGGTTCTATTTAGTTAATTTTATAAACATTTTCAGTAACTACCGGCATAAACTGGGTGCTATGAGACCTATTGAATGTGGCCATTCATTGGGCTCCAGGTAGTTGTTTAAAATAGGTGATCGATCCTAAGATATGTAAAAAACAGACCTCGTAACTTTCAGAAACTTGGCTATAGTGAGCAGGACTGATGATGTGACTACCTCATTCACATTCTGCAGCTGGATAAAGTATTAATGGTAAGATGCTGTATTTTAAAGAAAAGTTCCTTTCTGGACTTCATCTAGCTTAAATGTCATTATAATCACCCCAGTTGCACAGTCCTGTTGATGGTTCTGAGTCTAATCTTTATTCCAATACAACCCCAATCAATTGCCAATACTTTGAAGTGAAATGCAAATTTCTGGAGATATAATAGACACAAGCACTCAAGCAGAAGATACCTATTTTCAGTCTGGAAATGCCTTTTGGTTGGTCCAGGCCAAAAATGGACGCAGGCTGGAGAAGCTGAGAAAGTATGATGTAGAGATAGAGAAGGAATCAATAAATCAGAAAGAGGGCGTAATGTGAGTAATGGTGTTAGAACTGCCAAAAAGTAAACAGATTACATAGAGCCAGGACTTGCTGGGAAACATCAGTGAACAGCCATAACTGTCATAATAGTCATCAACTGAATGAGGGCAGAAGCTGGCCAGGATTCATTGGCAGTTTCCCAACGGCGCTCCAAATGATGGATGCTACAGAGTCCTGCAAGAAGGAGAAACTTGCAGAATTCCCCAGACCTGGCACTGGAGAATCTGCTCATTTAATGCCTGAGACTGGTTCAATGTAGACCAGTAAGCATTAGATGACTTTTATTCTTTATAATTAATTGTGTTTGCTTTAAAGTTTTTTTTACAATTATTTGATGCTGGTTGTGATTTAAAAAAACAACTCACTTTAAATCACTTTGAAGCATTTTTAGTTGCTTAAATGATTCTTAATGGCTTTTAAATTCCCTTCAATGTCATTATACATGCAGCAAGTATAACGGGACCTTTGTATTGAGGTAGGGATACTGTTTTCTATGATCCCTTGGGTCACATCAATGAACTGGCACCTCCTAATGCAAGACTGCACATGGGACCTTACTGGAAGAAAGTACAGTGCAAAGTAGGTAGGAAGAAACCTTGATGAACCAACCACAAAACTGTACAGTGGTATAATAGAAATAACTTTGTTACAGTTTTGTGGTTGGTTCATCATCTTACATGGAATGTGTAATTTGCTATATGCTCAGGTATTTTTTTATCTATAGTTTAGATTTGTTGCAGGTACAGCAGGCAGTGAAGAAAGCGAATGGCATGTTGGCCTTTTTAACAAGAGGAACCAAATATAGGAGCAAAGAGGTCCTTCTGCAGTTGTACAGATACCTAGTGAGACCACTCCTGGATTATTGTGTGCAGTTTTGGTAGCCTAATTTGAGGAAGGACATTCTTGCTATTGAGGGAGTGCAGCGTAGGTTTACAAGGTTAATTCCCGGGATGGCGGGGCTATCATATGCTGAGAGAATGGAGCAGCTGGGCTTGTACACTCTGAAGTTTAGAAAGATGAGAGGATATCACATATAAGATTGTTAAGGGCTTGGACACACTAGAGGCAGGAAACATGTTCCCGATGTTGGGAGCGTCCAGAACCAGGGTCCACAGTTTAAGAATAAGGAGTAAGCCATTTAGAACGGAGATGAGGAAACACTTTTTCTCACAGCGAGTGGTGAGTCTGTGGAATTCTCTGCCTCAGAGGGCAGTGGAGGCAGGCTCTCTGGATGCTTGCAAGAGAGAGCTAGATAGGGCTCTTAAAAATAGGAGAGTTAGGGGATATGGGGAGAAGGCGGGAATGGGGTACTGATTGGGGATGATCAGCCATGATCACATTGAATGGCGTTGCTGGCTCGAAGGGCCAAATGGCCTACTCCTGCACCTATTGTCTATTGTCTATTTTTGGTCTTTGCAACACTTGTAACTTTACCCAACTAACTTTCATTCAGTTCAAACTTTTTTTCTTTGCTGTTATTATTATACACATAAATCAGCATTCTTTCCTATAAACCCCTGCTTGAATCTTTCCAACCCTGCTGCAAGACCGACAATGCCTTCATTAAAGAGCCAAATGAGATTCTCTGTTACAGTGAACATTATGGTTTATTGCTCTGCATCCTCTTCAATTAATATGCAACATCTGACAGTCAACCACACAGTCCTCATCTCAGTCTCTCCTTCATTGCTCAGTGAAGTGGAGTGTTCTTGCTAAATTCCTCACTTTTATTAGATTGCTGTGAAAATAACCCTTTACAAAGGTTTCACTCTCAATTAAACGTTTACCTCTTGTATTGTATCTGGTATTTATTGTTGGGCCCCTCAGTTTCTGATACACTTGCTGCTGTAGCGGCAGATTTTCATATCTTTCGAGAAATTAACTCTCTAGCCGCTAAAAGGATGCGCAGAGATAAGGGGAATATCTTCGATACGCATGCGAGCTGGCTCACAGAGACCTTCAGAGCTTCTTCACAGATATGGCTTCAACACGGCCTTTTGATGAATAAATGCTTTATTGTTGATAGAAAACAGTAAGATACATCCAAATTTCTTCCGACTCGTTACTACAATCTTCATCGAACTCCAGCTTAGTACTTCTAACATTAAAAACTCCTCGTGTCTCCGTGACACTTTGCATGAACTCCCTTAGATCTCGCATGTGGCCCGCATGGTCCCGCATGGTCGAAGGGTTAACCTTCTTTCTGCGGTCTCCAAACGACACTAAAAACTAAACTTCTGCGCAAGCATCTTAGCTCCAAACACGCCCAAAAACACGTCATAAATCCCACCCACAATATAACGGGCAGTCTAAAATTTAAAGGCACATGCCATCTTCAATGACATGCAAAACAGGCCACTTCAGCTGCCTATGGGTTGCATTCCCCATGCACTGTGAGCTTCCATATGGTTTGTCACAAAGTCTTGCATGAGATATATCTTCTAATTAAATGTCACGATTGCCCCCCTCAATTTTCTTCCCCTGCTGGCTAATCATGAAAGGCTTTATCATTGGTTAATGTAAGTGAGATTCTGAAGCTTAAATTTTAGCAATTAAATTTCAGGAGGTTAGAATCCAAAGTAAGGCTACTATGCTCACCAATCTATGGTATTGGTATTGGCCAAGTATAGTCACTAAATACAGTGAAAAAATGGTTTTGCTTGCCATCCAAATAAATCATATCATACATGAGAACAATCAAACCATATAGGACCACAAGTGTAGAATATAGTATTAAAGCTATAGAGAAAATGCAGGGAAAGTAAAAGTTGGTCAAACAAAGGACATGAGAGAGGGCTGCAGGCTTGGAATTCTCAAAGGATTTAAGGAATAAAGAGATTACAGAATCAGGGAGAAATTGAATTCATTAATACATTTGAATAGACAGATAAGAATTTTATATTTGAGGCTTTTGTTAACCATAACCCATCATAAGGATGTAAGTATACATTCCAGATTTTCGAATCTACCTCAATGGCCCTTGCACGTTTATTTTACCTGCATTTTCTCTATAGCTTTAATATTATATTCTGCACTGTTGCATCTGTTGTGGTCCTATATGGTTTGATTGTTCTCATGTATGATATGATTTATTTGGATGGCAAGCAAAACCATTTTTTCACTGTATTTAGTGACTATACTTGGCCAATACCAATACCATAGATTGGTGAGCATAGTGTAATGAGTGGGTATAACATGGATGGGTAAAGGGGCTGTCCCACTTGGGCCACCTAATCTGCGAGTTTAGAAGAGTGTCTTCGACCTTCAAACTCGCAGCGGTCGACACGTGGTCCTAGGAGATCCTATGAGGTCACATGTTGAAACATTTTCCACAAGTAAAATTTGGTCGGCATGGATCTTTTTAACTCGTAGTGCAGTGGAGTGGGGTCGCTATTTAGTTACAGGCAGGCGAGGGCAGCCGTAGGCAATCTCCTTTGCTGACCGGGCATTTTGATTGGCTCATTTGGGTTTTCAGGACCAAGGAAGACCTACCGGTAGGTAAAATACCCATTAAACTTTATTAAACTTCTTAAAAGTGTCTCCACACCTTCTCGCCCCCCTTCTTCCCCCCTTCTCTCCCCACCCCACCCCCTCCTCCCTGCGTGCTCTCTAAAGGGCTTACCTTACACTGTCAGCCATTTTACCTTCTTCTTTATCGTGGGTGCGAATTTCAGACAGCGCTCCCCCGCTTTCCTTGGCCCCCGCCTTTGCTGTGTGTGTGTGTGTGTGTGTGTGTGTGTGTGTGTGTGTGTGTGTGTGTGTGTGAGTGTGAGTGTGTGTGTGGGTGCGTGTGTGTGTGTGTGCGGTCGGTTGATCCAGCTTGCGGTTTCAACGTGGACGGTCGATCCAGCTCAAGGTTTTCCTGGCGAGTGCTCTCGAGCTTGAAGGTCGAAGACATTCTTCTGGACTCGCGGGTTAGGTCGCCCAAGTGGGACAGCCCCTTCAGGATATGACAATAGAGGCCAAACTGAATGCAAGGTAATGCAGGTAAGGAAATAGGTAGACCATTCCTTACCCAATCCTCCCTCAATGCCAGAATAGTTAATGCCAAATGTGAGAATATCATGGCAAAGGTTTCAAGCAGCAAAGCTTAGCGTGGCAAAAATATGGGTGGTAATTTGGAGGTGGAGCCTAATAATTTTTGAGATAGGAAAGACACAGGAGTCTAAATTACAGCGTGGTTCAAATGGAAATGGCAGCAATGCTTGTGGTCAGCGGTAAAGGTTACAGCTTTAATGTTCCTAGTGTTTAGGCAGAGAAAGGGAAAAAGCTGTGATTTTGCAATTACTATCACAGAATGCAGTCAGCTTTCATCATTTTACTGCCAGTGTTTTTTTGAGCAGGCACAGATGATGTTCAACATAGAAATCCATAGCTTGCTGTAAATGATTTCCAATGTAATATTCAGAGATCAGGCCGATGTGAAGAATCAGCTATATATATGATTTGTTCTTAATTTCCAAAATGTTCTTCAAATTGGCTTGTTTCATTGCTGGAGATGCTTGCAAGGTTCTAATGCTGTACTAAGGCATAATTATTCCAAATAATTATTCCGACCCAATAAATTATCCTGACCTCAAATAAATACTATAATGAATGAATGAATGGGATAAGTATTTCTTCCACTTTCTTGGTTTATATTGTTCCTTGAAACCTTTTACTCTTGTATATTCAATATGTTATTTTGTATAATATTTTCAATGATAATTAAAGTAATTATCTTTACCATGTTTTGCCATCTGCAAGAGATCTTCATTGCATTTGTAATTGGCACGTTTGATGATTTCAATGGCGATACTCCACAACTAACACCTGATTTTGGAGAAAGGGGTAAATCTAATCCAGAGTTTGACAGATCTTCTGAGCTGTGGCCATTTTCACTTCCAATCCCAAAATATAGACTAAGGCATGGGGGAAGCTGGCATTTTTCCCAGAGCATGGAAAAAGTTATAATTTTCCACATTATTTGAAGATATGCATCTAAAGCAGAATAATATGTGATATTTTTAGTTTATGAAGTGCTGTGAAGTGGCAGGTCATGTAATGTTATTTTCAGCATTCAGGTAATTAATTCATGAACTAGAATATTACCCTCCCTCATCTCTCCATGTTAATTATATATTCATTTGAGTTACAAAATACATTGAACTTCCGAAGTATGTAAGACCTCAATCTTTGCTTCTTATTGTCTTTCAATATGGGGAGAGCATCTTGCAGGGAAATTCATCACTCGTACAATATTCTGAACTGTTTCAGGCTATTTTGTTTTGCCACTTGCCTGGGTTGGACTTTGAACGGTTGGAATTAATGAGCTCACTCCTGGCATGAAGGTGACTAAATCTAAACATATATTCCATTGGTGTAATCATGGGACCATGACGAACTGTCTACATTTCCATGCTGGCATGAGAAATTTCTTCTGATATTTTCTCACAATGGGCCTTAGCAAATGCAACTGGTTTGCTTAGAGGATGACAATGACAATGAGATCTCTGCATTGACTGTCTAAGGTCCAAGATAAAAAGCATCCTTTCATAGCTGTGATAGAACATACAGAACAATCTGAAGTGTCTGCAGTGAATTGCCAATAGCAAACATTCACACAGTGCATCAGGACTCTCTCCTATGTAGTCTTTGAACATGTATATTTGTTTCATATATCGAGAAGGATAAATGAAGAGACAGACCGTTTAGATCACATCACATTTACTGAATAATATTTAACCCTCTCAATCTCTATGCCTATTCATAAACAGAGATGTAGTTTGTGAAAAGACCAGTGAAACTATCAAATAAAAACTACAAATGCTAGAATACTCACTGCTTCACGTATATATGTGGTGAGAATAAGTGTTGATGTTTCTGCTCAGTCTGGGAAAGATTTCAAAACAGGCATGTTTTAATCCAAGTGTTCAAGAAGGAACTGCAGATGCTGGAAAATCGAAGGTACACAAAAAAGCTGGAGAAGGGTTTCGGCCCGAAATGTTGCCTATTTCCTTCGCTCCATAGATGCTGCTGCACCCGCTGAGTTTCTCCAGCTTTTTTGTGTACCTTATGTTTTAATCCAACATGTTTTTAATAGAAAATGGGGAGGGGATTGGGAAGAATAAAAGGAAAGTTTATGTTAGAGGGGAGAACAAAAGAAAAGAATAATACAAATTGATTGAGGGTGAAAAACTTTACTAATGGCAGCTAAACTGTCTGAGGAAGAGTTGAAGCGTTTCAGTTTCAGTTTAGTTTATTGTTGCATGTACCGAGGTACAGTTAAAAAGCTTTTGTTGCGCGCTATCCAGTCAGGCTAAAGGCAATACACAATTACGATAGAGCCTTTACCAGTGTATACGTAGTTACATGATAACATATAAGATTATTAATGGATTGGACACGCTAGAGGCAGGAAACATGTTCCCGTTGTTGGGGGAGTCCAGGACCAGGGGGCACAGATTAAGAATGAGGGGTAGGCATTTAGCACAGAGATGAGGAAAAACTTTTTCACCCAGAGAGTTGTGAATATGTGGAAATCTCTGCCTCAGAAGGCAGTGGAGACCGATTCTCTGGATGCTTTCAAGAGAGAGTTAGATAGAGCTCTTAAAGATAGCGGAGTAAAGGGATATGGGAAGAAGGCAGGAACAGGGGTACTGATTGTGGATGATCAGCCATGATCACAGTGAATGGTGGTGCTGGCTCGAAGGGCCGAATGGCCTACTCCTGCACCTATTGTCTATTGAATAACGTTTAGTGCAAGGTAAGCTAGCAAAGTCCAATCAAGGATAGCCCGAGAGATGGCGATTAGAGGAGATATGAAACAAAGAGCTGTGGGATACAGAACACATCAGTTGCTGGAAATGTGAAACAAAGCATGATGCTGGGAATGCCTATCAGGTCAGGCAACATCTGCGGAAAAAGAAAATGGAGTTTCATAACTTTCATAGTGTACGGTATTGAGCTGGAACAACGGCTCACTTGATGGCTACTGCTTGCAATACATAATAAAAGCATCTCATGATTTTCCTTTTTGTTTCCAGATTTGCAACATCTGCCTTTTTTTTCTTGCTTTTTGATTACCAGAGAAGCTATGATTGCTTTCCTTTCAGCAAAGATGGTTAAGGGGAGATTTATTAAAGTTCCAATGGGTTTTGATGGACTATTTACGGAGAGATTGTTTCCATTGGCGAGTAACCAATATTCACAGGTTAAAACTAATTGGCAAAGAAACTGGATGAGATGTAAAGGTGATTTGGAATATCCTGGCTGAAGCAGGAAGAAAAACAAATTCAATGGAAACTTTTAAAAGAACAAAGAACAAATAATGCAATGACAAATCATGGAACTATGCATGAAACATCAAAAGAACGGGATTCATTGAGGGTTCTTTTAAAATTGTGCCACAGAACAATCAATCAAAAGATGTTCTTCTTCTGTGACTTGTGATTCTAGCTATGTAGATTTCCGGAGCGTGAAGCTAAATAAATGTAGAATAATTGCCATTAAATTGTTATTTAAAATCAGTAACAGAGAATAATGGTAGGCAGCAACAAAGCTTTTTATTGTGTGTATTTAAATGTTCGTTGTTTAGAAAATTGGATCATCTTCCAAGGATTTCAACCCATGTTATGAAGAATATCTCAGTCTGGTTTAGTTAAGTTACCAATATTTTGACAACAGCATACTTAAGCACAATTCACACCAGTTTTCAATTTCCCATTTCCAACATTAACCAAACATGTGGCATCAGAACAGTCAGTACAAAACTACAATGAATACTTGGCCAGAATACCTAAAATTCAAAACATCTTGATTCCAATTCTGAATTGGCAGAATGCACTGACCTCACAAGTCACATAAGACCAATGCCAATGATTCACCTCATTGTCATTGACTTAAAACTCCTAGACTAACTGAGGCTACAATCAATACTGATAGCATGGGGACATGGTAAACAATCAGGGAATTGCTATCCATCTCATAAAAGTGGCAGACATTTATGCTAGCTTGATCTCAACCTTTTAATCTTATTGTGTTCGACTCAATTCACCTTCAACAACTTGGATGTAAATGTTGTAAAGATTGTTAGTAAGTTTGTGGATGCCACCAAGATTGCTGGAGTTGTGGACTGTGAGGAAGGCTGACAAAGCATACTGTATAGCAGAATATATGGAACAGGATAGATCAGCTAAATAAATGGGCAGGGAAATGGCAGATGGAGTTTAATCCAAGCAAGTGTGAGGTTACAGCACTTTGGGAGGTTGAATATAAAGGAGAATATACAATTAATGGCATGACTCTTAAAAGGACTGATGTACAGAGAGATCTTGGGGTTAAAATCCATAATTCCCTGAAGGCGGCAACACAAGTCGATAGAGTGGGAAGAAGGCATGTGGTATCCTGGGTTTCATTGGTCGGGGCATTGAGTGTAAGAGTCAAGAAGTCATGATACAGCTTTATAAGTCTTTGATCAGGCCGCATTTGAAATATTGCATGCAGTTCTGGTCGCCCCATTATTTGAAGGATGTGGAGACATTAGAAAGGGTATAGAGGAGGTTTACCAGAATGATGCATGGGTTGGAGGGTATAATCTACTGGGAAAGATTGGACAAAGTTGGATTGTTTTCTCTGGAGTGGTGAAGGTTTCAAGGAGGTTAGAATTATATAAAATTACTAGACTGAGTGGGACCCGTTGGGTCCCAGCATCACACGGGAGGGTTGGTCACCAATACAATATTCCATCTCTTCACCAATTTCAATATTGCTCACCAGTGGGGGGGGGGGGCTTTCTGTTGCGCTAGTATGGGTGTTGCGGGCCGAAGGTACTGGTTTCCAGAGGGCCAGTATAGGCATTGTGGGCCGAATGGATTCTTGGGCTGGTTGCAACGATTTTAAAAGCCAAGCCAAGGCAAACAATTGGGCTGCAGCCACCTGACAACCAAAATTCATTTTGTGAACACAAACTTTTTTAAAAGGCGAGGCAAACAATTGGGCTGCAGCCACCTGACAACCAAAATTCATTTTGTGAACACAAACTTGTTAAAAAGGCGAGGCAAACAATTGGGCAGCAGCCACTTTACAGCCGCATCGAGGGAACTCACCGTGGAGTAGACGTGCGTTCAGTGTTATTCGCAGCTCAGAGAGCCGTGACCCTCTCACTTCCTGGGTCTGGCAGAGACTGAGTGAGGGACTACACTTCCGGGTTTTATAGTCCCTTCCCCCTGCCGCCAGCGGGGGCAGCAGAGAGAATGGGGAATTTTTAAAAAACATTAATATCTCTCTGATTTTTCATCAATGGGAAAAATCCTCCGGTCCCGGAAGGCGGAGGGGGGCTCTGAGTGAGGTGGCCAAAAATGACGGCCGTAAGTGGCGGCATTCCCTCGGAAATCGCAGCACAGTGGGCCAAAAGCGGTCAAGATCAGACTTTTAGTAATATAGATGAGAAGAAGATAGGGTAGACAGTCAGAACTTATTTCTCAGGATGGAAATATCAAATACCAGGGGGCATAATCCTAATGTGAGAGGGAGAAAGTTTAAAGGAGATGTTTGCAGGAATTTTATTTGCGGTGGTGGTGAATGCCTGGAGATCACTGCTAGAGATGATGGTGGAGGCAGATATGATTTAGGAGACTTTTGGATACACATGGATATGCAGGGAATAGAAGGATATGCATTACATGTGGGCAGATAAGGGTTGGTCCTGGCATCATATTTGACACAATCATTCTTATCATTGATTCCTGTGCTCCACATTTCTATGTTCTATTAACTTCAGAGTTTCACATGCACAACAGGCCAGAGAGGGTGATCTTTCAAATGGCAACTTCAAACTGGAATTATTGTAACATCAGTATCAGGAAAGGCAAACCCAGAGGACAATGATCCAATAATATCTAACTATGATTCATGCTTCCTTTTTCATGCAGGATAGAATAAACGACAGACACATTGGTTTCTCCCTGCAATTTTCAATTTTCCGTCATTTGAACTAGCAAAAAATCAATGAATTGTAGAAGGGAACAAATTCACAATCAGGAATGTAACATGACTGGAACTAGTTAAGCTCATTGCAGAGTGTGACTGGTGGAAGTACACAACATAGTTTGTCTCTGCAGTCACATTCCCCCCGAAAAAGGAAATAAAGTTGTACAATATGGTGAATATCTCATGAGTTTGTACAGTGAGTGGCAAGGTAACAGTTGTTCAAGGTGTGTTATAATAATAAGAGGAGACTGAAGGCATTATTGAACAGTGGGGTTACATGTGGAGATAATAAAGGAGGAATTGTAGAGGTGAAGGTTAGAGGCATAGATAGGGTAGACAATCAGAACCTTTTTCTCTGGGAGAAAATGTCAAGAATTAGAGGGCATAGCTTAAATGTGGTGTGCAAGGCAATTTTTTACACACAGAGAAGGTGAGTGCCTGGAATGCGCTGCCAGGGTTTGTGGTGGAGGCAGATACGATAGTGGCATTTAAGGGACTTTTAGGTAACCACATGGATATGCAGGGAATGCAGCGAAATGGATCATATGGAGGTAGAGGCGAATAGTTTAACAGCATCAAGTTTGACACAGACATTGTGGGCTAAAGGGCCCTTTCCTGTACTGTTCTATGTTCTATGAAAGAATTATCTGATTTACCAGTTAAAAACAACTATATTTGCAAGGAAGTTTAATTCTGTGACAGACTGTACAATGTCAGAATTATATTTTACCGGGCATGGGACATCCCAAGATCTCCACCCTCATACAGACGTCACCATCTTTGAGCCAACTGCGAGGATTTATTCTAATGTAGCGAGCAACTACTGGAGTGGGGAACTCATTCAGTACAGGAATCTCTTTCTCTTGGTTCGCTGTAAATATCTGAGGAGTAAAGAGAAAATTAATAACTAGCGATAGCAGAATCAAATGTTCTATAAAACTTTCAATATCTGTAATAGACTGAAGTTTCTAACCGCAAGATAATTAGTTGCACACAATGGCTTTTTCATCAAGTATGCAGCCAAAAGTAATTATAAACTCAACAAGTGTTTTACGAATATGATCCAGTTGTCTATAGGGGAGCACTTGGAAAATTACTTTAGGCCTGCTGCAGGCTGGTCAAAGCTCTCTCGCGATTTCTCCACCTCGGCAAATGATGGATGATATCAGATTTATTTAGCAGATGCTGATTGGTACATTATTACCAAAGAGTTCGTTTTTCTAGGGGAAGTGTATTTGGCCACATCACAAATATTTGATGAACAAATTTTGATTTCAGAATCAAATGGGCAGCACAGTGACACAGCAGTAGAGTTGCTGCCTTACAGCTGCTGCCTTACAATGCCAGAGACCCAGGTTTAATCCTGACTACGGGTGCTGTCTGCGCGGAGCCTGTACGTTCTCTGTGTGACCGCCTGGGTTTTCTCCGTTAACTTTGATTTCCTCCCACATTCCAAAGACGTGCAGGTTTGTAGATTAATTGGCTTCTGTAAATTGTCCTTGGTGTGTAGGATAGAACTAGTGTACAGGTGATCATTCGTTGGCATGGATTCGGTGGGCTAAAGGACTTTTTTCCAGACTGCATCTCTAAAACTAAAACTGGAAGCCACCATTTAATAACGTAATTCATGATCCGATAGAATCCTGGTGAAAGAGATAATGATCCATATAATTTGCAGCAACTGGCACATTGACAGAGCTGGCCACTGACCGTGAAGATAGCTATCTACACAGCTTTAGTAATCCCCATGATGTGGATTTCCTATTTAGTGATGTTAGTTTCTTGCTGGTGTCAGGCACCCAGCAAAAGTGATGGCTTCCAATTAAGCCGAGTAGCCAAATAAACTAAAAAAAATATCTCATGGACAGTAAACTGGGAGATACTTACATTAAGGCTGAGACTCAAGCATCACAAAATGTGCCATAAATCTAGTTTTAGTTATTTTGAAAACATAGACTTAATAAATTATTCTGAAGGAAATTTGCAACTAAAATTAATCCTTCATCTTAACCTCTTTTTCAGGAATGGCAGAGAGAAAACAAAAATCAATCTTGGCAACATATAAATTATTTATTGGGCTGTTTATAATAAACAATCCTACCACAGGATGATACATATTATATTGTTGTATTGCAGATGTGCTATCAATAGCATCATTTGCGTGTTATCTGTATTTTTTAAAGAAGCTACAAAAATAGAGTACACCATTTTGGAAGCAAGATCTATTGCCATTTTCTCTCAAAACTTCTAAACACTGTGGCAATGTCTTCTGAGTGGAATTTGTAGTGGATCTTTTAACATTTAATCTAATTTTATCTCTCCAAAGAAAGGTAAAATAAGGTATCAGTAGTTAGTGTTTGTTTATGATTTTCAATCTCTTAAGGAGATATCACAAACTAGAGGCTAACAGAAATTTGAGGAAAGCAATACAACAGTATGCATCTTTCTTCCAAGAGTTTCAGTATCAATGTTTTGTAAATTCAAAATTTGTACAATGTTGGTAAAAGTAGAACAGAATTTTTATTTTCAACACAGGAACCCTGTGCTACTGCAAAAAAAATGGTGTAAAACACCATGCATTGTAGCCAGGCATTTCAATTAGACTACAAAATTAACCTCAAAGAAATATCATTTACATCCTACAAGTTCCATCAAGTCTGAGACTCACCTTATGAATCTCAGACTTGATGTGTCAGATGCTTGGAGGAGCACAGATAGCTGTAAATGTGGATGGGGATGGGGATGAGGCACTCCTGCAGAAGCAAGCCTTCATAATGGTCATGATCACTCAAAGGGAACCTGCAAACCATGGAATCCAATGGATGGGAATCCACATTCAGTAGATTGTATTTAAGCATAATCGTGTCAGTTCTACTCGGGGCCTTCTGCAAAGAGAAGTTCTTCCAGACCAACTCCTTTGACCACAAGACCATCAGGCAGTGGTCAGCACAGAACACCCTGCAGGCACTACGGGACAAGAAATGGATGGGTCCTGGGGGTAGCTCCCTGAGCAGACTGCTCAGTTCATCTGGCGAAATGCCTCATTGGCAGAAATTACCAACAAACTCCAAGGTCTTGCTTGGCTGGTGGTGTGAAAGCCAACCCAGTCACATCCTTCCTTTCAGTCTAGTTTAGTTTAGAGACACAGCACGGAAACAGACTCATCGCCAAACAGCAATCCTCGCACACGAGCACTATCCTACACATTAGGAACAATTTACAAATTTTACAGAAGCCAATTAACCTACAAACCTGTACGTCTTTGGAATGTGGGAGGAAACTGGAACATCCAGAGAAAACGCACGTGGTCACGGGAAGAATGTACAAACTCCATATAGACAGGAATCCTGTATCATCGTAATTTTCTCCCATTGCATGCTCCCCGTCTGACGGCTATAGAGAGAAGATGGATACTATCTCTTTGCAGATTGTAGATTAGCTAAGAGGGTCTGGAAAAAGATGCAAGAGTCCTTGTCATGGTTCATCCCGAGGAGCTGCCTAACACAGGACTCTCTGATTGATGGGGTGTTGCCTAGGACTGCTTTTTACTTAATATGGCTATATGGTAACTCAAATTTCACTGTGCCTTAATTGGTACATGTGACAATTAAATTAAATCTTGAATCTTGAGATGGACGTTAAATGATGCTGGAAGGCCATCAATTCTGCGAAAGATGCGCTTCAGTCGCTCCGAAACCTGGTTTTCCAGAACAGCGAGATGTCCGTAAGGAATTGTTGCCAACTGGCCCATTGCACTGGAGGTGCACTGTCAGGGTCCTTCCCTTCCCCTGTTGGACATTGAGGGCTAAATCCAGTGGGGACAAACAAGGAAAGGAATATCACCCCAGGGGGCTACATGAGTGTGTAAAAAAATATGCCAACAATGCTGGGCATAACAATAACAATAACAATATTGAATGTATGACACTAGGAATGTATTAAGGGATTTGCATGGTTTTGCTTTGTATACATTTATTATCAAAATTAAGCTTATTCTTGATTTTTTAACGAGGTCCCTCTGCATACCTCAACAGTCCGAGACACATGCTCACACTACCACTCATTGATTTGTTGCACTTCCCCACCATCCCCCACCCATTGATTAAGAAATCTGCTGCTCACCCCACTCAACCTTCCTCCCAGCTGATTACCAACCTTCAATCTTCCTAACTCAAAAAGCTCATGGCAACGTCCACAGCAGGCGCCCTTTACCAGCTCCACAACATCCAGTCTCAACCATATAAGATCCCAACCCTTTACATGCTCTCCTATACTTTCTCCCTTAATCTCCTCAACCAGTTCCCCACCAATATAATCAGCTTTTTTGCATCTGAAAACAATGAAGAGCATAACGTGTATTCCATGGGCCTTGTACAGTAGCAAATTTTACAGCCATAGACCCCTTGAACAAAACATTTGTTGTCTGATTGCAGACTCCCATAATAATATTCCTTTATATTCAGTTCCAAACCTTGGACCCATGTGTGTGTAAATACACAGCAAAGCATTGGTTCTATAACAGTTCAGAATTGTAACATACTGAATGCAGCCAGCACCATGTGAATGTGCAGCCTGAATATGGAGCTTGTGTTTCACTGCAATACAAAGACTTTGCTGTCCCTTGAGACGAATATTGCTCAGAGTGCAATATTCTGTCTGAAGAAGAGTCTCGTCCCAAGTGTCACCTATTCCTTTTTCTCCAGAGATGCTGCCTGACCTGCTGAGTTACTCCAGCATTTTATGTCCATCTTTGGTGTAAACCAACATCAGCAATCCCTTCCTACTCAAAATGAGTCACTTCCTTGTTTCACATATGTTTGTATGTATTAATCATCTCCATTTTTAATTAATCGAGTTAGAGACAACTTTATGTAGTTTTTTTCTATCTTTATGCACATAAAATCATTCCGAATGTTATTGCTCACCATATCATCTGATCCATTCTTGACGGTGACCCAGCTGTAGCTGTCATTGCTCAACAGAACACTGTACGATGTCACCCAGTCACTCCTGCAAGAAGAAAAGGCTGATGAATAAGATTTTGTCTTGGACTTCCTAATGTTTCCAGCTTTGTCCTCCTTTCTTTGAAAAATAATTGAATTTAATGTAAAGGGTAGAGAGTTTTTTTATTAAAAAACATGGCAACTATGTCCACACCACAAGGAAGACAGAAATACATTATTACTCTGCTGTAAAGTCTATTAAGGCAGGTCAATACCTGCACTCCCAGAAAATGTCACAGACAAAAGACATATCAATCACATTCGAACAAACAAGTTGTTAAAACTTTACAGAAATGGTGCAGATTATGATTTTATAGGAAGCAGGATATGAACAGTTAATATATTTGAACAAAACCGTAGCTCCTTTTATTGCAGACATCTTTTGATCATTCCGATGTAAGGCCGGCGACCTGAATCATTGACCTAATTTCTCATTCCACAAATGCTGCTTCACTAGCTAAGCATTTCAGGCAGATTTTATTTTTATTCCAAATTTCTAGCATTCATATTATTTTGCTTTTCTGTTGCTTAAATGTGAAATGTTCAGTCGTGGTATGTTTCAAGACCTTAATAACTGAGCGTTGCCTGCATAGGTTTTATACAACATTAACTAATGTATTGGCTTGGCCAGGTTGGGCCAATGGGCCTGTTTACATGCTGTATGACTCTATGAACATAATTAGAATGTGATAAAACTGAGATCATCAGATACCATTGTGAGGAGTTATTATTTTAAGTTTTTGATCATTGAAAATAGCTCAGATCAGGGGTGGGCAACCTACAGCCCCCGGGCCGAATGTGGCCCGTAACCTGAAATCATCCGGAGGCGTACTTTCTTTCCCGTAATTATCCGGCCCGCAGACTTCCGTCATCTCTGGTACCTCCCGGGCCCGAGGCCAAGGTGCCCAGACGCGGTGACGCAAGGATGCAAGGAGACCTGCGCTGGCAGCCGCAATGGTGGAGCTGGCGAGTAGTAGCAAACACTGAGCACCAAGCAGCACCAAGCGCTGACGAACGCTGAGCATGAGCACGGCCGAGCGCTGAGCTCTGGCTGTACCGCATCCTGCACAACGCTGCCGACATGGCCGTGCACCTTCTGTGTCTGGGCTTCACTGTTGATGCAAGGAAAGCCTCTATAATATGGTGGGCAAATTGCAACTAGATTAAATGATGGCATTAAACTCAATTGAAATATATCCCACTCACAATGGATATTCCAACATGAACTGTGCAACAAACAATTATAAAATATTGGCACATAATTTGGACTCCAGTATTTTCTGTATAAATGAAAAGTTAAAAATGGTGTATACCATTTTCGTTACTACAGTCCAAATTGGCAGGTAGCACATTCAGCAGTGATTTTGGAGTGAACGGAAAGCTAAATGTGGATGAACATAGAATAATGATGCTACTTTCACACAAACTGTCATAATTCTCCAAAATCCACTTTAAGGAGGCAATAACAAAATGTAATCATGGGGATACAAGGTTACACATTATTAATGGGATAAAGGAACTAATCTGTAATCTGAAGCAATTTGATTTGATCGACAAGCAGCTAATTTGTTTATGGTTCCAAGAGCTCCAGTCACGGCCACACTCTTGACTAAGAGGCAGTGTCAGCTAGTAAAGTCATAACGTCAACTCATAACACTGAGAAGCTTTAATCAGTTGTAGCACTTTTCATTTAGAGGTATCCTTGCACTGTCAACATCATTTTAAATTATGGACCATAATCTGGTTGAATGATAGTTAGTAATTTTCTGTGGAAAAAGACCTTTCCTGAACAGTCAAAATGGCTCAAATTTTCACATTATGACTCAAAACATATACCTTACACATACTCCACTTGAACTTTTTTAACCGTTACTGATTTGCCAGGATCAGCAGCTTGCTATAATGATTGAATGAAGCATATGGTGTGACTTCTATCACATTTAAAGTCTTTGTATTGAGCGCTAACATCTTCTGCAGACCTGACATTCTTGTCATCTCTGTCACAGGGTTAAAGGGGTAAGACATCTCTTGGGCTTGTTGAGGAGGTGAAGTGTTTGTAGTGCCCTTGCAAAATGGGGAAGCAGAATATTGTTTCCTTTAAGCAAGGAGTCAAGAGTGCTTTTCACATAATACATTGGATATAAACTAGAACAATATTACTTGCTGCAACATTACAGGTACATTAGATGCAATGACAACAATTCTAAATATACAATAAACAATCAGTTATTCAAAGTAAATTGGACCATGATAGTACAAAAAACAAATTATGTAGAAAACCATAGAAGTGCATAGTGGCAGGAGAACTGTAGGAAGAGGAGAAGCAAGATGCTGCTTAACAGCGAGTCCCTTTCATTTGTTTTCACATGTTGAATTTCATCTTCTTCTCTTCTTCTTGCGTATGGCGTGCACAGCCTAAAGTTGTAGGACAACTTGGTCTATTTGATCTTACTTGATTGTGCAGCTAGGTTGATTGCATTTGTCGAAACAGGGCGGACCGCGTGAAGGTTGCAATCCAATTTGCCTACATTAAGCCCGTATCCCTCCTGTCTCAGTCCCTGTCCAAATACCATTTAAACATTATAAGTGTATCTGCCTCCACTACTTGGTCTGACTGATTCCTGATAGTCACTTCCCTCGGTAGGAATAACTTACCCCTCAGACCTACTTTAAATTTTTCCCTTTTCACCTTAACCCGAGTCCGTCACTTCTAGATTCTTTGGGGAAAAATGACTTTCGCATCTCTCTGTACTCTCATTGGCGACTACATCTTTCCTGCATTGAACTTCACAATGCTCTGAGTGCAGTGTAACCCATGATTCGTATAATTGCAACTTGACATCCCAACTCTCGGACTCAACGCCTTGGTCTATGAAGGCAAGCATACCAAATGCTTGTTTCACTACCCTTTTAACCTGTGTCATTTATTTTAGGGAATGGGGGACTTGCACCCCAAGGTCCCTCTGCACATCAACACTCCTATACATTGTGCCAAACATTGACCCTCCTAAGTGCATTATATCACTTATCGGGATTAATTTCATCTGCCGTTGCTCCAACTAACTTTTCAGCTGATCTGTGTCAGCTCTATATCCTGAGACAACCTTTGTGATCTGCAACTGCAAACTCACTAATCAGACCCCCCACATTCTAATCCAAATCATGTATATATAACAAACATGTCACAGTACTCATTATAGATTCCCAGTCAGATTAAGGTGCACAAAAAACAAACTTGCTGTCCTCCCAGCCATCTCCATTCCCAGCCATTCCCAGATCCTGCCATCTCCATTCTCATCAAATTTTCTGCAAACAAAGCTATCTCCAACCACTTTGTTTCACCCACATCTCGTGGTTTTCACCCTTCAGCAAAGAGCAATATTTATTTCATTGCTGGTATCATGAAAGGTACAGTTTTATCTTGGACAGGTTTTGGGGGAGGAGAAAAAATGTGGTGCATGCCCATTGTTGGGTTGAAGGGTCTCCCACCCCACTGGCCTTTTTCACATGTTAGCAGTTAGCTACCTGCCTAAACGAGGCAGAGAATGGTAGGTCTGTGTGGTGCTACAGACAGTGCAAGGGCCACTTTTCAGTATGATGGGAAGACTTGTCCCTCACACTATCTTCCATCAGCTGAAGTCATACTTGGGCAGTTTATAACCCAGCGGTACGAATATTGATTTCTCTAACTTCAAGTAACACTTGCTTTGCATTTCCCTCTCTCTGTCTCTCCCCCACCCCAGTTCTCCAACTAGTTTCACTGTCCTCCTGATTAATTTGTAGGCCTCATTGCCACCTTCCCCTCTGCTAACAATGAACCATTCTACATTGCCTTGAACATCTTCTGATTTGATCTGTCATTGTCACACCTTACCCTTCCATTACTCTAATCTTCCTCTCCTCTGACTCTCAATCTGAAGAAAGGTCTCGAGCCAAACCGTCACCCATTCCTTCTGACCAGAGATGCTGCCTGTCCCACTGAGCTATTCCACCATTTTGTGTCAACTCTCTCCCTAACAGCATAGTAGTTTAGTTTAGTTTAGTTTATTATTGTCACGTGTACTGACGTAAAGCTTTTTATGTTCCCCACACCTCAAGACCTGCAGTAGATCAAGTAGGCGGCCCAACACCACCTTCTCAAGGATAATTGGGATTGGGTAATTCAATGCTGGATCAGCCTTTAGAAGCTCATATTATATATTTAGAAGCCCGAATTATTAAAACAAATTGAGATATGTTGCAATCACCCTGGTTGGGCAGTTTACAAACAGCTGAGCACAGATCTCAAATCTGCTTTCCCACTCTATATACACAAAAAACAACAACAAACCAGGACTTGTGCAATCAAATGTAACAATTGCAGTTAGTCTCAACCAGGGATACAGTCTGAAAGTTGAAGGAGAATGTGTCATTGTACATATAATCCTCAGTTTAGTTTCCGCTCCAACAGTTCCTACATACAGTAGGTCAGTGTGTATTATTCATTGCACTAATAGACAGGAAAAGAAAACACTGTGGCAGTGGAAGGACACCACACGGATCACTCAGAATTCTAAACGAGGACTCATTTTTATGTTGGCAAGTGAACATGCAATACACCACAACTAAATGCCCTGAGATGACAAACTGTAAAGAGTAACGGAGATGCCAGCGATGTTATCAATCGTTCTCACTGCAACACCTCATAACCTTAAGGGAGCACAATTCTTCACCTGCTCTGTCTGTATCAATCAGGTAATTAATAACACTAAGAAGTACCACCGAGAATTTATTGGTGTTACAAAGGTGAGGTCAGTAGGCCAGGAACATATATTGAATGCGGTAAGGAACTCATCTCTTGTAGAATGATGGATGTATCATGCTTAGAAACATTCTGCCATTGAAAACGCTGCTTAGAAGCCACTCTCTTATTAAAGTATACAGATGCCCAGTCTACCTCAACCTCTTTTGGAAGAGTCCTGCCTACCTCTCAAGATTTGCACTAATTTTTCACTTCAGCCTTCTGGGGCAGTGAGCACTTAAGATAATTTGCTTTTCTCTGCAAGATTCCCACAGCCAGCACATATTGTTGACTCCACCCTCCACTGTCTACCTACCAGTAATAGTGTGAGGGTGAATGGTGGTCCTCGGAAGTCACTACCTGAATGGGTGGATCCAATTGTGATCTACTCCAGCATGCCTGATATTTCCCCAGTGTTATCCACCCAATAACATGAAGTCTCATGCAATGGCGTGTCCTACCTATCCTGGCATGACTGTAGCTCAAAGCTGCAGAAAACGACCACTGAGGAACATTCACAAGAGGACTACGATTACTGTGTGGTACATTCTTTCTTTACTCACTTTAAAAGGAGATTCTGCTGACATTGAGACATTTTAGCGGTAGAGTTGCTGCCTTACAGCGCCAGAGACCGGGATTCAATCATGACTGTTGTATGTTCATCATGTGACCGCGTGGGTTTTCCCCCTGGGTGCTCTCGTTTCCTCCCACATTCCAAAGACGTACAGGTTTATAGGTTTCTGTAAAACAATTGTCCCTAGTGTCTAAGATAAAACTGGTGTACAGATGGCCATGGTCTGCGCTGACATGATGGGTCTAAGAGCTTGCTTCCATGCTGCATCTCCTAAACTAAAACTATTCACAGGCCTCCAGCCTGAAATACAACTTTCCACCACCACCTTCTGCTTCCTTCCGTGAACAACATTTGCCTTTTGTTGGCAGGACATATTTTTCACATTGATAGATAGATGCCACAGTTTCAACAGCAGGGAACTGCCTGGCTTGTGGCAAATCTTCAGTGCAGTAGCTGTGATATTATCTGGTCACATAGTTTTGCTGTAAACAGTGTCCACAAGATGGCATTATTAGCAGCTACATTTATTGGTTGGATCCTAAGGGATAAGAGGTTGCTCTGACTTGCACGGCTTCTGGCATTCTCACACCAGCCAAGCATCGGTACCACAGCCACACAAGTACAAGGATAAGAGTAGAGAATCCCATATGTCTCTAGATGACATTCAATTGACATTATGAGTCCAGGAGACTAGGAATGTGTTGCATTCCGCATAACCTGGCAACAGACATCTGGTGCTAAGTGAAGAGCAAAATCCTCAGGGCTGTGGACCAGGCAGCAGATGCAGTGAGCCAGCAGGAGCAATAGTTGCATGAAGATGGTGTACGCTTCCAGTGAGATATCCCTGCCTGAGCTATGGGCAATTCTTTTATAGAGAGATTATTTTCCTGCATTTTCTTATCATTCATAATGCCTAAGAAAAACAAATAATCTAATCCAAATTCCTTTCATCAGCAGCTCCACAGTTCACCAACCAGCAACTGACAGACCTTGGATGATACATAATATCCCATCAGATTCTGCTTTACAAGTTGTGCCTCCACCACTTGAAACTCCTTGATGATGTAACCCCTTTCAAATGCATTTAAGTTAAACTCCTTTACTTTGCAACATCCCAGCATTGCTTAAAGTATTTGGACCCATAAAAGGCAGAGATTCCTCAGCAAGACTGCATTGGCCAGGTGTTACAGTGCTCAAAAGCTTTTACCAGCTTTAGCTTTTAATTTTAGTTTTAGACATACGACGCGTAAAACAGGCCCTTCGGCCCGTCGAGTCGGCGCCGACCAGGCATCCCCACACAGTTATGTTATCCTACACACACTAGTGACAATTTACAATTTTACCAAGCCAATTAACCTACAAACCTGTACGTCTTTGGAGTGTGAGTAAAACCCGAGATCCCAGAGAAAACCCATGCAAAACACAGGGAGAACCTACAAACTTCTAGACAGCACCCATTAATCAGGATTGAACACAGGTCTCTGGTGCTGCAAGGCAGCAATTTTACCACTGCAATCTAATTCTTAGAAAGAATCCATAACACGCAGGACTACGGATTGGTCGCGGTAAATGTGATTAGTCTGAAGAAGGGTCGAGACCCGAAACATTGCCTATTTCCTTCGCTCCATAGATGTTGCCTCACCTGCTAAGTTTCTCCAGCATTTTTGTTTACCTTTGATTTTCCAGCATCTGCAGTTCCTTCTTAAACAAATGATTAGCCAAAATACTCATTTTTTAATAAACATGGTCACCATGGTTGAATGGCATTCATTTTACTTCGGAGTCACGTGAGTGACTACGTGAAAGAAGCCCGCTACGACGCATGCGTGTCATATCACATACACGCATTGAACGAGTCAGACGTGGGAGACGACGTCTCCCTAGAGGGAAATGCAAAGAAGCAGGTAAGAGACTGCAAAATTTTTCCCACTTACCTTGCAGGTAGGAAATACAAGAAGCTGCGGGAGCTGGAGGGGAGAACTGCAGAAACAGCGCAGCCAGCAGCCAGCAGCAGCCGATAGCATGCGAATCCTCCGGAGAGGATTCCTAAAAGCTATTTTTAGCAGCAGAACAGCTGTGCCCGACGTCGCTCCCCGCACCGGCAAGATTGACTGCTGCCGGGCGGGAAGCGAAGCAACACGTCCCGAAGCGGCTACACCACCCGGAAGAGAGAGAGCCGACATCGGGGACAGCAGCCCAAGGACCTACGCTACGGGGTCCGTGGGGCTGTGGGAGGAAGGACGTTCCTCCCAAAACGGCAGGCTGAAAACCAGTACAGGTAAGAACAAACCTCCCTTACCTTTGGTTCTTTTTTCCAGACGTGGCTGCTGTATTTCTGAAGAGCAGCAGGCAGCCAGCTAAGGACGTCAGGGCAGAGCCACAGACGTTACTGCTGTGTTGCTGAACAGCAGACAGCCAGCTAAGGATGTCAGGGCAGAGCCACAGGTCGTTACTGCTGTGTTCTGAACAGCAGGCAGCCAGCTACTGATGTCAGTATAGAGCTGAAGTGCTGCCACACAGAGTTTGCTGCTGTTTAATGACCAGCAGCAGGCAGCAATGAATGTCGGCACCAGCATCTCCCATAAGGGAGCGAGTGCCAAACTTCACCCTAAATGGGTAGAGGTGCCCGTGAGTACCAGGACCATGGGGAACGACCAGTGCCCGTAGGCATGGGGACCGGCTGCGGGAAATACCGCGTTCGACTAGTGCCAGAGAGCACCAAGGTCGGCAGGAGCGGTCCCATATATTAAAGCACCCGCGACGACTAGTGCCCGAGAGCATGTAAGTCGGCTGGAGCGGTGGCTGGAGGAAATTTCTCCACAGTGGCAGGCTCCGGGATTGGAGGATAGCCACAGTGGGCAAATAAATATAAGTCCCACAGCAGTTTCCCATAAGGGCTGCATGAAATGTCAGACGCCTCTGAGGAGGGTATGGAAGGTCTGACGGGGTAAAATCTGAGCAGGTGATGGAGCCACTGTCCCCTATTGAAGGGTGGGAAAAAACAACCTGCTGAACATGATGAGCAGTACTGCCAGCAGAAACACACTGAGAATGATCTCGAGAAGGATGGCTGTGAGTATTGAAGGACTGTGAGTCCACCCATCAACTTCAAGCTAATATTTTTGCTGAAGTGTTGGCAAGGCTTCTATACCCCGGAATATTGTGGTGCTCTTAATGTAGCCATTGTTACAGGTGCATTTGCAGACATGTTGGGAAGGCCGTTAGGAGTTGGGAAAATCCGTAATACTCTGAAAGGTCTCATGGCGGGCATAACAGCTTTGGCCGGCATGTTAAAAAAGGTGGACAAAATTAGTGACCACAAGGATGCCATTAGCACTATTTTTTGCAATGTGCAGTTTGAAGGGCCATTCAGCCAGCTCTAGACCCTAGTTCGCTATACTATGTAAGCAAAGGGCTATAGACCCCGTTATTTGGGGGGGGGAGACCTGTCTAAACAGGTAAAAGAATTGGCGAGGAGGCTTGACTTTGGGGCTGATTAAAGCATCCAAAGGATATCTGGGGAAGACATTAACCTTATGTGCATCCTAAGAGAGGTAGTGTTTTTGTAATTATACTACAAAGAATTGGGCAGAGGTACCCAGCAGCAGCGTCCTGTTTAGGGTTTGGCCCGGGACGACCACTGTGGAAGATGCAAAAGTAACATTAACCTTTAGGCTCTCCACAACCGCGTATGAAACCAAGAAAAATAACTTGGTTACCACCAATAACCATGGAGGTAGGTGAATTTGGGGCTCCAGCATTAATAGGGAGCACGGAAGTTGGAGGGACATTGCAACTTCATGTTGAAGCTTGGTGTAATATATCTATGGACAGATACATCCTTAGCAGTTTTAAGGGATATCTGATAGAGTTTTCTACTCAAACAAAACCCTCCAGTACAACATAAACCGGACAGATATACATGCTGGTAATGGAATAAACCAAACCTGAACAACAGGATTTGTCTCAAACATCTTTATTAAAAATAAGAAAGATGGGGGTTGCCGTATTATTATGGATTATCAATGCTTCACAATGTTGTGCAATATATTCATTTTAAAGATGGATACTTTTAGCAGTGCTAAAGACTTAGTTTTCAGCAGGCTACTGTATGGCAAGTATTAATCTTTAAGATCCTTGCTATTCAATATCCAACAGGGGGAAGAATTTTAAATCAGCGTTGGGACTGCTGCAACACCAAAAATCATAGAGTAATGGTACAGTTGGATGATATCCTTATTGTGGGAAAAACGTATGAATCAGCATGTTAGGCAGTGGTTGCCACTAAACAATTGTTTGAACAGCTGGGATTCATTGTCCATCCACTTAAGTCAAAATTGACACCATTAACACATTTAATATGTTAATGACTTTACTAATATGGAAAGCCACAGAGTTCAATGGGATCATAATTATAGAGGTCATTTATTTTGGCCAATGGAGCTAATGATAGAAGCTATAAAAGAATTACAATGTTGGGAATACAATGTTAAGTATTGCTCCAAACCCAATAGTTATTCACAACCCGTCTGTGCTATTACAAACAGATGCCAGTGCATTTGGTTACGGTACAACTGATACCATCTCGAGCTATGGGGGAGATGGAATATATAAGAAGCTAACCTACATAACACTAAGGGTTAGAAATGTTAAGTGCATTTCATGGGCTAAAATCTTATTGCTCAGGAATGAAACTGCAGCATGTTAGATGGTAGATAGATAATACCTCGGTGATGGCATATATAAGTCATATGGGTGGAAAGATATCAAAATCTTGTGATGAATTGGCAAATTCAATTTGGCAATGGTGTGTCCAAAGGAATATTTGGTTATCGGCTACGTATCTACCAGGGATACTAATTCAGTGGCAGACACCAGGTCACGAAAATTTATTGAAAGTACTGAATGGATGTTGGATAGAACGGTATTTGCTAAAATCAGTAAAGTATGTAAGGCCGGATATTAGAATTGCATCCAGGGTTAAATCACCAGTTACCGAGGTATGTATCATTGGTACCAGATCCTGAGGCAGAAGCTACAGATGCTGTTTCACTGCACTAGGGGGGGGGGGGGGGTTTCATTTATGTATTACCTCCTTTTTCTACTTTATAAATTTGGGGTACTAAGGGAAATTCAACAGGAATCTGCATCAGGGATGTCTTAGTACCTGATTGGCTTACCCAACTATGGTTTTTCCGGGGTACAGGACATGGTGCTGGAACCATGTATAACGGTAAGACATAGTCCTAAGTTGCTGGTGCATCCAGTAACTGAGGATAGCTATCCATGTCATAGAAAATATTGATTTAGTAGGTTGTAGACTCTAATACACCGCTACGGGACATGGGGCTATCAAAAAGAACTGTGGACATGATCACAGCAGCACAAAGAAGGTCTACACAATAACAGTATTTAGGTCATATTAAAAATGGACTAATTACTGCCATAATAACTTTCTGGACCACAGAAATAAGGATGTTCCGGCGGTGCTAGAGTTTCTCACCAGCCTGCAATATGGAGGACTGAGTTACAGCACTGTGAATAGTGCCAGAAGTGCATTGTCAACTTATTGGTGGCAAGGAACAGTAAGACAGTCTGTGGGATCACATCCTCTGGTAGTTAAAATTTTAAGAGGCAATGTTAACACCAAGCCACCAAAAATAAGATACAACTATATCTGGGATGTAAGTGTGGTCTTGACCTTGCTAAGGAATTGGTCGCCGGCTACAGCATTAAATCTGGATAAACTAACTAGAAATGGTAATGCTGATGGCGCTAGTCACAGCGCATAAGCTCCAGTTATTGCAAAAAGTAAGACTGGATGGCTTCACTATGGCGGCAGGAAGTTTGGGGTTTGTGATCCAGGACCGTATTATTAAACAATATAGGCCAGGATCAGCGGGGCAGGTCATAGAATTGATGGCCTACCCGGAGGACAAACGCCTCTGTATAGTGAAGCACGTTTTGTTATACAGTGAAAGTACAAAGGCTATCAGAGGCAAGGAATTGGCGTTTTAATCAGCTATAAGAAACTGTACCATAGAGTGTAACTCAGACCATTTCGCGGTGGCTGAAATATGGGTTAAGATAGGCGGGAGTGGACAATAACATATTTAATTATCACTCCACCAGGGCTGCAGCTACATCCGCAGCAAAACGCCTTGATGTATCCATGGACCAAATCCTCAGGATTGCAGGATGGTTGTCGGAGAAAACGTTTCAGAAATGTTATAACAAACCAGTTAGCAGTATGGGAACGTTTTCGGGGAACATTTTAAGTTCTGTATGATAATTTATCCCTGAAGAATACAGGGTTATGATTTGAATTAATTCGATATTATTTATCATTTCCATTAAATAATTGGTATGAATGTTTTGAATATAATTAACAATTTCTCCCTAACTACCAAGGCAGTTGTGAAGCATGGACTAGTTTTCCACGGCATCAGGTCACAGAGCTTTGAAATCTTTCACGTA
Organism: Leucoraja erinaceus; assembly: GCF_028641065.1. Lineage (NCBI taxonomy): Eukaryota > Metazoa > Chordata > Chondrichthyes > Rajiformes > Rajidae > Leucoraja > Leucoraja erinaceus. Next base: position 16,767,959 of record NC_073391.1, on the reverse strand, counting down.
GTCACTCACGTGACTCCGAAGTAAAATAGTAAGATTAAACGAGAACTTACCAGTTTGAAGTTTGATCTTTATTTTATGAGGAGGAACGTTGAGGGAATACGTGCCCTCCGCTCCCACCCTCGAATGGTCATATCTTAAACTGGTATCTCTTTAATAATCTTACTATTTTAGGTCATTATAGTGTATCTGTGACCTCACACCGCTGCTTTGAAGGATGACACGCATGCGTCGTAGCGGGCTTCTTTCACGTATTCCCTCAACGTTCCTCCTCATAAAATAAAGATCAAACTTCAAACTGGTAAGTTCTCGTTTAATCTTACTATTTTATGTTGTAAATTTCTGAGATTTAATGATTTTAAAGATCCTTAAATAGTGGTGGTCCCTTGCCCTGTCAGGACAGTTGGCTTCACTCTCGGTCATTATTGAGCCAAGCCTGAGTGGTTCATGGCCTGGAACTGTCGACCTAGAAAGAGCAAGCGGGCAAATGTGGACCCAGAAAGAACAACAGGAGTGACACAATGGTGCAGCTGATCGAGCTGCTGTCTCACAGCACCAGAGACCCGGGCTTGATCCTGACCTCGGATGCTGTCTGGGTGGAGGATGCACATTCTCCCTGTGACCACGTGGGTTTCCACCTGGTTGTCTGGTTTCCTCCCACATCCCAGAGAAGTATAGGTTAATTGATTTCTGTAAATTGCCCCTAGTGTGTAGGGAGTGGATGGGAAAGTAGGATAACGTGGAGCTAGTGTGCATCGAAGGTCAGCGTGGATAGGATTAGCCAAAGAGCCTGTTGCCATGCTGTATTTCTAAACAAAACATAACAAAACAAAACTGAACTAAACTAAATTGAACTTCAATGACAGGAACGGACAATTTGCACATTTAAACAGTCTCCTGCTTGTTATTGCTGCATCTAAAACAGCTATCAGGCAGCATGACTGAAGCGATTGTGAGACTAACCACTCCATCAGCCCTGGCTTGTTAATAGCACTTTTACAGAAGAGAAATAGACAGCAAGCTGTCGGAAATTGCCCTTTGCTTATTATGAGAACAGGAAATATGTGAAATCCTGATAACAATTCAGGGGAAATCAGCCTGTATTCCAGTCAATCAATAAAACCAAAGAAATTGGAATAGGAGAGTGTAAGGCCTCTCAATTCAGCTCTGCCATGCGATAAGATTATGGTTAATTTGATCTTGGTCTCAACTGCTTTCCATCCTGTCAAGAGAGGGAAATCAGGGGGTGAACACTTCTGTCATCTTGGTCCACTTAGGCCTGCTGGAGCGACCATTTACTAGCCAGTTTAACTCCCCTTCCCATTCCTACCTTTCTGTCCCTAACCTCCTCTGCTGCCAGAGTGAGACCGCCACAAACTGGAGGAAAAGAACCTCATATTCCACGCGGGTAGCCTTGAACCCAACAATATGAACATCAAATTCTCTAGTTTCAAGCCATACACTCCCTAACCCCCAACCCAGGTGCATATACATTGTTCCCACCACCCTAGTGACACTGCTTCATTTCTCTCCTCCTATTGCTCATCTCCCATCCCCGAGTACCATATTTCCCATTAATTCCCCTTCCACCCATCCCATCCCATCCCATATTCCTCCCTCTGGCTTTACAGTACATCCCTCCTTTACTTTCCTTGTCAGAGACTCTATTGTCTCCTTTTCACCTCTAGCCTTTGTCACTTGTACTACTCATCTGCCATTAACCCCTCTCTCATCTGTATCCACCTATTAATTGCCAGGCTTTGCTCCACACCCCCTTCTCTTTTCCAGCTGTCACCCTCTCTAATCCATCAGTCTGAACAACATTTGGCATTCCCCCCCACAGACCTGCTGAGTTCCTCCAGCATTTTATATTTTGCTCCAGATTCCAATCCAGCTTCTTGTGTCTCTGTCTGTCAGCTCTCTGCCAGGTGCAAATATTGAGGTAACCCTATTAGCCAGCATAGGATATCCCCTCACACAAGGTATGTAAGCTTCAACTGATTTGAACCAGAACTCAAGCAAAGCATTTTCAATTTGTCAATTTTTCAAGATAAACAGCGCAGCAACAGGACCTTTGGTCCATCAATTCCACACTGACTGTACTGTAAACCATTGACATTAATCCTAATTTAGTCCCATATTTCATTCAATAGATTCTGCCACTCACCTACACTCTAGGACAACTTACAGTGGCCAATTAACTACCAATTTCAAGAGAGTCATGAGTATTTTCTCGTCATTTGGCCCGGGCAGAGCAATGAGATTCCCAATTGCAGCAGCTCAACAATTTGCAGGTCTTTGGGACATGTGCAGAACCCGACCAGCCAGAGAAAAACGTACACGGTCACATGAAATTTGTGCAAATTACACACAGGCAACATCTGAAGTCAGGAAAGTTGATGAAAGCTTTTGTTCCCAGAAATTAAATAGCTACTAAATAAAATGTCTGTGCTTAAACAATCCATACTGTTGCTGTTGCAGGACTGTTGGGATCTTGGATCATACAGTAGTCAGTGTTAGAATGCCCTTGAGCATTCTAAGCCCAAAATGTTGCCGTTTATCTTGTCAATGCGCATGTCACAATTATAACTGGCTCAGTATTGAACAACTACTGACCCTTCCCTGGGTTAATCAGCTCACACCGCTGAATTACAGGACTGCTGAAAGTGGATGTCTCTCTGCTGAAGTGGTTGCAAGTGAAGCAATGATTCAGATTCAACTTTAATTGTCATTGTCAGTGTACAGTACAGAGACAACGAAATGCAGTTAGCATCTCCCTGACAGGTAGGGGAATTGTCGATATTTCTCCAATTCATGGGAGACACGGGGCGTCGTGATGTGCCCGTGCCGCCGCCATTTTGTATCGCAAATCTGGGGAGAAAGAGGGAACGGGGTACTGATTTTTGGATGATCAGCCATGATCATATTGAACGGCCGACTCCTGCACCCATTTTCTATCTTTCTATGTAAATAGTGGGTATATGGAACAATATGCCAGAGGAGGTAGTTGAGGGCAGGTACTATAACAACATTCGAACAGGTATATGGATAGGATACGTTTATAGGGATATGGGCCAAACATGGGCAGGTGGGACTAGAGTCAATTGGTCAACTTGGTTGGCATGGACAAGTTAGGGAGAAGGTCCTGTTTCCATGCTGCATGACTCTTTGACTCTCTAACGATAACCTGCATTAATGTACTCTAAAACATCACAAAGTGATTGAGAGTCAGGAATTGGAATTTATGCCCACTGGGGCATAACATCATGGAAGATAATCTGTAAATCTCAGAAGGGTGTAGAAGGAAGCCTCTGTGGGGAAGACACGCATGGGAAGGAGCAGGGTCAATTGTTCTGTGATTGTAAATGTTAGCAGGATTTGATACAAATGGAGACATCAACTTTTATTCAAAGTAAAATAAAGTAAAGGGCCTGTCCCACTTAGACGACGGCAACTACAGGCATCTAGGCTGTCACCACATGGTCGCCAGGGTGTCGCCTGTATGGTGGTGAGTAGTCTCCTTAGGCCTGTCCCATTTGGACGAGCTGGATCAACCGGCCGCGTTGAAACCGTGAGCTGGATCGACGGAGAAACACACACACCCCTGCCACACACCCCCCCCCCCCCCCCCCGAAGGTCCATTGGATGAGTGCTGGGGGGATGAAGGTAAATGGCTGCCACAGAGTCCATTAGAGAGCACAGGTGGGGGGGGGGGGGGGGGAAGGGGGGAGAATGGGAGGGGAGACAGAAGGGAGGAGAAGGGGGAGAGAAGGAGTGGCGACACTTTTAAGAAATATAATAAAGTTTAGCGGGCATTTTACCTACCGGCAGGTTTTCCTAGGTCGTGAAACTCAATCAAAATGCCCGGTCAGCGAAGAAGGTGGCCTATGGCTGCCCTCGAGTGCCTGTAATTAAATAGCGACCCCACTCCACTGCACTGCACTACGTGAAAAAGACTCACCGACCAAATTTTACTCACGGAAAATTTTTCAACATCCTGAAAAATGTTCCATGACCTAGCTGAGGCCGCGAGTAGGCGGGAACCTCCCTCGAACATGAGGAGATTTCCAGCCACCTCATACGACCTCCTAGGACCTCATGTCGACCATGCTGCGAGTTTGAGTCCAGAGCAAACTCTTCTAAATTCGCAGCTTAGGTCGCCCAAGTGGGACGCCCTTTAGTCACCCAAAGAGTCGTTGCGTCTTTCTGGTCGCGCTGAATTTTCAAAATGTTAAAAAAAATTTGGCGACAGTGGGTTTGACACCAATGAGCGTAGCTTGACTTCTCCTGACGTCGGTGCTGTCGTAGGTTGTTGCCAAGTGACGTAGGTTGTTGCCGGTGCTGACTTCGGTGAATTCCATTGGTGATAGCTTACGTCAACCTACGTCAACGTTGCTCCATGGTTGTCATGATGCAGAATGATTGGAAACACTACCCTATAACCCCTTTTATAGGAAAACTGGGTGACTCCATTGTTTTGAAGGCGAAAATGACGTGAATTGTCTTCAGTTGTCGCCGACAGGGTAGCTTGTCGCGGGTGGACATAGGATGACTTCGGTTGTCGTAGGTTGTCGTCGGTATAGTCGTAGGTGGACGTCCTAAGTCGCGACGATTGGGTCGCCGATTGTCGGTAGCTTGCCGTCGACTAGGTGGTAGGTTGTTGTAGCATTGTCATTGGGGGGGTCCAGTCGCCGATTTCTCAGCGACCTGCTACAACTATGACAATCGCTGGCAATCACCTAAGTGGGACAGGCCCTTAACTATATAAAACTCTGAAAATAGAACATTTACCATTTTCCATATGTTATGGAAGGCAGCACAAAACTTTGGGGGGGGGGGGGTCACCAGACAGTATGTGAAGATTCCACAAAGTTAGCACCATACACCAGAATCAAACGTAGATGGCTGGAGCTATGCAGCAACAGTGCTCAGAGCAAGCTGTAGGCCTGCTAAAGCTGAGGATCAACAGGCTTAGAAGATATCGACCTTTGTAATACATTTTTCCTCACAATAATAAATGTTCTGTCTATATACATATGTGTATATAGATATATCAAGACCTGCTTAAATGTCACCAACTCCAATTTGAGTTAATTTTACACTTTTCCTGTTGGCAAGTTGCAACAATAAAACAATGTACAGAATAATCATGGGTCTATAACAATATTGCATTGGCAATCAGAATGTAAAAGATTGAGAGCAATGCAAGGGATATCAGGCAGATATCCACTTAACAAATAAAAGGCATGCGAGAGCTGGGATATTAGGCAATGATTGATTATGCTGGCTTGCATCCGAATGCATTTATGTATAAATATTAAGGCATATGAGTGGGGTCTATACATAATAGTATACTGCCTATAAAAAAAACAAATAAGAGGTTGGATTTCATTACAAAGTACAAAAGTGGCATAATACTGAATGTTGATGAAACAACAGCAGAGTATATAAATTCTGGGCATCATATCTTAAGAGCAATCGATGCACATGAAAAGGCACAAGGGATGTATTACCTGAAAGGTAGCTTGGGTGATGGAGATATGCAGTGAGACAGAAATGTGAGTTGCTCGTTTTGAAGTTGATAACATTAAGTGAGATAACAGACTCTTTAAAATCATGAACGTTTTTGGTGAGTGAAAAAAGAAACACTTTTGCGTGTTATATGGTGAGTAACCAGGGGGCACAGCTTCACACCATTTGGCAGAGACAAGAGGAGGTTCTTTTTACATGGTCGGTAAACATCTGGATGGATGTGCCAGAAGGGAAAGTGGCAATTGCAGATGTATTTGAAGAAAATCATTCATTCATAGCTGGGAACTCTGGTAACTCAGGAATTTATCGTAATTCTTGAATATGATTTGTTATTTGATTGATTGATTGAAAGATACAGCACAGAAACAGGCCTTTCGGCCCATCAAGTCCTCACTGACCATCAATCATCCATTCACACTAATTCTATGTTATCATATTTTCACATTCACTCCTTACCCACTTGCATTATTCATACCTACTATATTCAGTTGTGCTGAAGCAAAGCAAGAATTTCATTGTCCTATCTGGGACACATTATAATAAACTCTTGAATCTTGAATCTTGGTTACCCGTTTTCTATTGCACAAATGCATGAGTGAAGAGTCGAGTCAAGAATGTATAATTGTCATGTGTACCCACAACAGAACAATGAAATTCTTATTTGCAGCAGTATGAAGGCGGGTAAACACAACACTCATAGATTATATGAGAACGTATGAGAAACGACTAAATTCAATAACTTAACCCTAATATTAGTGCAAAAAAGCTCAGGGTGCCCCATCAAATCTTATCAATCGTTTGCAAATTGCATCACTGCGTCCAACTGCTGTCTGGTTCGTTGATTGTATTGCTAGATATGAACTGTTTTGCGAGAGAAAAATGCTCATGGCAGACCAAACGTGTTAAACAGAAATTGGTAAGATACTGAGCTTTACACAGTGAGAAATCATGTGAAATAATCAGTGAATTTTATTTTAAATGAATGTACCTGCATGTTATACTGTTTAGTTTGGAGATACAACCAGATAGTCCACTGAGTTTGCACTGACCAGCAATTTTTGTTTTCCCATTTGTCATTTTTATTTGGTGGCCAATCAATCTCTGTCTCTAAGGGGGTTGCGTCCAATCACCAACCAGCTTGCCTTAAAATTCCCGTCCAGTCAACAAATAGGTCTCCTCCCGTCCAATCAGCCGCTGTCTCCAAGGGCAGTGTGTCCAATCACTTAATGCAGTTTAATGTTAATTAGCTGCTACGGTAAAGATTGGAAGCCAGTAGAGCTACTGACAGACAGACGGGAGCAGGAGAGATTCAGACAGTGTATAATCCATAGCACCTTAGTGTACGATTTCATAATATATACTAAATAACTGGGCTGACAGACCTTGGCTGGGAACCTGGGACACACCAAAATTGTTCCCAATTAGGCCCCGCAACCCCTAAGGCCGGCCCTACAATGTATGCAACCATACAGAGATCTGTAACCATTGGGAATGACTGGGACTTGGAAGCATAGCTGCAGCAAGAGTAGAAACAGAAATTGATGGCATTTTGTCGAGCCACCTGACTGAGGCCGTCGATGGGAGAGCGGCCTTACTGCACTGCAGGATTCATGATTGCAATTGTGTAGCTGTTCCCTTGAAACGTGCAGAACTTGTTATCAATACATCGTTCTGAGCTGTGTCCTCAGGTTGAATAATCAACTACTTTAATTACAGAAGAGAAACTGCAAAACATGTAATATGTTCCTAACGCCACTGAAGGCAGGAAGGGCCACTTGTCACACCACCCCTCGCTGAGTGATGCCTGTTCAGTAAGTCACAACATACTGTTTCAGATGCCTGTGCATACGGAGAGATCTGCTGCCCACAATCTACCGGCTGGCATCTAAAAATTCATTCACCTTTTTATTTCTTCTAAATTGCTTCCAATTCTTTTCACACTCGAGTTGCTTAGTTAACGTATCACGAATATTTGGACAGTGAAGATAGACAAATGCTGGAGTAACTCAGCGGGTCAGGCAGCATCTCAGGAGAAAAGGAATAGGTGCTGGTTTGGGTCGAGCCCCTTCTTCAGAGATATGGCTAGGAAGCGTTATTGAGGGCTATGAACAAATGCAGCCAAATGAGACTAGCCCATAATTTGGACAACATAGACAAGATAGGCCGAAGGGACTATTTCCATGCTGTATAACTATGATTGTTGTTTTGTAGTTTGATTTACAGGATTTAATTACATGATTTAATCGGAAGATTGACACAAAAGCTGGAGTAACTCAGCGGGACAGGCACCATCTCTGGAGAGAAGGAATGGGTGACATTTTGGGTTGAGACCCTGAAGATCTAGCTCTTGGGGCTAACGGAATCAAGGATATAGGGGAAAAGGGTACTGATTTTGGATGATCAGCCATGATCATATTGAATGGCGGTGCTGGCTCGAAGGGGCGAATGGCCTACTCCTGCACCCATTTTCTATGTTTCTATGTTTCTATTCCTTCTCTCTAGAGATGCTCCTTTTCCCGCTGGGTTACTCCAGCTTTTTGGGTCTACCTTCGGTTTAAACCAGCATCTGCAGTTCCTTCCTACACATATGATTTCATTCAGCGTGCAGTAAAATCGTGCAGTAAAATGGAGAACAGATTGAAAACCAATCATCCAAAAGTGAACTCTAAAGGCAAAATTCAGACAATAAATGTTAAACGATGAATTTGTCCGATTTAAGTATGGTCTTTTGCCCCAGTAGTTTGAAATACAATTTTGGAATGGAATAGTTTATTGTCACATGTGACGAGGCACAGTGACATCCGTTGCTTGCAAACCCAATATATACAAATAGCGGCCACCTACGGCGTTGACAAAGTTGACAAAGTTACAAAGCACTCCGGCTCCTCCTTTTGTTCTCCCCCCCCAACCTCCGCCCCACAGCAGTTCCCTCACCTCCCCTACCCTCTCACGGCGGTCCTCCCGCTCTCATCGACCGCGAACCGTGAGTCGACCCGTGAGGCTTCACCACCACCGCCGCATTTTGTGAATGATCCGAGTAAACATTGTCAAATTCTCATCAGAATCATGTGAAATCGTAAATTCTCAGATAGTCCATGCAGAATAACAAGGACAAGAGAACTGGAGTGGGCTCGCTTACTCCTGAAGACTGCTAGTTAATATAACGTTACCCATGTATGACTGACAAGAAATATGCCCTGATAATATTCTCATCCTTATCTTCCACCAGTGGGAGGAAATGAAAATAAGATCGCTTGTTAAAATGTGCACCCCAATTATCAACCGTATTAACAATTCAACAAATTAATTATTCCATTGGTAGAGTCATCCTTATTAAATAATCTGTAAAGATTCTAATGAGGTTAGAGATAATAAGAAAAATGGATTGCCTTTTTAAAAGATATTTCAACACATGCAAACTACTGCTGCCTTCCATCATTGTGTTTATTTTTAATTAGCACCCATTCTGCAGATTGCTTTGCTCTGGAAGATGACATGAAGCATTTCCACCCACACATCAAACATTAGGAGGACTCACAAGACAACAAGGCAGATAAAAAAAACAAAAAGGCATCAGATTTTAAAGAGAAATTTCAGTCACATTCGGCTTCTGCTTTTAATTCATGGTCTTTCAGTCACAGTCAACCCCCTATGGCTAACTTCCGTTACACTTTCATTAAATGCTCTGATTTAAAGTAGTAATTAGGGTGAGAATCTCCTACGTCACAGAGGTTCCTCTAAATAAATAGTCAATCTAGATGAATAAAACCAGGAAGGCTTTCCTGCTTGCTTCATGCCGACAGCATTCCACAGCCGAACACAAACTGAATCTGACATTTATGGATACTGGCCTTGTAGTTCAACTGTGATTTTAATGAGAGCTGAATGATCCTTTAATAGTCCCAGTGGCCTGCTTGCAATTTCCAGCTCTGTGGTGGCTGCTGGGCATAAACAAGCTGATGGTACTGTCGGCTCGTGATCAGGCACCATGGAAGGAAGACATTGCATGAGATTAAGTGCTACACATATAGATATCTCCACGTGCATCTCCGCAGTGGATGTTTCAATCAAAATATTGAAGTGAGAAGTCGAATTCTCTTATTTACCAGGTGTGGCAAAGGTAAATCTCAAATTCATGAAGACAGGATAATTTCGAACTGCACTTCAGCTTAAAAGATGTAGCTTAGAACTCCTCAATATGGTAAAAGTATTGTCACAGCCATCCCTCTGCTTCTAATGAATGTCCTTGTCCTGACTGGACAGAGTGCCCTTTGTGGGTCGTGGTTTGCTGCTTTTAATCTGTCATTTGGATGCTGGTCTCAGCAATGTAGCTGCCAGACTCTGCTGTAAAAAGTGGAATAACTAGAGAAACACAAGAAGCAACTGCCCTATTTTATTTCACATGCATCCGGTCCCTTAATCTGATAGAAAATTTGTATGTATCACTGGGGCGGCCCGGTGGCGCAGCGGTTGAGTTGTTGCCTTACAGCACCAGAGGCCCACGTTTGATCCTGACCACGGATGCAGTCTGTACAGAGTTTGTACGTTCTCCCTGTGTGGGTTTTCTCCGGGTACTCTGGTTTCCTCCCACATCCTAAAGACCTATAGCGTTGTTAGGTATTTGTTGGCTTTGGTAAGTTGTAAAAATATTTTCCCTAGTGTGTTGGATAGTGTTAGTGTAAGGGGTGCAGACAGACTCGGTAGGCCAAAAAGCCTGTTTCCGTGCTGTATCATTAAAGTCTAAAAGTGTAAAGTCACTCATAGTGGAATTTGGTGAATGTTTCCTTAATTAATAAATAAAGGCCTCTACACGACAGGCTACAACACTGGATTTCTTCTTGGGGAATTAGGTAGGCCAAGTAACTGGTTTCACTGGAGGAATACTTTGGGACTACTGACCATCATTCTACTTGTTCTAAAATAATTATGAAGAATGATAGCACTGGTCCACAAGTTAAGGTCTTAAATTGTACAAAGGCCAATTTTGGAGGCTTTAGGCGAGAACATTGAAGAGGTCAACTGGGTGAAACTGTTTGCAGTTGAAGGTCCATCTGGTAAGTGGGTGCCTTTAAAAGTACAATAGCAAGAGCAAAGGGATGAAGGATAAGGTTGCGAGTAGAGGGAACCATGATGACAAGAAATAGTGAAGCTCTGGTCAGGGAAAAGAAAGAGGCATGCATCAAGTTTATGCAGTTGGGATCTAGCGGATCCCTCTATGGGAAGCATATGATATCCAAAATGGAGGAATCTGAATATCTGGATAATAATTTGAAATGTGTGGTACTGGACCAGAGCTAAACGTACCATAGAAAGACCAAGAGCAGTTGGTGGATCGGCCATGGTTTTAAACAGCAGGGTATAGTTTACTTCATTTATCATGCTGTAAGGTTCAATAGTAGATGCTAGAGACATGACCTAGAGTTCCAGCTACATTTGAGCTGTAGAAATATTGGAAGTGGGTGTTACAACACAGGTGGGAATCATTATGGTAGAGAACATATGAGGTTGGAAACACTGTCATGGGTAAAAATGAATGCAAAAGTTGCAAACAGTCAATGGAAGTGTCTTGACAGCAGTCAGTGTTACCGTTGAAGAAGTAGTTAAGGTACTGCTGTGTATGACAGTAGACAAATCTCCAGGGCCTGATCAGATATATCCGAGGAAATTGCAGGAAACTAGAATGGAAATTGCGGAGCCCTGGTTGACATTAAATACAGGAGAGGTGCCGGAAGACTGGAGGGTGGCATATATTGTGCCGCTTGTGCTGATTAGGGATAGTCAGCATGGTTTTGTACTTGGGAGGTTGTGTCTCACAAATCTGATCGATTTTTTTAAAGACGTGACCAAAGAGGTCGATGAGGGCAGAGCTGTAGATGTTGTGTACATAGATTTCAGTAAGACATTCGACAAGGTTCTGCATGGTAGGCTGCTCTGGAAGGTTAGATCGCATGGGATCCAAGGAGAAATAGCTAAATGGATAGCAAATTGGCACCATGGAAGGAAGCAGAGGGTGATGGTGAAGGTTGCTTCACGGACTGGAGGCCTGTGACTAGTGGTGTGCCTCAGGGTTCGGTGCTGGGCCCGTTACTGTTTGTCATCTACATCAATGATTTAGATGAGAACATACAGGGCAAGATTAGCAAGTTTGCAGATGATACAAAAGTGAGTGGTTTTGCAGACAGTGAAGATGGTTGTGAAAGATTGCAGCAGGATTGGGATCGATTGGCCAGGTGGGCGGAGGAATGGTTGATGGAATTTAATCCAGGGAAATGTGAGGTTTTGCACTTTGGAACATCGATCAAGGGCAGGGCCTACACAGTAAATGGTAGGCCTCTGGGTAGTGTTGTAGAGCAGAGGGATCTAGGAGTACAGGTGCATGTTTCCTTGAAGGTCGAGTCGCAGGAGGATAAGGTGGTCAAAAAGGCTTTTGGCACTTTGGCCTTTATCAGTCCAAGTATTGGGGTGGGAGATTGCAACCTTCACGTGGTCCACCCTGTTTCGACTAATGCAATCAACCCGATGTGCACAAACAAGATCAAATAGAACAAGTTGGCCAACAACTTTAGGCTGTGCACGCCATACGCAAGAAGAAGAAGTCAGAGTATTGAGTATAGAAGTTGGGAGGTCATGTTACAGTTGTACAAGACGTTGGTGAGACCGCATTTAGAATATTGTGTTCGGTTCTGGGCACCATGTTATAAGAAAGATATTGTCAAGCTTGAAAGGGTTCAGAAAAGATTTATGAGCATGTTGCAGGATGAGATGGTGTGAGCTATAGGGAGAGGTTGAGAATGCTGGGTCTCTATTCCATGGAGGGCAGGAGGAGAGGGATGATCTTATAGAGGTGTACAAAATCATGAGAGGAATAGATCGGGTAGATGTATGGCTGCACACGGCATTTCGTTTGGACCTAGACAGAGTTTATTGGGTAGATGCACAGAGTTTCTTGCCCAGAGTTGGGGAATCGAGGACCAGAGGACATAGGTTCAAGGTGAAGGGGAAAAGATTTAATAGGAATCCGAGGGGTAACTTTTTCACACAATGGGTGATGGGTGTATGGAACAAGCTACCAGAGGAGGTAGTTGAGCCTTGGACTGTCCCATCGATTAACAGTTAGACAGGTACATGGATAGGACAGGTTTGGAGGGATACGGACCAAGCGCAGGCAAGTGGGACTAGTGTAGCTGGTACATTGTTGGCCGGTGTGCGCAGGTTGGGCCGAAGGGCCTGTTTCCACGCTGTATCGCTCTGCGACTCACTCTGCCAACAATGGAGCATTGTGGGCTCCACCTTTCCATGATCATCGATGCTGGCTTTGATTTGTTCTTTTCATACCTTTCCATTCATTTGTTATTTGTATCTTTTTATTCACTTCACTCCAAAACCAGCAACCCTATCCTTATGCACAGCACTGCTCTAGAGGAGGTAGAAACATTCACATACCTAGGCAGTGTTGTGGACATCACCGGAGGGGCAGAGGCAGATATAAAAAATAGAATCAATAAGGCTAGGGTGGTGTTTAACATGCTCAGGAAGATCTGGAGCTCAAAACAGCGCACCAAAATACACATTTTAACTTAAATGTGAAACAGGTGATGCCGTATGGATCAGAAACACGGAAAACAACAAAACACACTACAAACAGGCTCCAAACATTCATTAACACCTGCCTTACGAGAATACTTAACATCTGGTGGAGAAACAAAGTAAGCAATGTCGACCTGTGGAAAAGAACAATTCAGGAGCCCATTGACTTACAAATTCGAAGGAGGAAATAGAGTTGGATTAAACACACCCTCAGAAAACCAGCCACGAACATCACCCGGCAAGCCCTGAAATGAAACCCCCAAGGAAAAAGGAACAGCTGGGGAAGAGGTGCCCAGACAGAAATGTCTGAGAGTGGGCTCAGCTGGGGAGATCTCGAAAGAACTGCCAAGTGAGGTGGAGGACATTTGTCATTGGCCTATGCTCCCTGGAGGAGCAAAGGGCTTATGAAGAAGATATTTTCATTCCACAAGTTTCCCTCTCCCCTGACTCTCAGTCTGAAGAAGGGTCTCGACCCGAAGCATCAGCTATTCCTTTTTTCCAGAGATTCTGTCTGACCTGCTAAGTTACTCCATAATTTTGTGTTTCTTCCACAGATGCTGTCTGACCTACTAAGTTATTTTAGTATTTTGTTTAAATTACCAATTAGACTTTCTCTTGCAATGGGTTTCTTTTGAGATGTTGCAATGGAATTTGAAAACAAATTGTTATAGACAAATAAGCGCGCTACTCTTGCTTCAATCGTGATATGATCATCTGTGCAGAACAACAATTAACAACCATGGGATTAATTTGCTTAACAGAAGCTCTTTTACAAAATTGCTTACTGCATTTTGTCTACCATTTCCTTCAAGCTGCAACATGCGACCGACATTTCTTCCTTAGCCTGGTTCCCCTCAATCACCCGCAGTCTTTTATTGAATTTAGAGAGTTGGGGAGGCAAAGGCTAGGAGCCAAGACCAAGCAGTAACATTTGCATTTCAATACCCAGCTGCAGAAGAAGCGTAAAATGAGCAACATTAATCACGAAGCAAGCAAGCCTCAGCAGGCAAAATAAATTCCTTATTTTTACCTGAAATCTACACTTTACATTGAGTTTGAAGTATTTTTCTCAGATGAATATCAGACACCATTAAGGAAGGGCAGGGGTGTTTTGCATCATACCCTGTCTAATACTCATATCTCCGTTAACATTATTTAAACTGAATAAAATGGCCATTATTGCATTTGTGGGATCGGTATGTATTTACCTTGGTATCTACATTTCCAAAATTCAACCATGAGTACAATTCAGAAGTACTTCATTGCCGGTGAATTACTTTGGACATCCTGAAAATGTGAATGGTGCCACATACTAATTCCAACTCTACCTAGAGGGAGTCTGAATATTTCAACAAGTTGCTGATCCTCAACTCTCATTTCCACCTGCATCAACAATGAAAATCAATGCGAATCGTTTTGACAGTACAGAGGGGACGAAGGCAGAGATACAGTGTGCGTGCCTGTTAGTTTTACCAAAGTAGGAGGTAACATCTCCTCATTCACTTATGTCAGACCTTATGGAGTCCAGACTATGCATGTTGGATTTGGCTTAATGTGATATAACACTTCTGAAAGGAAAGTTCCTCTTTGAGTACAGGCATCGGGGCAGAGTTTGCATGAAGCAAAGTATCTTATAAACTGATTGGACATTCAGTTTCACAAATACTATCTTGGGGTTAAGCAATGAATAAGAAAAGGCAGAATGCCTGCGGCTGTCAACATGTTCCCTGTGAGAAGAGAGCATCTGCGGAGATCAATTCCCAGAACTCAGCTCCAAGGACTTGGGCTGCAATGTTGCAAGATGTCAAGACCTAGCCACAGTTACAGAGATAAGAAAGAATATTGCTGACTTTTACTTGACTTATCACAGATCTGGGAGATGCTCTGGCAAAGTGCAATCTAAAAGTGTGGGTGGTATATCACCTATCTGAAAATACTGATTGATTCTTGTTGGTGGCTTGAATGCCTATTGAGCAGTCTAGAAACAGTGACAGTGTATAGACCATATTGTCAATAGATCAGCAACACTTGCAATCCACTATTTCTCCACAGAGCGCAGGACCACTTCGGATTTGATTGGTACATTTAGTAACTAGGAGAACAATACAAAACTATTTGAGTTATTCTGCTGTCATTTAAATAGAGGAATGCAATATTAATGTTTACATTTAAATTTTATTATCTAGCACCTTTCTCAAGAGTGAATCGTCTCACAAATGACACCAGGGCAGTTTTAACACTTAATTCAAGTGACCACTTTTCATTTATGAGATCTGTTAGTGAGTGATTCCCAACAAGTTAACTAAAGACACCTTCATTGCAAACTGACCTTGTTCTCATCGGGGCAGCAATCAAGAATGGAAACATTCACAGTTACTGTTTTTTCCTCTCCTTGTTGTCCTTATCAATTGTGAGCAATATTTCTGTTGCTGTTGTGATCAGATCAGTAAGACAAGCATCATCGAGACATATTCGTGTTGTGTCTTAATAACTTCATTGAGTCTTTTTGAGGAGGTGACAAAGGAGATTTATGAAGGTAGGGGGGGTGGATTTTGTAAACATGGATTTTAGTAAAGCTTTTGATGAGGTCCCTCATGGTAGGCTGATCCAGAAGATTAAGATCTATATAATCCACAATGACTTGGTCGTATGGATTCGGAACTGGCTTAGTCATAGAAGATAGAGGGTTGCGGTGCAAGGTAGATATTCTGGCTGGAGGTCTGTGATTATTGGAGTTCGTCAAGGATCTGTGCTGGGACCTCCGCTGTTTGTTGTTATATATGTCTTTGGTGTAAATGTAGATGGTTAGTGAGTAAGTTTCCTGACGACACCAAAATGGGAGAAGTTGCAGACAGTGAGGAAGGCTGTTAGAAGATACAGCGGGATATAGATGAGCAGCGGAAATGGGCCCAAAAATTGTAGATGGAGTTTAACTTGAGCAGGTGTGAGGTGTTGCTCTGTGAGAGGTTGAATGTAAGGAAAGTATACAGTTTGTGGCAAGACCCTTAACGGCATTGATGCGTAGAGGGATCTTGGCGTTCAAGTTCATAGCTCACTGAAAGTAGCTGCACAAATAGATAGGGTGGTATGGAAAATATACCTATGGTATGCTTGCCTTCATTACTAGAGGCATTGAATATAAGAGTCATGATGCGGCTCTATAAGACTTTGGGTAGGCCGTATTTAGAATGTTGTGTGCAGTTCTGGTCACCCCATTACAGGGAAGAAGTGGAAGCTTTGGAGAGGGTGCAGAGAAGGCTTATCACAATGCTGCTTGGATTTGAGGATTTCAACAACAGGGAGAGGTTGAATAGACTTGGATTGTTTTCCTTGGAACATCAGCGGTTGAGGGGAGATCTAATAGAAGGATATAAAATTCTAGGGTAGACAGTCAGAACCATTTTCCCCAGTGTGGAAATGTCCTTTGCTAGAAGGCATAGCTAGAAGATGAGAGAGCGGAAGTTTAATGGAGATGTATGTGGCAGTTTTTTTACACAGGGATAGGTGGGGGACCTGGAAAGCATTATCATTAGTAGTGGTCGAGGCAGATACAAAAGTGGCATTTGAGGCTTTTAGACAGCACATGGAAATGCAGGAAATAGAGGAATATGGATCATGTGCAGGCAGATGAGATCAGTTTAGCTAGGCATCATGTTGGCACAAACGTTGTGAGCCGACGGGCCTGTTCCTGTGGTGTATTGTTCTATATTCTTGATTTGCATGACTGGCACCAGCAAAAGCAGAGTGGCTTTATCCAAAAAGAGTGGCTTTATTTAGAAAGATGTAATTATAAATGCTTTCTCATTATGGTATTGTAGACATGCTTGGCCTGTGTATGTGTATTTGTGTCTGTGTGTCTCTGCCTGTGTGTGTGTGTGTGCGCGCGTGTGTCCGTGTGTGTGTTTGCGTGCACGTGTGTTTTCTGCGTGCATTCATCTATGTGTAGTTGGTTACAGATATTCTTCCAAATAATATGCAAAATTCACAAGTTATATTTGCGTTAACCACACCGCTTAAGACCTTTGGTTAAAGTTTCATTAATGTTTCCTTTAGGGTACAAACTAATGAATTTGCATCATATTCCTGGTGGATTACTTTAAAAAGACTACTATCCTATTTTAAATTATTGGCTTATTAAATTTAACTGGTAGAGGTAAACCAGTAAAATAATTTTTTTCAATTTTGCATTTGGTACTAAAGTTCAAGATACTCATTATGGATTCTTGACAAGCTGGTGGAGAAATGGCTATAATCCCCAGAACAGTGAAGTTTCTATTAGAAGTTTCACACATTGCTTCAGTCCTTTTATCACATTAATTCAGTGTGGCTGCTCTTGTGAAAGTCATGTTTCAAACCCTACCCCATGGCAGAAGGCATTCTTTGCATCAGTCTGAAAAGGTTGCACACCTACTAAATTTGGCCTGAGAAATAGAATTTGCTCCATTTGAAAACATACATATCAATGGACATCTCAAGCAATGTGCTGTGAGTTGAGAATTCACCCAGGCATCCATCCACTGGGATCTCTATATTTTTCCAGTATTACAATAATTTAACACTTCCATCAACTGCAGCAAGAGCAACCCTTTCTCGCTTTTTTTGATAATATTAACTAATTAGACATTAAAGTGTTAATTGGCAGATTATCTCATGAAGATAAATGGGGACATGGAATGAGTTGGGTTTTTTTTATAGCACATTATTACATCCTGCAGAACACTATAAATGCTGACTATTCATCAGTTAATTTGGGAAAAGATTGCATAGTAAAATGGTCAAATGCAGCACTTGAAGAAAAAGTTCCACACATGGTAAATAATTGAAATAACAATTGGTCTGCAGTTCGTGCTAGTGAATGAAATAGAAATATTAGTCAGGGTACCAGCAGAACCTTTTAATGGTACTATGGGATCACTTACTTTCATTGCAACAAACAGACAAGCATTTGATTTGAAAATCATTCAAATGATTGCTTCTCCAACAGTGTAGCAATCCTTCCATCCAGCCCAAACTGAAATATTACCAACGTTCAAGGTGAAGACTAGTATGCATCTACAAACATTTTGCACTAGCTACCTACACAAAATCAATGTTTGCAACACAGGTAAATAAAGCTAAAATTTGGTGATTTTCAATCATGGAAACTATCCTGTAAGCTAGTTCATTTCTGGTGTGTGGTCCAGGTCCATTTTGAGCAGGTTGTACACCTATCAGTTCCAGTTTCAAATGTTATGAACAAACATCCCTTCTCAATATTAAAAGACCCATGCTGTTCTGCTTGTTATTTTACAAGAATTGTTAGCTCGTGATCTACATTAAACCAGTAGCCATGTGTTTAGGTAACTTTTACTTTGAGTCACTGTGTAACTCGGCGTGATTGAGTCATCATTATACTTCTTGATTGCAAGGGACAGGATGACCTATATAATGAGAGGCTAAACTAATTTGCTTTGGACTATCATCAGGAGTAAAATTCTCCCACAAGAGTATCAGTAATTCTAGGCTACAATTTAATTAGGTAAGATACTGTGTAAACATTGGTTCTTTTTTGCATGAGGGAAAACAAATTAACATTTTAAAATTGAAATGGTTTAGTGATTAGCAGAAGCATGATTAGGAAAAAACCTGGTTGAAAAATAGTAAATACCATAAGAGGAAATAAAATGTGGTGAAACGATGATTCCAAAGCAAAGTTGTTACAAGTCCGCAGCTGAATGTGGTCCGAGATGACATTAGAGGGTGCTATGTGCCTCCAACTAACGAGGATCAAGAGAGGAAAATCCATCATAGCAGTCATGCTGATAAAGTATAGAAGTACAACAAGGATATCATGAAGAAAACACAGTTGATGACTGGATGTGGATGATGGATCACCCATATGATACTGTAATAAGCATCTTCTCTGAATACTGTGCTGGAGTGCAAGAGAAATGCTTTAGTTTAGTTTACAGATACATCATGGAAACAGGCCTTTCGGTTCACTGAGTCCACACCGACCATTGATCACCCATTCATAGGTAGACAAAGGTGCTGGAGAAACTCAACTGGTGCAGCATAGGCAACATTTTAGGCCAAAACCCGTCTTAGACTGATGTATGGTGGTGGTGGGGGGGTAGAAGAAAGGAGAAAGGAAGAGGAGGAGCCCGAGGGCTGAGGGAGAGCTGAGAAGGGGAGGAGACAGTAAGGGCTACCGGAAATTGGAGAATTCAATGTTTATGCCACTAGGGTGCAAACTGCCCAAGCGAAATATAAGGTGCTGCTCCTCCAATTTCCGGTGGTGCTCACTCTGGCCATGGAGGAGGCCCAGTACAGAAAGGTCGGATTCAGAATGGGAGGGGAGGGGGATTTGAAGTGCTGAGCCACAGGGAGATCAGGTTGGTTAATGCGGACCGAGCGGAGGTGATCGGCGAAACGATCGCCAAGCCTATGCTTGGCCTCACTACTTTAGTGCTACCTCCTACACCCACACACAACTGACTGCCTTCATCCGCTTCACCACTAACTTCCATCCGGCACTCAAAAACACCTGGACCATTTCCGACACTTCCCTACCATTTCTTGACCTCACTATCTCCATCGCAGGTGAAAGACTTCTGACCGACATCCACTATAAACCCACTGACTCCCATGGCTATCAAGACTACACTTCTTCCACCTTGCTTCCTGTAAGGACTCCATCCCCTACTCCCATTTGACACCCTTACTAATCAAGAACTTGTCAATCTTCACTTTAAAAATACCAATGACGTGGTCTCTACAGTGTTTGTGGCAACAAATTCCACAGATTCACCACCCACTGGCTAAATAAATTCCTCCTCATCTCCTTTCTGAAGGAATGTGCTTTTATTCTGAGACTCTGCCGTCTGGTCCTAGACTCTCACACTGGTGGAATCATCCTCTCCACATTCACTCTATACACTATTCTTTAGGTTTCATTGAGATCCCCTCTCATCCTTCTAAACTCCAATGGGTACAGGCCACAGAACCATCAAACATTCATCATACATTAACCCAATCATCCCTGGGATCATTCTATCAAACCTCCTCTGGACCCTCTCCAACAAGCACATCCCTCCTCAAATATGGGGCCCAAAACTGCTTGCAATACTTCAAATGCAGTCTGACCAGTGCCTTATAAAGCCTCAGCATTACATCCCTGCTTTTATATTCTAGTCCTTTCATTGGGAGTCCTAGTCCGAACATTGTATTTGCCTCCCTTACTGAGGATCCAACCTGCAAATGAATCTTATGGGAATCCTGCACCAACACTTTCAAGTCCCTTTGCACTTTCAATTTCTGAATCCTCTCCCCATTTAGAAAATAGTCTACGCCTTTATTCCTACTACCAAAGTGCATGACCACACACTATGCTGTGCTGTATTCCATCTACCACTTATTTGCCCACTATCCCAACCTGTCCCAATCCTACTGCAAAGTTCCTGCTTCCTGTACACTAACTATCCCTCCACTTGTCTTTGTATCATCCGCAAACTTGGATAAAAAGACATCAATCCCTTCATCCATATCATTAATATACAACATGGAGAGTAGCAGACCAATTGGCGACCCTTGCAGAACACCACTACTCACCAGCAGCCAACTCTTTGTCTTCTGCCATTCTGTCCTTCTATCCATGCCACTATCTTCCCTCTAATACCCTCTCATCTTGTTCAGCAGCCTCACATGCAGCACCTTTTCAAAGGCCTGAAAATCTATGTGCACCCACCACTCGAGCAGCAGCCATGGTCAGGATCAATTCCCGGTCTCTGGCGCTGTGGGGCAGCAGCTCTACCAGCTGTGCCACTGCCCCACCTTGAAAGAGCAGAGTTTAGATATTGAAATTATCTCAAAGTTGCTCATTCCTGATCCTGAAACACTAAAATAAAACCAGAAAGTTCAGGAATTACTCCATCAGGGGCTGCACAGTGGCGCAATAGCAGAGTCGCTGCCTTGCATTCCCAGAGCCCCTTGTTCGATCCCGACTACAGCTGCTGCCTGCATGAAGTTTGTACATTCTCTCTGTAACCTTGTGGGTTCTCTCCAGGTGATATTCCTCCCGCCCTCTAAAGGTGTGCAGATTTGTAGGTTAATTGGCTTCTGTAAATAGTCCCTAGTGTGTAGGATGGAGCTAGTGTACGGGTGATCGCTGGTTGGTTTGGACTGTGTGGGCCGAAGAGCCTGTTACAATGCTGTATCTCCAAACTAAACTAAACTACTCAACAGATTGGGTAGTGTTCTGTGGAGAGGGAACAATCATTCATCTTTCAAGACACTAACCCATCAGACTTGTTGGGTATTTCCAATAAATTCTGTGTTTACTTTAGACCAGTGAACTTGAGCAATTAAAAAAAAATAGTCATGGAAGGAATAGATGCTTCAAACTAAAGCTTTTTAAAACAGCTTTAGCAATAGATGAGATGTGGCTGTTCAGAAATCAGTATACATAGTGAGATGAAGATTTGAACAGATGAAGAAGACAATGTGGGAGTATTAAAGACAAAAGCCAGAAGCTATTGACTGGACAACCTGTGACTCATTGTAGAAAATAAATCTTGCCTTGTTAAAGCAAATAGAAAGATGGAGCTGTTTTTAACCAAACGAGAAATGCAACTTATAATTCCAGCTAAATCGGACTACAAAAGTAATGCTTATTGCATTATTTCTTCCTA
This sequence comes from Leucoraja erinaceus, assembly GCF_028641065.1. Classification (NCBI taxonomy): domain Eukaryota; kingdom Metazoa; phylum Chordata; class Chondrichthyes; order Rajiformes; family Rajidae; genus Leucoraja; species Leucoraja erinaceus. Next base: position 16,746,174 of record NC_073391.1, on the reverse strand, counting down.
TCAAAGAAATTCCCTTTGCTCCACCCGTTGCCCTCCTCGATCTCTTTGCTACCAAGATTCCCTTCTACTCAGTTCTGTTAAAAGGTCTAAGATATGTAAAATTCTCTCTCCACAGTTGCTATTTGACCTGCTGAGTTTTTACACCAAAGTCTTTTTTTTAAATTATTAATACTCAACGCATGTAAACCTTGTATTCCCCCAAATTCTCTGCTTCGATCTTACTGCTGCAGAAGTAAATGGCATGAGGCTTTGAAACCCTCTTTATTCCAAAACAGGTCTTACTTACGACCACAATGAGTTTCTTCCTTGTGTTATTACGCCAGTGAATTTAGTTAGTCGTCTGGCATCCACTTCAAACCATTGTGAATTATCATTCCTGCCAGCACACCAAGCCCCATCATAGAAGTCATCTTCATAGATTCCAGCCTGTGGATAGAAAAAAGACACAGCCTCTGTGAGTCACCCTAAAGTTAGCTTTAAATCTTATTAACTCACAGATAGATAGATTATTGATTAGTACGGGTGTCAGGGGCTATGGGGAGAAGACAGGAGAATGGGGTTGGGAGGGAGAGACAAATCAGCCATGATTTAATGGCGGAGTAGACTTGATGGACTGAATGGCCTAATTCAGCTCCTCTCACTCATGACCTTATAACTTGCTTATACTATCCACGTTCAGTGGATAAATAATGAAGGCAGTTATAAATGATATATCCTCACTCATTTGTTACACATACAAAAACTGAGCAAACTCACATTGGCAACAGATCATATAAGTAATCCGCAATAACATGTCTCAACGATTACCGCACTGTAGCACTCACTCCCATAATGATGAAGTGCTTCGAGAGGTTGGTCAGGGACCATATTACCACCAGACTTCCCTCCACACTTGACCCGTACCAGTTTGCTTACAGGCCAAACCGCTCCACAGAGGATGCCATATCCTCCGTACTCCATCTGAGCCTGGAACATCTAGAGGAGAAGAACACATATGTGCGAATGCTGTTCGTGGACTTTAGTTCAGCGTTCAATACAATCATCCCTCAGCACCTGGTAAGCAAACTGGGTCCATTGGGCCTCAGCACCCCCCTGTGTAACTGGCTACTGGACTTCCTCACTGACAGTCCCCAGTCAGTGCGGGTTGGAAACAACACCTCCAACATCATCTCTCTGAGCACCGGCTCCCCTCAGGGCTGCGTCCCGAGTCCACTGCTGTTTACCCTGATGACCCACGACTGGTGTGCCAGGTTTAGTACAAACCACATCATGAAGTACGCAGTAGTGGGCCTTATCCGGGACGACAAAGAACTGGCTTACAGGGAGGAGGTGAAACAACTGGTGGGCTGGTGCAACACGAACAATCTGATCCTGAATGTCGACAAAACAAAGGAGGTCATCGTGGACTTCAGGAAAAACCGGCACAGTCACACACCACTTCACATTAATGATAGCGATGTGGAGTTGGTCAGTAGCACTAAGTTCCTGGGGGTGCAGATTACAAACAGTCTGACCTGGTCGAAAAACATCGCATCACTAGTTAAGAGAGCGCAGCAGCGGTTGCACTTTCTGCGCCAGATGAGAAGAGCTCACCTCCCCCATCCCGTCCTCACCACTTTCCACAGGAGCAGCATAGAGAGCATTTTGACCTGCTGCATCTCTGTCTGGTTTGGGGACTGTAAAGCCTCCGACTGGAAGTCCGTGCAGAGAGTGGTGAGGACGGCTGAAAAAAATCATCGGGACTTCTCTTCCCTCAATTGGGGACATTGCGAGCAAACGTTGCTTGTCTAAGGCCAGCACTATTATAAAGGGCCCCACACATCTCAATCATGGACTGTTCACTCTGCTGCCCTCGGGCAAGAGTTTGGATTTTCTCAATTTGACATGAAGATTATGACTTGCAAAGAATGCAAGATATCTATGGTTGCTACACCACAATGTTTATGCTATTACAAAATTCTGAGGAAGAAAATTCAAATATGAAAGATTGCGTCAAACTCTTAAGATATGTGGCTAATGTGATCTTATTTGAAGGATGTATGCATAAAAAAGTAATTAATTGTTACATTGAAGGAATAAAAGGCCATGTGTTTTATTTATTTTTGCACAAATTCCATACATAGTTTGCAAGTTGCAATGCCAGTCTGACGGAAAAGATATTCAAGCATAGAATCATTGATCTTTCAGTCTGAAACAATAGCTCAGTTTCTCACTTCACAGATACTGTCTGACCTGTTGGGAATCTCCAGCATTTAATGTTTTTATTGATGTATACTTTTGTGATTGCATCAATGTGCTTAGTGAAGGACAGACCATCAGAGATGTGTTGAAACAGGCCACGAACTTGAAGCTGTTAACTGTCTAGATTGAATTCTAGAGACTATTGCAACGGATGTGTTATTTCATTGAATTGGCCAGATCCGTTTCAACATCTGGTTATATAAGAAAGGCTATTCCTATAGTTCTTTAACAGAAATCTAAGTAAATTTTCCACTTTAATATTGCCAGACCAATTCTGTGCCTTCCGGGACTACACATTCATAAACTGAGCGACGGCAGTCATGATTTTTCCATTTAGGTGGTTTAATTGAAGTAAATTGTGAGCTGATAATGTCTGATCCCTGGTAGCCACTTCCCTTGGACACACACCGCTGTCAAGTGAATAGGAAAATTCTCCAACATAAATCTGCAAAGAATTGTGAGGTGATTCAGTGCAGTTGCATGGTTTAAATAGGTCACAGCGAGAAATGACTGCTCCCTCACTGAATCAAACAGATATATTAGTTTTGTGTTTCTGTTTTTCACTGACAATTGTAATTCAAAGTGAAAGTGAATGGAAAATCACGTGAAGATACCTGGAATGAAAATAGTCTTGGACAGCAGATTCAAACGATTGAAAGCAAATTAGTAAGTTGCTTCACACTTTGCTCAATTTTCTTTTCCATTGTCCTTAAACAGAGGTAAATGGACTGTCAATTGGTATTTCTCGTCTAATGCTGCTACCCAAGGTCAATTCCATCTTCATTTTTGACTTCCAATTCTGATGTTAGATTGATACTCAGATATCTCCAGGCAGGCTACTTTCTTTGAAGTGAATTTACAGGATGCAGATATTGCCAGCATTTATTGCCCATCCCCAGACTAAGTTCTACCAATAAAGAAGGAAAGCATATATTTCAGAGCGAAGATGCCATGTGACTTGCAGAATACCCATAGCAGGTGCTCTTACCTTGCTGTCCATGTCCTTGTTAGGAGAGGTCATGAATTTGGGATGTGTCACCATACCCTCGGCAAGCAACTGCAATGCATTTAGAAGATGTGCAAAGGAAATTTGAGGGACAGGGTGATAAATCAAGTGACTGCTTTGTCATGGATAATGTCAAACTTCCTAGTGCTGCTGGAGCTGCATTCATCCAGCCAACCAGTAAATATTCTATCACATTCCTGACCAGTATCTTGCAGGTGCTAAAAATGTTGTGGAGTGTCAGAAGGTAAAGGGCCTGTCCCACTTACGTGTCCTTGGCATGCAAATTACGCGACCTCGTGGTCCGGCGAAGGTCGGGCCCGATTACATGCGTACGCGCAGCTGTCTGGAGCGCGTGACGCATTTGAAGATGGACACAAAGCTGGAGTAACTCAGCGGGACCGGCTGCATCTCTGGAGAGAAGCAATGGGTGACGTTTCGTGTCGATACTCTTCTTCAGTCTGAAAAGAAGGGTCTTGACCTGAAACGTCACCCATTGCTTCTCTCCAGAGATGCTGCCGGTCCCGCTGAGTTACTCCTGCATTTTGTGTCAGTCTTCAATTTTCTTGGCCCCACTCTGGGAGTAGAAGTGGGGGCGAATCCGGACCACAACGACCGTGCGCCCCAGGCTGAGCTCGGCGATCGTTTGCCTGCTTCTGCTGCTGGTGAAGTTGAGACGTTGCATCGCGCCTGGGTCTTGGGACTGTCCCCCTTTGGCCATCAGTTCCGCGACAGGCTGTTGGCGCGCAAAGATTTTGTTCACTACAAACATTTCGGAGCCCCTCGCGATGTCGCACACAACTACATACCCCTCCGCACTTCTAAGTGGGACTGGCCCCGCACAGCCATACGATGCCCGTACGCCTCAGCGCGACCACAAGGTCACGTAATTTGCGTGCCAAGGACACGTATGTGGGGCAGGCCCTTATGTCTCTCATGAATGGGTAACGAGTACCTGAGCTGTTCTCTAGTGTATGATAAAAGAATGGATCGACTGGGCTTATATTCACTGGAATTTAGGATGAGAGGGATTCTTATAGAAAAATATATAATTCTTAAGGGATTGGATTAGGCTAGATGCAGGAAAAATGTTACCCATGGTGGGGGAGTCCAGAGCCAGTGATCACAGTTTAAGAAAAAGGGGTAAGCCATTTAGGACTGAGATGAGGAACTTTTTTTTCCACCCCAAGAGTTGTGAATCTGGAATTCTCTGCCACAGAAGGCAGTGGAGGCCAATTCACTGGATACTTTCAAGATATAGCTCTTAGCTCTTATGGAATCAAGGGATATAGGGAGAAATCAGGAATGGAGTACTGTTTTTGGATGATCAGCCATGATCATATTGAATGGCGGTGCTGGCTCGAAGGGCTGAATGGCCTATTGCTGCACCTATTTTCTATGTTTCTATGTTTCCATGTAATGTTTATCTGGCTGCTGGTCAATGGTGACCCTCAGTTGGCTGACGCCAATGATTTATCAATCCTGATGCCATTAAATGTCATGGTCGGGGGAGATAGTCATTAATAGGCATACATGATGCAGTAGTCAATTGCCACATCAGCCCGTGCATGAATTTCTCCTGGGTCTTGCCATCTGGTGGCATGAATTGTTTCATTTTCTGAAGAGCTAAATCTGGATTTGAAATATTGTACAAAAGTCCCACTTCAGACCTTACAATGGAAGGAAATGATAGTTGAAGCAACAAGAAGACAGAGGAAAGAGAAATAGGAATCTGAGGGGCAACCTTTTCATACAAAGTGTGGTAGGTGTATGTAACGAGCTGCCAGAGGAGATAGTTGAGGCATGTACTATTGCAAAGTTTAAGAAACATTTAGACAAGTACTTGGATAGGACAGCTTTAGAGGGATACAGGCCAAACACAAGCAGGTGGGACTAGTGTAGATGGGACATGTTGGCCGGCGTGGGCAAGTTGGGCCGAAGGCCATGGTTCTATGTAGGTATGTTACAAAACCTACCTGAATCGTGGCTGAGCATCTGCCCACCCCTTGTGTGTGATTTTGGCGCTGTTTAGAGGGGGCGGGTTTAAAACGCAATTTTTACTAGGCTGTTCCAATCGAAAATGTTCAGCCTAGTAAATCATTAACGGAAAATCGCTGAAAGACCCCGTCGCAAAAGGTATTATTAGTTTTTATGGCCTTGTATAATATTTATAGTAGTTTAAAAATCACTCTCTCACCCCGCAACCTCTCGCAGCCCCAGGGTTTTATAAAGCAAACAATTAAAGGTTTACTAGCTTATTTTTACATTAATGGGGCTTGTATATAATGATGAATTAAAGTTTTCTAGAGCCAGTAGCTCATTTTGGGCACTTTATATTGCCGCACTTATTTTTCTGGCAGAGGGCAGCCAAGGCAATGTGAACAAGTAAAAGCGCGTTCACAGGTCTCCACTAGAAAGCCGATTTAAATTGCACTTTCATTTACAGAATGGCACTAAATTCCTTGATTTGTACCTATGTCAGGGGTAAATGATTTTTAAAAGGCAGGTTTTATTGTGAATTATTTGTGAGGGAGGACATTAGGCTATCAAAAAATGTTAATCATTATTAAGAATGGATATAGTTTAGACTAGAATGGAAGTTGAAATTAGCTACAATTGGGTAACCTAATTATATGCTTTAATTTTCAGGTCATCCAAGTACTTAGGATTTATATTTGTTTCAGAATTTTTCAATCTATGATAACTGAAAATTTCATTCAAAGACAGCTATCTTTTTACAAGGGAGATGGGCTTTTTGTCCACGATCACAGCTTTTTATCCATAGGTTAGTGAACAAGAAATTTCCGAGTATGAAAACAAATAAACCATTTTATTACTTGAGCTATGAAAGTGAATTAGGTGTCTGTTATGCTTTATCTGATGGGATAAATTGCTCTGGTCAAAATAACATTGCTATTCTATGCTGTGGTTTTCTTGAGAAGTCATTAGTGCCCGAGAAACACCACTGAGGAATGACTACTGTGAAGCCCTGTAGCTGGGTTGTTTGACCTCCTCTTGTAGCCTGTAGCTGGGTTGTTTGACCTCCTCTTGCTACATCCAAATTATTTTGTGCAAATTATGACTCTAACCATTTATTACACTTGTTCAACTTGGCCATTTGTCCCCATGACTTATTTACTAGCTATGTCTGGTAATGGCAATACAATGATGATTTTGCCAGACCAATTAATTCACATTATGTTGCGCACTTGATGTTCTTGCAGGCAGCCAAGGTTTCAGACCAAGTAAAAGGGCAGGTCTCCAACAAGCAGAATAGGCAAGGGGCAAGAATGGCAGATTCTTGATTAGTACGGGTGTCAGGGGTTATGGGGAGAAGGCAGGAGAATGGAATTGAGATGGAGAGATAGATCAGCCATTATGAATGGCATAGTAGACTTGATGGGCTGAATGGCCTAATTCTGCCCCTATAATTTATGAGCATGTGAACTATTTAGGATTTGTGGGCACTTTTACCATCCACCAACCTAAAACAAAGACAGCTATCTTTTTACATGGAGATTGCTCTTTGGCAGTGTTGTATCATTGGTTAGTGACAAGAACATAGCAAATTAACCATTTACTTGGCTGGTGTTTCTTTCTGCTGGTGATGGGGATGATGAGTCTCTTGTGAGATAGCAGGACTTTGGTTTTCTTTATCTTAATACAGAGTTTAAAAGTGGAAAGCAGGAAGGGCAAAGAATTTCCGTAAGTATTGCAGACCATTCCCAGAAAGGGCAACAATTACTGAGAAACAGGGGTACAATGGAGCACGTTGGTGTGATTTGTTTTGGCCTTGACTGAGCAGCGTTTAACAAGTCTGCTGTCTCGTGGCATCTGCTGTGGAATTACAAGCAATAACCTTTGTCACTCAAAGAGCAAATAATGTTGGAGAAAGCTTGCAGATCTGTTTCCCAGATGGGTTGAATGCACTGACCTACATATTGTCAAGAAAACAATGTGCAGAGTTCATTAATTTGACAAATAGCCAAATTTTGCAAGAAACCACCAGTCAAACCCCCTCCTAAAATCGACAGATGAGGGTGTTGCCATTCTGCAGCTTTCTCCTGAAAATGGCACAGGGCAGATACATTATTGATGGGGTTCCATGATGGACAAAATCACAGTAATTCAACAAGTTACAATAAATGAACGTAAATCCATTGATTATTAATAACAAAGTTCAATTTCGAAGAAGCTTCTGCATGGTGCATAAGAGGAAGACATGTACTATCATGCATTTGCACCCCAGCCTAAGTTATATTGCACAACTTTTAACAAATACTATTCCCACTAACACTCCAGCACAATGCCTGACATTCTAAACTGATTTTTCTATTAGTCTCAAAGACAGAGCTGCCAAAGTCAATATTTAGATCATATTTTAAGTTAATACCAGTGTCAGATTTCTAGCCAATACTTCATTTTTTCACAAATTATTGGAAACTAAAACAGAGACATGAACAGAAGCTGTCTGGCGAGTCTTTTATGGTCTCAATAGTGAGTGAAAGATTACACTTAAAAGACAAACCTGCACCGGGGACTTAAATAGCCAAATAATTAATGACGTCCCATTCAAAGAGATGTTTTCTGCTTAATATAGAAAATAAGATCACAGGCATCATTTTTCAAAAAGGTTTCCATGCGTATATGAAGAATGACACGATCTCGGCTGGAATGACTGCAATGCAAATTGCTAACAAGTAGGTACAGTGTACCTTGTTTCTTGCTTCAAAAATAAAACAATTATTTAGATGGAAGACAACCAATTCTTAAATCATTTGCTCAACTGGACATTAACAAGTTGCGATGGCACATTCTAATCTAACAAATATGCAAGGATGTCTTGAGTAGTGATGTTCCCAGACTGTGGAAACTAGTTAGTGAGTAGGTTAAGCTTTGCCTTCATTCTGGTGCCTATCTTCTTCATGAAGTTGACCGTCACACTGTGATGGGTCAGATCAAGTCAAGTCAAATCTCCTTTTTACAGGAGATTGTTGGTCATTTGAAGCCCTCAGGTTCTCCAAACGATGCTGTCCCTCCTCGACTATTTAAAGAGGTTTTCCCCACTGTAGGACCATCTGTTATTGCAGTCATTAATAGCAGTCTGTCCTCAGGTGTTGTCCCTGAAAATTTTAAACATGCTGTAGTACAACCCCTGATTAAAAAAAACTGCTATTGACCCTGCAGTTCTTGGTAATTTCAGGCCTATCCCCAAACTGCCCTTTCTATCAAAAATCCTGGAGAAGATCATGCACAGTCAATTAATGGCCTTTCTGGAAGAACATAATATTTTAGAAGTTTTCCAATCCGGTTTTAAATCCCTGCACAGCACCGAATCAGCCCCTTTAAGAGTGTTTAATGATATTTTTTTAGCTACTGACCGTGGTGACTGTGTTACCCTTGTGCTTTTAGATTTGACTGCTGCTTTTGACACAGTGGATCATGAAATATTGATCTGACGTTTGAAGCAGTGGGTGGGTATCAGGGGCATAGCACTGGAGTGGTTCAGGTCGTACCTGGCTGATTGAACTTTCTGTGTCAGCCTTGGGGACTCTGTATCCTCCTCTGCTCCTCTCTCGTGTGGGGTCCCACAGGGCTCAGTTCTTGGCCCTCTCCTCTTTTCTCTCTATTTGCTCCCACTTGGTTCCATACTTAGGAAACATGGAATTTCATTCCACTTTTATGCAGACGACAGTCAGATTTATGTGCCTCTTAAAAAGAAGGATGAACACTCTGTCGGACTGTTACTTGAGTGTCTCAACGACATAAAGGCCTGGATGGCTCTGAACTTTTTAAAATTTAATGATAAAAAGACGGAAGTAATGGTTTTTGGTGGCACCACTGGGCCCCCCCCTGTAGATCTGGGCTCCCTGGCCCAGTATATTAAACCAAGCATCACAAACCTAGGGGTTAAAGTGGACCCTGAGCTAAAATTTGACAGTCAGATCAAGGCTGTTGTTAAATCAAGTTTTTTCCATTTGAGGCAGCTGGCCAAAATAAAGCCAATTCTGTCAAGGCAGCACTTTGAGACGGTAATCCACGCCTTTGTTACCACTCGGCTGGATTACTGCAATGCACTGTATGTGGGGGTTAGTGGGTCCTCCATCGCCCGTCTCCAGATGGTACAGAATGCAGCTGTATGTCTTTTAATTGGCACATGTAAATATGAGCACATTTCGCACATTTTAGCCTCACTCCACTGGTTGCCTATTCAGTTTAGGATCCTAAATTATTCCCAGTTTAAAATTATTTTATTTGCTTTTAAATCCCTAAATGGTCTTGCCCCGCCCTACCTATCTGAGCTTCTACATCCTTATACACCCGCCCGCTCTCTCAGGTCAGATAATCAGCTGCTCCTGAGTGGGCCTAAAACTAGGCGGAAGCTCAGAGGGGACCGTGCCTTTGCTGTGTTGGCACCCAAATTATGGAACAATCTGCCTCTCCACATTAAACAGGCCTCTTCTCTGTCTGTTTTTAAATCACTTCTAAAAACCCATCTCTTCTCCGTGGCCTTTGATACCAGTAAGATGTCGACTTTATTTACTTGATTTAATTTCTTTTTTGATTGCTTTATTGCATGGTTATTATTTTTACTCATGTTTTATGTCTTTTAATTTATTGTTGTATTTTTGCGCTTTATGTGAGCTGTTATGTTATGTTCTGTTATGTTGTCTGTTTATGATGTCTTGTTTATTCCACTGTACAGCACTTTGTTCAACATTGGTTGTCTTAAAGTGCTTAACAAATAAAGTTGGATTGGAAGTCAAGACTTCGTCAAGCCAAGAAAGTCTATTGTCATGTGTCCCTGATAGGACAATGAAATTCTTGCTTTGCTTCGGCATAACAGAACATAGTAGGCATTGACTACAAAACAGATCAGTATGTCCATATACCATTATAAACATGAATGCACACATAAATAAATAAACTGATAATGCAAATAACAGATAATGGGCTAGATTGAGCCCATGTCATTTGAATGGTGCTCGAGAGGCAATATTCCAGACAATAGGGGCAAAGGTCCTATTGCCAAGATACAATACTGATAGCCTTATACAATAGTAGAGTCATTCAACATGGAAACAGGCCCAACCTGTCCATGCTACCCATGTTGCCTACTGGAGCTAATTTCATTTGCCTGTGTTTGACGCATATTACTCCAAACCTTTTCTATCCATATACTAAATGTCTTTTAAACATTGTAATCGTACGCACTTCTACCCACAACATTCTGTAAAAAAGTTGCCCTTTAAATGTTTCTCCTACCATGGGAAAAAGGTTGTGACCATTCACCTTATCTATGTCCTCACAATTTTACATATCTCTACAAGGCCAGCACTCAGCCTCCTAAGCTCCTAGGAAAAAAATATTATGACCAATGCCAGTTGCAGATGGTCCCGAAGCCAAGGTCCAGAGATTTTGGGATGAGTAATTAGTATTTCAGCATTTAAGGCTGACCTGTAGTCACTGAATAATAATGATAAACAGCCCAACATAGATATTCTTATTGTCAAGGTGAAAGTTATGCGAAAGAGATGGTATCCAAATGATAGACCTACAGTGGACTGATCTTTCCTGTATGAAATTACAAGTGGTCCAGATTGTCTGGGAAACTGGCACAGATTATGGTTTTACCAATCTTCCAAAGCGCTTAATTGTGCTCAATGTTAGAGATACCGGGTGATGGCCACTGAGACAGGTCACTATTTCACATGGGACTGGAATGATGATCGTTGCCTTGCAGCAGATGGGGACAATAGACTGTTCAAGTGAAGGGATGAGGAAGTCGGTAAAGGCTGTGGCTAGTTGATCGGTAGATGATTCCACAACCCATCTAGGAACTTCATCCAGGCTGGCTATTTTCCAAGAGTTTACCCGAATGAAAGTAGGTCTTACTTCCGTCAGTGAGATATATGAGAGAGAGAGCATGTTTGGGACAGGGGGACATGCATAGGTGTCTGTTTAAGATGGACATAAAAGGCATGGAGCTCATTTGGTAGAGATGTCAGAGATCGCTACTGCTTTCAGCTTGTAGTCCATGATGGTAACTCTGTACTTGTACCTCTAGGTCTCGCTCTAGATCAAGCCCTGCTATTTGCCGAGTAAGTCCTGCCCTGGTTTAACATACCAAGATTCAGCACTCCACATTTTTCCAAGTTGAATTTGATCTGCCAATCCTCGGCCCACTTTCCCAGTAGATCTAGATCATTTTGCAACCGTAGATAACCTTCATCACTGTTCACTGTACAACCAATTTAGGTGTCATGCACAAATTTAATAAACATACTGGCTGCATTCTCTGAATCTATTCTTTTAAGGCACTTAGGCCTGGATTTGTTGAACTCTGTGGCTCCTTGTCAAAGCAAGTCATGCTCAACTAACCACATGTAACCCATTTAAACTAGTATTAAGCAATTACGCGTTTTTTTTCAGCGACTAGGCTGTAGCCACATGGTCGCAGGGTGACGTCCGTATGGTCGTGAGCAGTCGCCCAAAGAGTCGTACCTTGTTGGAAATTTTCGGCGACCTGCTACAACTATGACGGGTGCCGATAGTCGCCGAAAAAAATCGCATAAGTGGGACACGCCCTTTACCGATCTGCCAATCCGGGTCTTTTCCTGTCTATCCTCTACAATAATTTTAGAAATCCTTTTCTATATTTACCTTTTATAGCTAAAAAGACAATTTATTTTCTTTGTGACCGTGCCTTTCTTCCAATGTTATTTCAATGAATCTAATGGTCTTTTGTAACACAGTGCTTAGAGTGTACTCCTATTGTGGTCTAACACTTGGCCCCAGCAGTTTCAGCATCATTAACTTGTCTTTGCGTTAAATGTTAATTTATCCATGATTAATTGTATATTTCGTAAATCAGGTTACTGCCTCTGCTAAAATAGTGTTGATTAATCCCAAACTAACTCATTGGTTAGCAAGTGTATTGTGGAGTGATTTCATTGTCAGGCTGCAATGCACCACAGCACGCATTCAAAGGGGCATTTCTTCAGGATTGTTCAGCAGCTTTGAAGTGCCGTGATGAAGCCTCACCAAATGGGAGCAGAGGCATGACGGGAGGCAGGTGGGGCTGGTTGCAATTTGAAATTCTGCGCACATGTTGGGCACATTGCAGCCGCCTAAATCAACGCATGAAAGATCACACAATGCACATACACTGCCGATCAATACAGCTGATCATTGCTGGTCCCAACAGAATGGAAAAAGGCAATCTCGCACACTGAACAAATAACAGCAATTGTATATGCACGGGGACTCTGCCTCGACCTATCATAAGAATTAAGGTTACGGGACTATGGAAGTAGGAGACTTTCCATACAGCAGTTGGAATAGTTCACAGGGCCCAAACCAAAAGTTCATGATTAGGTCACTAGTCATTCTAGTTTAATTCTGTTGCTGCTAAAGTTGTAGGCTTGTAGATAGAACATCCTCAGTTTCCCCTCCTTTGTTACAATGTCACAGTGCAATTAGTCCTCAGCATTGTAATGGATTAGTTCAACCAATATAAATGGATTGAAGAACTATTCATGCAGTCATGCAGTAAGTAAAATTATTTTTGAACTCAATATGAAGATAAAATAATGGATTAATCACATGCACTTAAATCATACTGAAATCTTATAAATAATCCATTTCATATTGATTCTCTAATTTACTGTTTATTTAGCACTTGATAAAACTGAAAATATATTCCCTCCCCTACTCCGAACTCAATAACTTTGCTGTAATTTAGTTTAGTTTAGAGATACAACACGGAAACAGGCCCTTCGGCTTACCGAGTCCATGCCAACCAGCGATCCCCGCACACCAACATCATCCTACACACACCAGGGACAATTTACATTTATACCAAGCCAATCAAACCTACAAATCTGTACATCTTTGGAGTGCGGGAGGAAACCTAAGATCTCAGAGAAAACCCACGGGATTAGGGGGAGAACGTACAAACTCTGTACAGACAGCACCCGTAATCAGGATGGAACCCGGGTCTCCGGCGCTGCAAGTGCTGTAAGGCAGCAACTCTTCCACTGCCCCAATGTGTCGCCCCATTATGTACATTAATGTTCTTTTTAAACACGTACCTGGATATTGAGTCTGCCTCTGTGAGCCCCCAAACCATAACGCTGGACAGTGGATGCATGAAGCTGAAAATCATCCACACGCAGTGTCTCCAGGCCCAGTGGCGGACATTCTGTTAAAGAACAGAAAAATGTAATTCAAAGCTGTGACATATCAAAGCACGATGTTCTCCTGCTATTTATTGCTTCTGACAATTTGAAATATCTACGAGTTAATATTGGCATGGAGTCATACAACATGGAAACAGGCACTTTGGCCTAACTTGCTAATATGCCGAACAACATGTCCCACCAAAATGTGTGAAAAGATTTTGGAATGGCCTGAAAGATGAAGTAAACTCTTCTCGAACAATCAGAAGCAGGCAAAAAGTCAGCAAAAAGATACTCTACAATATTCTATACATTATCTGACTTTTTGGGTGGGATATGTTTTATTTAAGCATATTCTGTTGCTGGCGTCTTTCCTACTGGTAGTTTGAGTCACTATTAAACTAAACGGAGGAGAATTTGCTGTACCAAATCTAACCGGGTGGTGCCACCAGCTGTGGCTGCCTCGCCAACAGTCTGCACTTCTTTTCTTCTTTTTGTTATTTTAAGTATGTGTTAAAAAAGGATGTTTTAGTGTTCCTTGTTTAAGAAGGAACTGCAGATGCTGGAAAATCGAAGGTAGACAAAAATGCTGGAGAAACACAGCGGGTGAGGCAGCATCTATGGAGCAAAAGAAATAGGCGACGATTCGGGTCGAGACCCTTCTTCAGACTGATGTGGGGGTGGGGGGTGGGGAGGGAAGAAGAAGGGAAGAAGCAGAGAAAGTGGGCTGTGGGAGAGCTAGGAAGGGGAGGGGAAAGAAGGAGAAAGCAGGGACTACCTAAAATTGGAGAAGTCAATGTTCATACCGCTGAGGTATAAACTACCCAAGTGAAATACGAGGTGCTGGTCCTCCGATTTACAGTGGGCCTCGCTCTGGCCATGGAGGTGGCCCAAGAGAGAAAGGTTGGATTCGGAATGGGAGGGGGTGCTGAGCCACAGGGAGATCAGGTTGGTTATTGCGAACCGAGTGGAGGTGTTGGGCGAAGCAATTGCCAACCCTACGCTTGGTGTCACCGATGTAGAGCAGCTGACACCTAGAGCAGCGGATGCAATAGATGAGGTTGGAGGATGTGCAGGTGAACCTCTGCCTCACCTGGAAAGACTGCTTGGATCCTTGTATGGAGTCAAGGGGGGAGGAAAAGCAACAAGTGTAACATTTCCTGCGGTTACAAGGGAAAGTACCAGGAGAGGGGGTGGTTTGGGTGGGAAGGGACGAATTGACCAGGGAGTTATGGAGGGAGCGGTCTCTGCGGAAAGCCGAGAGGGGAGGGGATGGGAAGATGTGGCCAGTGGTGGGATCCCGTTGGAGGTGGCGAAAATGTCGGAGTATTATTTGTTGTATGTGACGGCTGGTAGGGTGGAAGGTGAGGACTAGGGGTCTCTGCCCTTGTTACGAGTGGGAGGATGGGGAGTGAGAGCAGAGTTATGGGGTACAGAAGAGACCCTGGTGAGAGCCTCATCTATAGTAGAAGAGGGGAACCCCCGTTCCCCAAAGAATGAGGACATCTCCGATGCCAAATGTTCCTTGGTTTATTTTATGTGGTGGGGGTGGGGGGTGGAGTTGGGGGAAACTTTTTTCAATATCACACCTTGACGGAGACGCGATTTTTTTCATATCGTATCTCCGTCCCCACTGCGGCCTAACATCGTGAAGTTGGCGGCCTTTCCTGGAGACCGACCCAGCGCTCCATGCCGCGGGAGTCTGTGGGACTTTAACATTGCAGAGCTTGCGATCCCGTTGCCGAGGATCGAAGCTCCAACCTTGGGGCCTGTAGACTTTAACATCATGAAGCCCGTGGTCTCTGGTAAGAAGAGGCCGACTCGGGAGCTCCATGCTGCGGAGAGAGTTTCAACTGCCCCGACATGGGAGTTTCGATCACCCCTACGGGGGACTTCGATCGTCAGCTGCGGGGGCTTTGATCGCCCCGACTGTGGATGGTTCGACTGCCCCGACCGTGGGAGAACAAGAGGAAGCAGATTGAACTTTATAGCCTTCCATCACAGTGAGGAATGTGGAATCCACTTTGGATGGATGTATATGTTAACCTTCATGTGGTTGTGTGTCTTGTTACTTTTCACTTAGTACGGCTGTATGGTAATTCAAATTTCACTGTACCTTAATTGGTACATGTGACAATAAACTGACCTTGAATCCTTGAAACCCCAAGCATGTTGTTTTTAGCAGAAGCAGAAGCAGAGCTACACACCTAATGCTGGTGAGATTAGGTTTGCCCCCTCTATGGCCGGTATGGACAGAGCGGGAAAAATGGCTGTGTTGTAAATATTCTATGATTTTCTTTTTCTGCAGACATATGTTTGCTAAAAAAATGTTAATTATGCCTTTGAGGAAAGATACTGTGGATTTGTAATTTGGATTTGTGTAGTTTGTAAAATTGATATACCCCATGTCTGTTTGTAACCCAACCCAGCTCCACAGATACAAATACATATGCCTATGCCAACCACACCATTATTGTACTGGAAATGCAAGGAACAGCAGATACTGGAATCTTGAGTAAAACAAAAAGTGCTGTAGTAACTCAGTGGGTCAGGTTTAGAAGGGTCCCAACTCGAATCATTGCCTTTCCATAATCTCCAGAGATGTTCCTGCTTTGTATTTCACTATTGTACTGGAGTTGCATGTAGCCAGAATGATTAAACTGACACTTCTCGACATAATCAAAATAGCTGTGTAAGATTGTAAATGCTCTATCTAATCTGAGAACTATTGCCTTGCTTTGTGCATGTAAACTATCAACAGAATAAGCCTACATCAGCTAATGTACCTTAGTCTCTTAAGCCCTTTCTCTTACGACTTAAGCCCCTGCCATGAATATTTCAGTTCCCCACTTGAACTCTGTTTTTCCTTAACACAGATATGTAAACATTTGACGATAACATACACAATAAAGGAGTTGAACCCATCTCCAGTTTCTCATAGATAATGACATGAGTTGTTGCTCTTCCCAAATGTTCAAGTTGGATGCAGTCAACCCATGAAACACAAAACATAATTCCAATTTAAATTTGCAATGCAAAATAAAATCTGCTGGGTTGTAACATATATTGTTACAATATAATGTTATTTAACAACTGTACTTAATTTAAGTAACATAAATCTGATCTATGTGATGTCTATTGCTTTATTTTGAATAAAATATGAATAGGTTTCCAGATAAATCTCATGGATTTAATAAATGTGCATGAGGACTGCATCTAAAACAGTATTTTCTGTCATTATAATGTAATATACTGTCTACCAGGCATGCAAAGACAAGAAGAGGTCACATCCAGTGATGAAAATGGCTGGATTATACAGTAACTGTCTTATATCAAGTATGAACATTTGATCATATCACACTACAGAAGGCAGCAAAGTTGAACAAAAGGATTTACAGTATTTCAAAAATTGTCACAGCTTCTAACAGTGTGATGGAATATCCAGTCATACGGAGAAATAAATGATACCAGTAGATATTGAAGGAAAAGATCAGTTTTTTTAATGCTTCTGTGTGAAACTGAGAAATGTCACTCAATAAAAAGTGAAATATGCATCATTATTAATCTTTAATAGAGATAAAATATCTGACACAAAACATAGTGCTTATTATCTTAGTAATACCTATAACTGAATCTATGTGAAATCTTCTCCTTACAGTATTTGATAGGTCATCCTGGTCATTGAACACCCTAGTTATCATTTGGTACACTTCATATAATTGTGGGAAACATTGGGAAGTGCATCAGCCAAGAAATATTATCAGAATTTTCAACTGTTAAGTATCATGGAAGATATTCATTTTACATTAACAGAAAACATAACTGTATGACAATCAAACATGCAATAACGTAATCTTGTTATAGAGTAACACAGCACAGAAACAGACCCTTCAGCCCAACCCATCCATGCTGACCAATGTAACACGTCTAAGCTTGTCCTTTTTTTACCCCATTTGACCCATATCCCTCTTCCTATCCATGTACCTGTCGAAGTATCTTTCAAATGCTGTTTAGTTGAGAGATACAGCGCAGAAACAGGCCTTTCGGCCCACCGGTCCAAGCCGACAAGCGATCCCCGCATATTATCACTATCCTACACACACAAGGGACAATTTTTACATTTACCAAGCCAATTTACTGACATACCTGTACGTCTTTGGACTGTGGGATGAAACCAAAGAGCTCAGAGAAAACTCATGCAGGTCACGGGGAGAATGTACAAACACTGTACAGACAGCACCTGTAGTCGGGATCGAACCCGGGTCTCTAGCGCTGCAAGCTCTACTGCTGTGCCACCGTGGCTGTTATAGTATCTGCCCCAACTACCTCCTCTGGCTGTTCGTTCCATATGCCCATCATCCTCCGAGTGAAAAAGATGCCCCTCAGGTTCTTATTAAATACCTCCCCTCTCACCTTAAACCTTTTCCCTCTAGATCTTGGTTCTCCTACCCTAGGTAAAATGCTGTGCATTTGCCTTATTTACTTCCCTCGTGAAGTTACATACCATCATTAGATCACCCCACAATCTCCTGCGCTTCAAGGAATAAAGTCCTATCCTGTTCAAATTCTCCGTATAGCACAGACCCTAGAGTCCTGGCAACATCCTTGTAAACCTTCTAAGTACTCTTTCCAGCTTAATGGTTTCCTTCCTATAGAAGAGTGAGCAAAACTGAACACAATACTCCAAATGCAGCCTCACAATTGTCTTGTGCAGTACAACTGTAACATTCTGTTCTATCTTCTATACTTAGCACAAGGGGCTGGAGTAACTCAGCAGGACAGCAAGCAGGTTAGTGTGAAGAAGGGTCTCATCTATCCATGTTCTCCAGAGATGCTGATGGACCTGCTGAATTACTCCAACCCTTTGTGTCCTTTTGTATCTTAGTCAGCATCTGCAGTTCCTTGTTTTCTTTACTCAGTACCCTGCTTAATGAAAACTAACATACCAAAAGCCTTATTTACCACCCTATCTACCTGTGATACCACTCTCTGAGAACCATGTACTTATACTCATGGATCCCTCTGCTCTACAACACTCCGCAGGCCCCTACCATTCACTGTGAAGGTCCTGCCCTGGTTTGATCCCAAAATGCAACACCTCACACTTATCTGTATTGAATTCCATTAGTCATTCCTCAGCCTACCTGCTCAGCTGATCAAGATCCTGCTGTGAATTTTGATAATTATTTTCACAGTCTACGATATCACCTGCTTGAGTATCATCTGCAAATTTACTAATCTTGCCTTGTGTATTCTCACCCAAATCATTGATATAAACCACGAACAGCAATGGGCCAGCACTGATTCCTGAGGCACACCACGAGCCACAAGCTAGTCACACCACTAGTCACAAGCTAGTTCTACCACTAGTCACAAGCTAGTCACACCGCGAGCCACAAGCTAGTCACACCACTAGTCACAAGCTAGTCACACCACTAGTCACACCACTAGCCACAAGCTACTACCAAAAATAACTTTCTACCACCACCCCCTGCTTTCTTCCCGGAAGCCAATTTTACCTGCAGTCAGCTATCCCTCCCTGGATCCTACACAATCTTACCTTCCAGAGCAGCATACCATGCCAAACCTTATCTAAGGCCTTGCTGGTCCATATAGACTGTATCTACATCCTTGCCCTCATCAACCTTCAGGTCATTTAAACATATTTAAGCACAATACAAGAACAGATGAAACAACACTGGCAATTTCTATTCCTCAAATAATATTGCACAACAGAATCATCTTACAGAACACTATTAATTTTGTCACTAAATAACTCAACTTCAATTTGCTGAGGTCTCCCTGTCCCCTTGATTAATCTCCTCCACATAATCACATATTCTCTGCGCATTGATTATATTAAAACTATTCCATCCCTGTTCTGTGTTTTTGCCCCAGTTACATTGCTTGAGGGATTTATAATGATATATGGAAATACAAAGAGGGATTAAAAATGTTTGGATCACATTAATATCAGGCACCTATCGGTCCTGAAGGCAGAGATTAATTGTTTTTTTTGTGATAAGTATGCCATAATAGGTAATCGAAAATCAGTAATTTGTGAACTTCAATTTTATTTCCATTGCCAGTCAATGCAATAGAAATTCAGGCAGCTCGAAAGCAAGCTTCTGCATTATCATTCATATATCCATCACCCCCCCCCCATGGAAGGCTAAATGTAAAGGATAAAATATACAATTAATGGCAAGACCCTCAACAGCACTTCAGTGCACAAAGATCTTAGGGACCAAGTTCATAACTCCCGTCATAGGCCACAAGAGTAAGCACGTGGAAAATAAGGCAGAGATACATTGAATTGTTGCCTTTATTTTATCAGGGCATTGAGTATGTCAGGAAGTCATGCTGCAGTTGTATAGGACTTTGGACTGTATTTGGCATATCACATGTAGTTCTGGTCACCCTAATACAGGAACAATGTGGGGACTTTGGACAGGATGCAGAAGAGGTTTACCAGAATGATGCCTGGATTAGAAGGTACCAGCTACAAGGAGAGGTTGAACATACAGTATTGTTTTCTCTGGAACGTTAGAGATTGAGGGAACCCTGACAGAAGTATATAAAATTATGGGAGGCATAGAGAGGCAGACAGAAACGTTTGCCCAGGATGGAAATATTAAATACCAGATGGATTATGTCCAGGCAGATAAGAGTTTGTCCTAACATCAGGCAATATCAGCTGAAGGGCCTGTTCCTGTATTGAACGGTTCTATATTCCATGTTCTAAAATGAAAGACTCTAAGATCCCACTATTGTGGTTGGTGTAAATGAATGTGAAAAAGGCGCACAGCTCTTAAATGTGAATGTTGGTCCCAAATGTTTAAACCTTCGATACTCTAAAATAAACTGATACATAACCCACCAGGTGAATTACTTAAAACCAAGAAGCAGACTGAAAAGATAGCAAGAATCATGTGGTGATTAGCAGGTGGTAATTAGCAGGAATTATGTCAGCAGCTTAACTTCTCTGTTCTCAGTCTGAAGGTCCAGACATGGAAATTATGTTGTACTTACAGTCTCTTTTACTAATGCTTCTCTGTTGCTTCTGCAAATACTTTAAAAGGCTTTCTTTCACTTTCTTAGTTTAGTTCAGTTTAGATGTACTGTGTGGAACAGGTCCGACCAATGCTATCCTGCACACACTAGAGAATATTTACAATTTTACCAAGCCAATTACCCTACAAACCTGTACATCTTTGAAGTGTTTTAGGCAACCGGAGCAGACAGATAAAACCCACGCAGGTCACGGGGTGAACGTACAAACTTTGTACAGACAGCACCCGTAGTCAGGATCTAATCCGGGTCTCTGCCGCTGTATGGCAGCAACTCTACCGCAGCGGCACTGTGCCGTCCCCTTTCTGCAGAAATAATGTGGACAAACCAGAGGTAACAGGTGTGATTGCCAAATGGCACAGGCAAGAAGGCCACAAGAGGCATCGTAGAAGCAATGGGCCAATCCAGACTGCAAAACAGTTGGACAGTTGACTCCTGAATACCTTTGGCCAATGACAATTCAAGAATATGCTTGATAATAGCTGTACTGATGAACACAATCTCAAGACTTGCACAGGCAGTGAAGGTCTTGTGTTTCCTATTAAGTAGCCACAAAAAGGGACTGAGTGATTATCATTGATTGCAATATGGGCAGCTCACTAAATTAGTGCTGTTTGTGTATTATAGTGATTGCTGCACATAGCCAATGCTAACAGCCATCCTAATCAACAGCATATGTTAACATCCCAGCCAATCTCTTAACTTGCCAGCAGCAGTTATGACTGGCTCAGATTCCTAAAGATAATCTCCCTCCTCTGAAAGTGATGTTTTCTGCCTGGAGCAGAAGCTGGCAGGCACTCAGTAAAAATCAGATCCAAAAGGAATTGTATTACCTCAAAGAGTATGGCCTCCAAAGAGTCTGGATGCTGCATCGGAGGCCTTGATCAAGATGGGTGACAGTAAGGGTGGGGAGAGGAAAGGCGAGTGCCAGGCGTGTAGGCCAAGAACCTTGTGCAGCCTTTGGGGGAACAATTCACAGGACTACCAGTAAACAAAGGCACATAGAGGAATAGACAAGTAACTAGCTAACAGCTTGATTTCATTTATTAATCTGCTGTGGAAAAATTGTGGAGTTTTTTTACATTTTTGTTTTGAGAAGAAGCCCATATGCTGGTGGTTAGTGGTATGAGAAAGAAGCACATATTGCACTTAAATTAGTATTTTGGCAACAATGAGGAAAAGTTCAGGCAATATTGCTACTGTTGTCTTCGCTGTTGTTCAATTCTTCATCCCCTTCCTAACAATATGTGGCAAGCAGCAGGATCGATGGTTTAGTTATGCATCACACAGCAGGCTACATGAAGCCTGATTCCCGAGTGGGACAAGCTGTGTGGGGTTTGTCCAGAGCAGAATAGGTGTCGAAACGATAGTTTTGATCTGGCAATGTTCTGTTCTGTCACATTTTGTGTGGTTTTCATTAAAGATTTCATATATGGTTGTGCATAAGTTGTGAATGGGAGTGAACGATGCAATCAGAGGATAGACCTTGATGCCAAGCAGCCATCATGCAGTTTCCGCAGTGTGTTAATTCTGCTGATGTATGAGACCAAGACATCACAGCCACTGTCAATATACATAGTGTTAAAGTACACAATCATTGCCACACACCAGCTGCAAACTGGGGGACCTGAAGCCCACATGGTTCTGGTGTAAGACACAACTAACACATGGGATCCCCATAGTCAATGCCACCTGCACCATAGAGACACTGACATCCAAGCAAAGCCACCTGGCCACATTGGTCTTGAGTGAGAGAGTGGGCAACATTAAGCAAAAATTAAGGTTAAACTCCAAGATGTTTCAAATGTCTTCAGCCGAAGTCTTGAAAGAAGAAGATTATGCAAATATTCACAAATGCAATCACCTTGACAACAACTGACAGCACTGTGATTTAAAAGAATAAAAAAAAGCTGAAAATAGTTAGCAGGTCAGACGGCATCTGTGTGGAGGGAAACTTGAGTTTCGACCTGATGACCTTTCACCACAATGGCAAACCATTCCTTGCTTTGTTTTGAAGTTGGGATATTGGTTGCAGCAGGTAGCAAATTTCAATGTCATCCATACTATGTCATTAATACCTGATATGAACATACACATTAGAACAGAATAACTTTTTTCACACAGAGAGTGGTGAATCTCTGGAACTCTCTGTCGCAGAGGGTAATCGAGGCCAGTTCATTGGCTATATTTAAGAGGGAGTTAGATGTGGCCCTTGTGGCAAAGGGGATCAGGGGGTATGGAGAGAAGGCAGGTACGGGATACTGAGTTGGATGATCAGCCATGATCATATTGAATGGCGGTGCAGGCTCGAAGGGCCGAATGGCCTACTCCTGCACCTAATTTCTATGTTTCTATGTTTCTAACAGGAGTAGGTCATTTGGCCCCTTAAGCATCCTCCATCATGTAATACCAAATGTTACCTAAACACATTCCCATCCATCCACAGAAACCTTTCATCCCTTACTAGGACATACTGTATATCCCATTTTTAAAAAAAGATTAAAAAACTCTTTCACCACCTTTTTAGGAAGAGTTAAAAATATTCACCTTATCCTTGCCTTAAATGGACAACCCTTTATTTTTAGACAGCAACCCCTCAATATATATTATCTCAAGGAGCGTATATGTTTCAATCTATCAACTTTCTCAACATCAGCCCATATAAATTTCAACCTTTTCAACCTTTTCTCAAAAGGCAACCTATCTACTTCATGTATTGGTTTAGTAAACCTCCTGTCTGCCGCTTCTAATACAGTTCGAAAAGAAAACTTTAATACTGTAAATAGTATTTCAAATCTGGTATCACGAATGCCGTATATAACTGAAGCATAGTTCAGTTCCCCTGGAAATAAATGAAAGAAATGAAAGAATTCTGAAATAAATGAAATAATTCTGTTAGTTTCCCTAATTACGTGTAGTTACTGCAGTCTAATGTTGTTTGAATCAAATGCAGCAACTCAGATTCCTGTGAATCCCAGAGTTCTACAATGTCTCGCCATTTTGATAAATCCTTCTTCTTAATTCTTCCTGCTTAGACAATTTAACATCTTACCACATTATGGTCCATTTGTAGATCTTTGCCCACTCACATAGCCTATGTATATCCTTTTGTATCCTCATTTTTTCCTCTTCACAACTTACTTTCTACCTGCCTTTGTACTATAAGCAAATTTAAACCATACCTTAGATACTTTCATCCAAATCATTTATACATATCGTGAAAAGTTGTCACCGCAGCACTGATTCATATGACAAGCCACACATCACATCTTACCAACCAAGAAGATAAATCACTTATGCCGTTCTCTGTTTCTGTCAGCCAGCCAACCACCTATTGATGCCAACATTTTACTTCCCATGCAATGAATTTTATGCAATAAACGTTCTTCTGATCTTCATCAAATGCATTCTGGAAATTTGAGAACGGTAAATTCGCCATTGCTCCCTTATCCATAGCACTTGTTACTTCTGCGAAGAAGTCCCTTACACAGAACTACGTTGACTTTGCCCGATTCATTTGATT
Organism: Leucoraja erinaceus; assembly: GCF_028641065.1. NCBI lineage: Eukaryota > Metazoa > Chordata > Chondrichthyes > Rajiformes > Rajidae > Leucoraja > Leucoraja erinaceus. The sequence goes on along the minus strand of NC_073391.1, from coordinate 16,722,155 downwards.
GCTTCCAACTGACCCGCAAAATTGTTTTTAATGATAATTTCTGTGTTTTCCTTCATGCAGGGGAGTTGCTCATGGAACACCTTCAGAAAATATAATCTCGGGCTGACTTCCTTCCTCCATTCCTCCTTCTATCAGCAGCTTGTGCCAGTATCCATTGCCAAAGCTCAATATCTCAGTCATACCATGCTTCAGTAGATCTACTGTATCTCAGTGGATGATGGTGGTAGCAAAATTAGCTCAAGACACTTCCAGTTTCCAGCTTCTGCTATGGGGCTCCTCAAGCAACTAGACTAGCCTTGTGGGAAAGGAAACAGTGAAAACCACCACCAGGTAAAGATGCCAATCCCAACCAAGGAACAGATACCACCTGGTCACAGGTGTGTGTGACTGGAAGACCTGCAAGTTCCACAATAGGCTTTGTACAGGGATGGGCCAATGCAAGACCAATATGAGCAAATGGGGCTTTGCAGATGCGGCAGACACAGAATGTGAATGTGGAACATCTGTACAATCCATGCCGCACCTACTAAGATGTCCACTTCTTGGGAAACAATGCTGCTTGGAAGATCTAGCGATGGCAAACGAGAAGGCTGTCCACTGTGCAAGAGCCTGGCCGAACATTTGAAACATAGATGATGGACACGAAAGAAGAAGACCATGCCTCAAATAAACTGCTAACTCTGCACTTGCCGTGCAACAGCATTCTTTGCACAGAAGATTTGAATTCAGCAAATGATGTTTAGCATATGCCATACCACTCCCTCCAGATTTTTGTAACTTTAGCAATTATACAAAATTATATAATAGATAAATGAACCTAAGAGGTTAAGAAGTTAACAGAGACTTATCCCACCCCGGTCATTCCTTCTTCTCTCTGCTCCCGTCTGGCAGAAGGTACAGAAGCTTGAAAGTGTGCATCGCCAGTCTCAGGGACAGCTTCTTCCCCAATGGAATAAGACATCTGAATGGTCATAGAGTCAGTCATGCAGTGCGGAAACAGACCTTTCGGCCCAACCTGTAACACCACTTTCAAGGAAGTATGTACCTGCACTCCTACCATGTTACTCTGCGACACTCCCCAGACTCCCACCATTCACTGTGTAGGCCTTGCCCATGTTAGATGTTCTAAAATGCATCACCTCACATTTCTCTGTATTGTACCGCCTGATTCACCTCTACCCCATTGCAGACATTGGACCGTCTATGGAACTGATGCACTATAATGCTGAGATCTATATTCTGCAAACTTGTATCTTACACTTTTCTCCATTTATTGTACTTGAGTTTGGCATGAGTGTATTTATGTACAGTATTATCAGATCTGAATGGATAACATGCAAAACAAAGTGACAATGATTACTCTAAACCGGGAAATGGTTGCAGGAAAATTGATTGAATATTCACATCTTTCCCAGTTCCTACGACGATGGCTCGCTGTTACCGGTCTCGTATGCCTCGCGGACCATGACACGGAGCAACGGTATGCTCAGATCGAGAAGGGGCTCCTGGCGGTGGTGTTCGCTTGCTCCAAGTTTAAAGATTTCCTCTTTGGCAGCAAGTTCATAGTCGAAACCGACCACCAGCCATTAGTGACTATTCTTAACAAACCCATACATGTTGCCCCTGCCAGGCTGCAGCGCATGATGCTGCAGCTCCAGCGTTTTGATTTCCAAATCGTATACAAGAGGGGCACCGAGATGCATGTGGCCAACACTCTGTCTCGTGCCCCACGAGCCTCCTGTGACCATCACCCTTACGAGCAGGAAGACCTGCTGGTACTGAACGTCAACTTTGTCCCGACTAAGCAGCTGCAGTGCCTGACCGAGCACACCGCCGCTGACACTGCTTTGCAGCAGCTTGCAGCCGTTATCAAGCATGGGTGGCCCGACAGACGCACCACTTTGCAGTCAGGTGCCCAACCGTTCTTCCTGGTCTGCGATGAGCTGGTGATCCAAGATGGTGTTATCGGCAAGGGCCACAAGGTTGTGGTCCCAGCTTCTCTGTATGATCTATACTACAGCGCAGCCCACAGTGGTCATCCTGGAGTCGATGCCACTATTTCTCATGCCCAAGGGCAATTCTACTGGCCTGGTATGGCCAAATACATCAGGCACCGAGTGTCCTCCTGTTCCTCCTGCAACAACCTTGCCCCACACCAGCAGCGTCAGCCCCTTTTGCAGCAGCCGGCGCCTACCATGCCCTGGACATCGCTGGCTGCCAACATATTCGAATGGCGGGGCAAGCAGTTTCTCGTCCTGGTTGACTCGTACTCCAACTGGAGGCCTGGGGTCAGATCCCACTTCTGACACCATGTAAAGAAGTCAAGTCTGACACACTTGTAGCTTTACTTAATGTTTAATGATCACACAGGTTAGACATGTTCCAGCACTGACTGCTTACAATCTATCACCGTGCTGGAACCAGGGGAGAGAGAGAGAGAAAGAGAGAGAGAGAGAGAGTTATTATACTTGATAACTAAGGCGTGGTTAGTGGTACTGAGGTAGTTATATTATTGGTTGCATGCATGAACCATCTACACTACATTCCCCCATGAAACTGCACATTCATGCCTTCATTGGTGCTTCTGATAATATTAACATTCACCAGTGTAAATAGGTTTTGCATTTTACTGAACTGAAGAAACTGAAGAAGGGTCCCGCCCGAAACGTCACCCATTCCTTCTCTCCAGAGATGCCGCCTGTCCCGCTGAGTTACTCCAGCATTTTGTGTCTACCTTTGCATTTTACACTCTGCTTGAATCTCTTTACTATGGCAAAAACGCTGGTCAAATGTTAAATTTACTTAAATAAAAAGCGAAAATGCTGAAAATACACATGTCAGGCAGTATCGGCAAATAGAACGAGTTAACTTTTCAGATTGAAAACTTCTTGTCAGATCTTTGGCTGATCAGATTGAAAACTTCTTGTCAGATCGTTGGCTGAAAACATGAATCCTGTTATTCATTCCATAGATACTTGTCCACCTGAAAACTTCCAGCAAACTTTCTGTTTTTATTTCATATTACTAGTCAAAATAGTGAGATCTAGTGTTGATGGGGCATCTTGATTGGCATGGACAAGTAGGGCTGAAGAGCCTGTTTCAATGCTGTATGACTATGACTTACTGCATTGGCACATTTTTTTATTATTTTCATCACTGTTAAATTATTTTGGTCTTGATGCTTTATGCAAATATTTGCAAAAATATTTTGTGGTTGGAGGCAAGCATCATCTCCACTGGAAAATAGAATATCGGTATAATATTTCAGTGATTTACGAAAGCAGCCTTAAAAATGTGTATCCACATGTTTAAATAATTTCCCCAAAATCAGCCAAATTATCAGTTGATAATGTTAAGCTAGAGTGAAAATGTTTTCCCAAGTAACTCGGTCCATGGAATTCTCTTGAGCATCTAAGCTATGTCTGTTGTAGGGGCTGAATTTCAATAGACCCTGGAATAAGTAATTTGACACTTTCTCAGGCAGGGAATGGCTTAAGCCAAATGGAAGTCAAAAACGGGAAAGGAAGTAAAATATTGAGAGTTAATATAATCAACTTAACTTTAAGCAAAATTAGGATGGTAATGAATGATTAATTTTGTTCTGATAGAAGACGTGCAAAGATAAACTGTTTTCTAATACATTAATTTTCAAGAGATGGTGTGAATGGCAAGGCCAAACATACATTGCCCATCACTAATTGCTCCAAGAAGATAGGTATGAGCCACCTATAGTCACTTCCACAAACCACTCCAGTCCACCTGGTAAAGGTACCCCGGTTGTACAATTGGATTGAGAATTCCACGACATATACTGAAGAAAAAATGGTGTATGTTTAAGTCACAATATCGAGTAACCTGGAGGGGAATTTGCAGTTTATGGTGTTTCTACAAGCCAGCTACTCTTGTTTGGCTGAGGTCATGGGTGCTGACGAGGGAGCTGTAGTAATGAGCTGAAGTTTGTTCAACACTGTACTCATTGCAGCCACCAATGAAGATGGAAAGATTCAACTATTAGGCTGGTAGGTGGGGTACCAGGCAAATAAGATTTGTCCTGAGAGGCCGGGCAATTGAGATTTGCACACATGCAGCTAAATGGAGGGTATACTTACTATCCAGGCATGTTTCCTTAAATGGAAAAGGTTTTCGAGAGACATGTTGTAACCAGTAACAGAACTGTTCTTGCAGAAAGTATCCAGCTAAGTTTCCAATCAATGTTGGTTAAATCAAAATGATTGATTGGAAGCATTTATGATAACAGCAGCCACTGAGGATGCCTGAGCAATGCGTACCCATTGTTTGCCATATTCAGCACCTCTCTTGGGTCAACAGAAAACAGCAAACATGCTTGGGAAAGTGTGTATCTATGACTCTCGTAAGGTCATAAGTGATAGGTGTCGAATGAAGCCATTCAGCCCATCAAATCTACTCCACCATTCAATCATGGCTGATCTATCTTTCCCTCCTAACCCCATTCTCCTGCCTTCTCTCCATAACCTCCGTCACCCATACTAATCAAGAATCTATCTATCTCTGCCTTAAAAATATCCATTGACTTGGCCTCCACGGCTTTCTGTGGCAAAGAATTCCACAGATTCACCACCCTCTCATGCCTGATAATCGACTCACAAGGTACTATGGATAATTGAAACAAAGTTCCTTAATAATATATTATGTCAGCTATTTTTCGTGGCAATAGATTTATTGAGATTTGTACGTAATTGGGTGATCTCATCCTCTTTTCGGCACCAAAGAAAGGGTTCCGTGCAGTATATGAACCTCTAAGCAGATTGAAAGTAAAAGGTTCCACTACTTAATCATCGTGCCATTATACAGTGCATTGAGAAATAAAACAAGCACAAATTAGACTTAAATGGATCTAGAAAATATGCAAAAGAGAATACTGAATCTTGCGGCTTTTGGTTCAAAAACTTAGTAAGCATAAAGGTCAATTACTTTAGAGACCTAGAGGTTTCAGAGAGATGTAATTAAGGTTTTATAACTGAAGTAACAGTATAAATTGTTTGAAATGAATTTGGATGGCATGAGCACAAAACCCACATGTAACATTTGGGCTGGGAATACCTTAAAATAACCTGCTCCTAAGGAGTAGTTGGCTGAATAATAATTTGGCTTTTATTCTATCTCACTCCATTTCAATCATGTGTGGTAAATGCAGGGAGTTAGGAGAGAGGCTAAAAAGCAGGAAGGGTGGAAATGTCAAATTCAAGGTGGCCATAGCTTTAAGCTGAAAAGGGGAAAGAGGATGTACAGAGTAGATTTTTACAGAGAATAGGCCTATTCCTACACTGCCCTGTTCTATGTTCTATGGAACAAGCTGCTAGAGAAGGTGGTTGAAGCAGGTACAATAATAACATTGAAAATACATTTATTTGGACGGGTACATGGGAAGGAATGGTTTAGAGGGATATGGGCCAAATGAAGGCAAACTAGAATAACTTAGATGTGCAACTTGGTCGGTATTGACAAGTTGGGCCGAAGGGCCTGTTTCCATTTAGTAATACTCTATGACTATGATTCATTCACAGCAGCCATTAAAATTTAAACCAAATATTTTATTAGAAGTAAATTCTTAGTTAATTAGACTTTTGAGTATCTTTGACTCCGAGAACTTAAATTGATTGGCAGTCGTTAGAGAGATACTTCCCAGAGATTTTATGGAATCGATGGCAGTGATATCAGTTCCACATTTCCTACCTCCCCCATGACATTGGATGGGCGCATGAATGGGTTAAAAGAGGATATGGTCACAGTTTCTAGATGTGATAGACTTGATTAGCCTGAAGATTTTTCCTAACTTCCTTCCACACTTCCCCCTCCTGCTCACTCTGCTGTGTCTGAAAAAATCCAACACCCTACAATGTTTGGAGCTCATCAGGATTCCCCACGGCTAACCATACTTGAGAAAAATACATTGATAAATTCCGATCAGATACTCTTTACGTATTTTGAAAAGTACACACTCCTCCCAAGTGCAGACTGACTCCTCCCATTTCCTCCAAATCCAAGGCGTAGCTATGGGCACGTGCATGGTCCCTAGCTACAGTGGCTTGAAAAAGTTTTCATACCCCTTGAACTTTTCCACGCTAATTTCCATCCAGCACTCAAATTTACCTGGACCATTTCCGACATCTCCCTACCGTTTCTAGACCTCACCATCTCCATCGCAGGTGACAGACTACCAACCGACATCTACCACAAACCCACTGACTCCCATGGCTATCTTGACTACACTTCTTCCCACCCTGCTCCATCTTCAATGGGATCCCACCACTGGCCATATCTTCCCATCTCCTCGCCTTTCCGCAGAGACCGCTCCCTCCATAATTCCCTGGTCAATTTGTCCCTTCCCACCAAAACCACCCCCTCCCCTGGTACTTTCCCTTGTAACCGCAGGAACAATGCTACACTTGTCGCTTTACCTCCCCCCTCGACTCCATCCAAGGACCCAAGCAGTCTTTCTAGGTGTGGCAGAGGTTCACCTGCACCTCCTCCAACCTCATCTATTGCATCCGCTGTTCCAGGTGTCAACTGCTCTACATCGGTGAGACCAAGCGCAGGCTTGGCGATCGCTTTGCCCAACACTTCCGCTCAGTTCGCAATAACCAACCAGTAGCTCAGCACTTCAACTCCCCCCTCCCATTCGGAATCCAACCTTCCTGGCCTGGGCCTCCTCCATGGCCAGAGTGAGTCCCACCACAAATTGGAAGAGCAGAACCTCATATTTCACGTGGGTAATGTACACCCCAGTGGTATGAACATTGATTTCTCCAATTTCAGGTAGCCCTTGCTTTCTCCTTCTTTCCCCTCCCGAGCTCTCCCACAGCTTAGTGTCTCCGGCTCTTCCTTTCTTCCCCCCCCACATCAGCCTGAAGAAGGGTCTTGACCCGAAACATCGCCTATTCCTTCGCTCCATAGATGCTGCCTCTCCCGCTGAATTTCTCCAGCATTTTTGTCTACCTTTGATTTTTCCAGCATCTGCAGTTCTTTCCAAGACATACTTGGTCTGGTCTGCAACTCTGTGAAATTAATTCAAATGAAATGGAAGTGGCAGCCAAACAAAGTTAATGAACGGTAAGGGAACCATTTAGAATATTTATTGTTACAGTGTGTGACTGCTTTATTTATGCCGTTGTTAGAAGATAATGGAAATAGTTCTCTATCCTGAGAACACTCAAAGTGTTCTTTCTCTCCCATAATTCATTGATATGTTATTCCATCTCAAGGGCTTCCAATCGCATTTCAGGCTCAGCAGCAAGCGAGGCCAATTTTAGGGACAGGACAACAGCATCACGAGAGCACAGGTCAGCACCATCGACACTCGCTTACTAATTTTTCAGCCCTCCATTTAGCAAGCCATCAGTTTCGTACTCCAGCAGCTCTGCTGATTACCGTGATGTCTTGATAACTGATCCTAACCTTTCATTGGTGTTTCAGAAACACTAGGGCAACCTTCACTGAACATGTGTGCCGGCTGTTCAGTGTCTCTTGGGGTAACATCATCAAACGTTTGCAGTACAGAAATATCATACTGATCGACAGCCAGATGCATTTTACCATATGGTGCCGTGACCTTAAATAACTTGTCCCAAGGTCGATCCTTGCAGATTTTGGCAATTTTCATGGAAGGGACAGAGTGGGGAGATGCAAGGAGTCGATATTATAGCAGCAGGAAACAGTGCTGGATTTGTAGACTACATGCACTTCTCAAAAGCAGGAATTAAAAACACATGCAAGAATGGTATTAAAAGCTGTAATATGGAAGAGTGGAAACAAAGGAGGTGAAGAGGAGAATGTTAATTCTTCAAATAAAAGTTGTAAAACAGATTAACATACAGGGAATTTAAAGACATCAAAGGTCCCAGCATAATTTTTTTATAAATTAGGCAAATCAGGTTCATTTGTTGGAGCACTGATTTGCAAATAAGAACCAGTGGGGCTAGTTCCACAATCTTTCTATCCAACCTCAAATAAGATATAGGCGATTTGGAAATATTACAGAGAAAAGTGTTGGATTGATTCCCGGCTTTGGCGGGTCCAGTTATGAAGAAAGGCTTAAGCAGCTTAAGTTATTTTTATTTAATCAAAAAATAAGCTGAGCAGTGCCATAATAATGATCCTCGAAATAATGGAAATATGCATTATGTTGAAACATGTGAAATAAGCAAAATATTTAAACTGGACTCCGACCATCAGAATAAAAAAAACAATTAAAAAATCCAGCAAGTAACCGTTGGGAAAGGAAATTCTCCACTGGTATGAACTTTCCTGGGTTTTCCAGTCCCTTCACTGCAAACCTCTGGGGCTTTAACATCGGGAGAAAAATGGAACACAGGGGAGAGAAAAGACTTTGCCTTCCATCACAGTGAGGAGGAGATTCACTGTGATGGATGTTTTGTGTGAATTTAATTGTTTGTGTGTCTTGTGGAAATTGTTTCTTTTTGTATGGCTGTAGAAACAGAGTTTCGTTTGAGCCTCATTTGAGGTTCAAATGACAATGAATAAATATAGTATTGTATTGATAAATGTCACAGGATTACCAATTATTTCTGTTGTCTTGGAATGTATTTGCAACCAGCATGTGCTTCATAATGTAAGGAAATATTTCTTCTGTAATGTAAAGGTCACAATCGTATCACATGAATTATTCATGTTATCTTTCTTAACAATCACCGGCAACTTAGATACACAAACCTTTCACATGAGGCATATTTATCTGGCTCAGAGCAAACATCACATCATAATATTTTCCCACCTATCAAATATGATAGCATTGATTATGAGGTGTTGGTGCAGGCACATGAACAGGCAGTGGGTAGAGGTAGACACAAAACCACGTAGACACAACATTCTGGAGTAACTAAGCGAGTTAGGCTGCATCTCTGGAGAGAAGGAATGGATGACATTTCAGGTCGAGACCCCACTCCATGTTCCGGCAGATGAGCAGTTTAAAATGATTAGCATAGACTTTGTGGGCTGAATGGCCTGTTTCTGCAACGTACTGTACTGTTCTATATCCATGTTATAAATGCACAATCTATTTCTTCCAAACATTTTTCTTTGGAATTGCACGTCAAAATACTTATTCAATACTTATTTGGAAAGTCATATACTCTCCCGTTTCCCATCAAATTACTTAAATGAAACTATAACCCTTAATTTTCCCATTAGGTCTGGAATCAATGCTTGACTCTTGCTTGACATTGACAGGTCCCCAATGCCATGTCCATGTGGTCATCCTGTATGTGTGAACCTTAGTATCGTCTTCCAGTGTGCTGTTGGCACTGGGCTTGTCTCCGAGGAGCCCATTGTTAGAACAATGGGGCTGCACAGCTCACAAGGATTTGTGCAGTAGCAGTACATGGTTCTAAATATATGCTTCCAACCAGCGAGGCGCTTGCCTGAAGTGCAAAAGCAGAAACTTGAACATCTCATGTGGATTAGCAGCCATCTCCACAATAGTAGGCAACTATCCCAAGCTGTTCCCAGATGATTCCCCCCCAAAATATATCCTTGCCAGCAGTGGTCACTGGAGTAGGAGCTTCATTCCTTTCATTCTAATCCAGGAGCTACTTATGCCAAATGGTTTGTTGCCATAAATACAACCATGACTGAAGTTAACATCCTTGACAGAGACTAAGGTTTAATCTTAAATTTGAACCCTAATTGCTCAGTTCAGTGCAACTTAGGGTTTGTTTACATCTACTGGCCCAAGAGCTTTTCAGCTTTAAATTTCTATTGTAAATCAAGAAGGCATCTTAAGTTAATGCACATTAAAGAGCAGAGATTTTTTGTTAAGTGCATCAAATATTTATCTGCATCATGTTAAAAGGCTGTTACTGCCACATGAATAAACATAGATAAATCAAACCTGTTACCACAGAGTAATTTTCTTTACGAGGATCTGAGTGTATTCATTTTGTTGGCTTTGGTTCAAGGACAGGGTTGTGTGCTTCATTTATATTTACCCGCAGGAACAGATTTGAAACATTCTATGGCTGGCGGTGAGATGACATTGGGCTATAAGACCTGCTGAATGCACTGCACGGGGAACAAAGCTGTCACATTTCAAAAAGATGAATGTTGAACTTTAGCATCCTGACAAGGGGGGGGGGGGGGGGGGGGGGGGGGTGGGGGGGGGGGTGAGGGGATTAGGGGAAAGAATGGTGGTTGGGAGAGGTTGTGGGGAGAGGGACATCAGTACAATCAGACCCGATATTTCCTGTAACATATTTGTGTCATGACTGCTTTATCAATGTAACAATCATATTGTTCTGATCTTCTTGATCAATTAGGCTGAATGGATCAATTAGGCTGATTGTAATTACAACTCAATTTCACTCATACTATTTGAGGACACGATACAGAAAAATAAAATCATAGATTCTGGAGTTGGCTGCAAGGCGGTTGAAAATAGATTCCAGATATATCAAACTGCGTAAGGTTCAGTGACTCTTTGCTGAATATCATGTTGGCAGCTGCAATGTCCCACTGGGACATTACTTTCCCCACTGAACTTCTTCACAGGTGGAAAATATACCTCAGACAAACTTTTTTCAGCGGGTCTGAGGTTGTCTTAGTCTTAGGAGATATAGTAGGAAAACAATCAAAGACTCTCTTGCAAGAGTATTGTTGGCAGAGTTATATTTGGTTTATGATACCAAGAAAATTAATAAAAGGTAGCATCTGGTTTGCAATCTCCAATGTTCAAAGGATAGTGCTTAAGTAAATTAGTCCTCTGTACGATCTAATGCTACAATTAAATCTGACATACTGTTTCTTTCCAGGTTTCCCCATATGTAATACTGATGTACATAAGTCACATTTTAGTTTTTGAAGAGTTAACATTAATAACTATAAAACTATAATTGTATATTTTATACATGCAGAAAATGAAGCAATTTTTCAATTTTATGCTCCAGTAAAGAAGCATCGCCAAGTCCGCTGAGAATGCATATTAAAATACAGAGAAAACAGGGTTTTCCAATAATCTAAATTTGTGCACTATTTAAATGGCATGCAAAATACTATAATTTTCTGTCTCTTAATTTCTGTCAAAATATATTTTGTTTAACGATACGCTAAAAAATTAGGGCAACATTCCATCATCTGGTTTGCAGTGAAATCACTTCAATGTTGGAACAGACACCATTTGGAAAAGGGAAATGCATCCAATCCTTTCATATAAGTAATTGCCAGTCAAATATCTCTAATATTTCCTTATAGCACAGAGGAAGGCCATTCCCTTCACACCCATGGAAATGCATCCAATCCATTGCCTCACTTATCGATGTGAAGCCCATTCTATCTAATCGGCATCAACAACCTCCCCACCCAGTCCCCGCCCTCCACCCTTCCTCCCCTCCTCCCCCGTGTTCAATTACATCTATGGAATAATGATCTAGTAATGTAAACAATGTGCTAATGGGGGTAAATGTTGGTCTTATCAGCCCACATCCCATGACTAAAATGTAAGTTCTTCAGGACCTACACAGTACATGTAGAAAGGTAACTTTGTTTAACTACCTTCACAATCCTTTGATTTCTGTACATCCTGGCAGGAGATCTGATGGGGTGGGAGATTGCAACCTTCACGTGGTCCACCCTGTTTCAACTGATGCAATCAACCCGACGTGCACAAACAAATAGATCAAATAGAACAAGTTGACCTACAACTTTAGGCTGTGTACACCATTCGCGAGATGAAGGAAATCTGATTACAGCTGAAAGTATCTTTGACCGATATTTAACTCCAGCATCCTCTCCACCAAGGTTAGCTCTTTACTGCCCTTGATTGGCAATTGATTGTTTCAATTATGAGGTTCAATGAGAAGGCCCAAAATAGTTTATCTATTAATAGCTACATACTGAGATTTAAATTTTAGTTTTGTTTTGTGTTAGTTTGTGTAGATTGGTGGACACTTAAAATAAATAGAAAAAGTTTACTCAGTAATATTAAATGCATATCATAAGATTTATATTTTAATATGGACATGAATTTGAATGTTTTTAAATGATCAAATTAAAAATCAGCTCATAAGTAAAATGAACAAGATTTAAAACAAGTTTTTGCCACGGAGGTTACCAAAGGTTTCACGTAATGCATGCTCATTTCCTCTACATCCTCAGGGAAATATGGCATGTTTCCCATGACTCTTCCAAACATCTATAGATGCATCACAGAAAGTTTACTGTTGGGTTCCATCACAGCTTGGTTTGGGAAAAACTCTGCAGCTCTGCCCGTGACTGCAAGAAATTACAGAGAGGTGTGGATGTAGCCCAATCTATCACACAGGCTCCTTACCATTGACTCCATCTACACTTCTGGCTGATTCAGAAAGCAGCCAATATAATCAAAGACGTTCCACCCCCGCCATTCCTTCCTCTTTCTGCTCCCATTTGTAAAAGGTACAGAAGCTTGAAAACGGCACCACCATACTCAGGAACAGCATCGCATTCATCATCAAGATTCTAAATGGCCCTTTCATCAACTAGGATACTGGCCAATTCACCTCTACCCTATTGCAGACATTGAACTTTGTCTCTGGAACTGGTGCACTGCAATGCTGAGAACTATGATATGCACTCTTTCACTTCTTTCCCTTTGCCCTACCTAGTATACTTGAATTTGGCTTGATTGTATTTATGCTTGGTATTATCTGATTTGAATGGATAGCATGCAAAACAAATCCTTTCACTGTACCTCAGTACACGTGACAATAATAAACCTAAATCTGAACATTCACGGACCTACACATACATGCACCACCACACTTATTGTGAAGATCATTCTTTTCGAGACCACAAACCTTATTTGTATTTAATTTTGAATTGCATTTTATTATTAACTCTGAAACATTTGATTAGATACCCGCAAAACAAATTATGTTTCACTGTACCTCAGTACACGTGACAATAATAAACCTAAATCAGAACATTCACGGACCTACACATACATGCACCACCACATTTATTGTGAAGATCATTCTTTTCGAGACCACAAACCTTATTTGTACATCACAATTTTGAATCCTGCATTTTACATCAACATTTAACTCTGAAACATTTAACGTTGAACACCCGCAAAGAATTATGTCAACAGTTTGCCTTCGGAGCCTGGGGGATTAAATGGGAGATGTTTTGAAGGGAACTGTAATCAGCTCTGCAGGATACTGCCAAAATTTTCCTGTTCAGGTGCCAACAAGTTTGGGACTTCCACACAGGCAAATGCAAACTTGACAGATGCCTCAGGGGATCCACAGAAGCCGACTGCAGTCACTTCTCATTTGGTCATCAAGAGCAAGGGCAGTTCACACTGACCATGCAACTGGAGCCCATGAGTCTTTCAAAACAATTCACTTCTTCCATTTACCTGCTAGTAATCCAGGCACCAAATACTTAAAAAGATACGATTTTGAACAAAATGTTATCAATTTTATTATTTCGCATTAACATTGCGATATTTATCCAGTGAAGATCGTATGTTGACTTCATATTAAAGGTTGTACTTCAAACCTGGGCTGGTGGGTGAGGTTATTGGCAAAGGTTAGCTCCTCAAATTTGGAATAGACAGTTGGAAGTGATAGCCTCTGCAGCAGGTACAGTACTGTAAATATTATAAAATCTTTGCATCAAGGGGAATGGCAAAAGTGTGTTTCTCATTCACCTTCCAAGAGATGAATATTTCTGTGCTATTAACAAAACACAATGGAATAAATTTAAAACACGCTAAAATTTATTTTTCCTCCTGTGAGTGGAATCTATAGGTCCCGAAGTCCGCATGTTATATTTGTCTTGTTCCCTTCCACCCAAACCTCAACAGGATTAATAACTACCAATGCATTTTACAATGCTACGCACTAGAATAATAAAGTTGTAGTTAGTTAGTAGAGGCTCAACTAGTAGAAATAATTGTCCCCTGTATTTTCTGGCAGTTTTCCATCTCTAGATTTTCTTGCTGCACAAGATTGAATGGCGCGTATATTGATGTTATTAAATAACGGAAATATCAATGCCAATCCCAATCATGTTCTCACTGTGTATACACATGCACTTTTGCAGCAGAGCTAACCTAGGTGACGAGCAAACAGTTATCCTGCTCAACACAGGAATGCACAGACCAATTCTACTGCCTTATAGGAAAGATGTCGTCAAGCTGGAAAGGGTACAGAGAAGACTTACGAGGATGGTGCCAGGACTGGTAGGTCCTGGCAACATCCAGGACACTGTGAGGGCAGTCATGGTGGCGCAGCGGTAAAGTTGCTGCCTTACAGCGAATGCAGCGCCAGAGACCCAGGTTCGATCCTGACAACAGGTGCTGTCTGTACAGAGTTTGTCTCCCCATGATCTGCGTGGGTTTTCTCTGATATCTTCGGTTTCCTCCTATACTCCAAAGTCGTACAGGTTTGTAGGTTCATTGGCTTAGTAAATTTAAAAATTATCCCTTGTGGGTGTAGGATAGTGTTAATGTGCGTGGATCGCTAGATGTGCATAGACCCGGTGGGCCGAAGGGCCTGTTTCCGCGATGTATCTCTAAATTAAACTAAACTAGACTAGGAGGTCTGAGCTATAGGGAGAAATTGGGTAGGTTGGGACTCTATTCATTGGAGCGTAGAAGGATGAGGGATGATCTTATAAATGTGTATAAAATCATGAGAGTAATAGATCGTGTGGATGCACAGTGTCTCTTGCCCAGAGTAGGTGAATCAAGGACAAGAGGACATAGGTTTAAGGTGAAGTGGAAAATATTTAATAGGAATCTGAGGAGTACCTTTGTTACACAAAGGGTGCTGGGGGTATGAAACAAGCTGCCAGAGGAGATAGTTGAGACAGGGACTATTCCAATGTTTAAGAACCAGTTTGTTTTGATATCTGTCTGCTTAAAAATTAAGTAAACTAGTACATAATGTCCAGAGAAAGATGGCTACACACATACTCATGTTGGAGTCTAAAATAGGAATGCAGGGCTGGAAATTAACGGTTGCCCGGGTGCCACTGACCACTCAGAGTGCCACTGGGCAATCTAAACGGCGAGTCATTTTGCCCGGCTTGGCAACTTGGTTTATACCGTAGACCGAAGTGTGGCGTGACGGAGGGTCGGAGCGAAGGAAGGGTCCCACGCAACCGCGGCTCCATCTCCTCCCCCTCCTCCTGCTCCTGCTCCTGCTCCTGCACCCCGCCCGGCCTGATAACGGCCACTACTGCCACTCTGCTTTCAAAGCAAACCCTTGGAGGGGGGAGGTGTCGGTCAGAGGCAGAAGGGGAGGGGGGAGGGGGGGGGGGCGCACTGAGGATAGAGCGCGATGATTGGAGGAGGGAGACGTGCCAAAACACTCTCGGCAGCCCTGCACCGCAGCCAGGATCGATCCGGCGCTGCAATCGCCGCCGAACCACCACTGGACCACTGGACCATCCACGTCCCCACGAGAAGTGTCGGGAGTCAGACGGGAGCCGTGCCGCCAGGCCCACAGCCAGCACAGAGAAGCAGCGCAAAACCCAGCTCACTCTGCCTGTCCCTGTCTGGATTGAGACAGGGCTGTAGGCGAGACAGGCAGAGTTCAGCTGCATTTAGCGCTGGATTGAGCTGAAATTACCGTTCACGGGACCTCCGAATCCTCGCGCGCGTGTGTGAATGTGCGCATGCGCGCGCGGCCGCCAAGATATTCTGTCCCCCGGTCCCCTCTATATTTTTATAGCGATTTCCGTGCCTGATAGGGATGCCGAAGGCAGCGATGATGCCGGTGCTGTCCGAGGAGCGCTGGCCCTCCTTCCCACCTCCTCTGCCCCTTCCTCTCTCTCTCTCTCTTGTACGCCCCCCTCCACTCCCCCTTATCCTGAGACCCCTCCTCTCCATCCCGCACTGATCCCCATTCCTGCCTCTATTCAGTCCTCACTGACATCCCCCGTGCTCCCCTCCTCATCTACTCTCCCCCCCTCCCATCTATTCATCCTGCACTGATCTCCCTATCAATCTCACATTGATTCTCCTGCCACTCCCCATCAATCTTACCCTAGTCCCCCCAATTGATCCTGTACTGACCCCCCTTCCCCTCCATCCTGCACTGCTCCTCCCCTTCAGCCAGCACTGCCCCCCCCATCCATCGTGCACAGATCCCCCCCCCCCCATTCAACCCACTGTCATTCCCGCGCTCTCCCCTCACAATTTTATCTACTCCAACCAACAGGCACTAATTCCCCTGCCTCAATACATCCAATCCGCACCGATTGCCTTCTCAAGCCTCCCCCACCACCACCACCATCTATCCATCCTGCACTTTCACACCCCCCCCGACCCTACTGTGCTGGAAACGTCTTCAGAGCGAACATCGACAATGTTTGATAACGGAATGCGATCAAATATGTTTTAATTCCCGATGTTATTATTTGTTTTAATACATAAAGATGGATTAATTAAATTGTGAACACGTGAAACATTAAAACCGCAGTGTTCGATTGTCACTGCTGCCGTTGACACGTTATTACATAATTCATTTTAATGGCGAATCAATGTTCTTAATATGGATTATCAGTACTGTAGTTATTTACTGAGCAACATTCACAACTATATGTTGGATTTATCCAGATTTTACTTCTACAGTCAGTCATATACATCACAAATTTGGTCAGGAGTTATTTCAGTTGAAATTTTAAAGTTAATTCTGAAGTGGAAATGATGGAAAAAGCATTTATCAACAATTTTTTTTTAAATTGTTGCTTACAAACTGGGTATCTTCATTGCTGTTCACAACACATACATCTAATCTGAATGTCCGGTAATGTGGCGTCTTGACACCTTTAAATATATTACCAAAAGAACATTTGCTGCATTTATGTCCTTTGGCCATCTCTTGTTAGTTGGTGTAATGTTTAACCTCTCAGATGGGTATAGTCAGTTTTAACAGCTATTATCATAAAATGCCTTTAGAAAATTCCTTGCAACCTGTATATTTTGTTGTGGATAAATTATGTGGGAAGCGAGAGTGTTTCTGTCCCAATAGCAATAACGACCCATGCTATGGCCATGTCATGATAATTTTCGGTCCTTCACGGAAAACATGCTTGCATCAATCTGCAGTGTGCATGGAGCATATATGTTATCAATGTCCAGGAATTATTGACACAGGTTGATCATACAATGAATAATCCAACCACATTTTTGTTTGGAAGTGGAAAGGTATAATAAAATTTGCATTAATTGCAATGTGTAAAAAGAGATACTGTATTATAATTTTGCTGCATGTCATTGTGGTATATATCATGTCTTGATTGGTGAATTTGTTAGTTTGTGACTTTATTTGAAGCAGAAATAATATGTGAATGTTTAATTGAGGATAATTCCGACTGGTAACTACGCACTTCGTCCGAGCACGCGTCATGCAAGCCGTCTTAAATGACCACCTAAACTGTCATTTGGCAACCTACAAAACTGCCAAGGTTGCCCGGCTGGCAACAGGGAAAAAAAGTTAAGCGAGAACCCTGGAATGATTTATTTACATAATAATAATAATAATAATAATATTTATTTATATAGCACTTTTCAACAAAACCAGTATTTGAACCAAAGTGCTTTACAGAGATTGATTAAATTAATTGAACAGATCAATGCAATAAATCCATACAAATCAAAAAAAGAGAATAAGAAAAAAGACACAGAAACAGTACACTATAGAAATCAACATGAAACGTCCCCCCACAGCAGAATTCACTGTGAGGGAAGGCACCAAAAATATCCAGTTCTCCCCCTCATAGTCCACCCGAGGTCGGGGCCTATATCTGGCCTCCTCAGCCAACCCGGTGTCTTCAGGCCCTCCTGCCGCGAAGCTGGATCATCGGCGTCGGTGAACATCCATCAGCGGCCTGGACTGAAGCGGCCGCTTCCCGACGCGAAGACTGCAACGACCAAAGTTCACAGGCCGCGCCGGCCGAACCCCCGACTCTGGCGATCTCGGATCCCAGGCTCCGCGGTGCTGTCGACGGTCACAGTGCCCCGGAGCTTACCGCAAGGCGACCCGGTAAGGCATCGCCCGCTCCTTGTAGGTGTCCCAGCATCTACACCGCCGTCGAAGCTGCAGTCCCAGCAGGAAACGCCGCTCCAGCGCTGCTCCAGTTCGTTCGTAGGCCGCACAGAGAGGACGAAGATGCGGTTCGGAGAAAAACCGCATCTCCGACCAGGTAGGACTGGGGTTAAAAATAATTTCCCCCTTCCCCTCCCCCACCCACCACATAAAAGAAGACCTCCAAGAAACACCTCATATTAACAGGACTAAAAATAAAAATAAATAAGGGTGAAAGGACGGACTGCAGGAGGAGCAGCCATACACAACGGCGCATCACCCCCGCAGTCCGCCATCTTGAAGTATATAAGAAGTATATAAGAAGCTAACCTACATAACACCAAGGGTTAGAAATGTTAAGTGCACTTCATGGGCCGAAATCCCATGTCAAATGTCACAGACTGATATACTGAGCATGTGCGAGAATGTATTCTCCAACACGTCTGAGGGTTCCTTCCACTCCCAGGTGAGAGGTGTGGATCCTTCACGTAGAGTGACAGGCATTACAACTCTCTCTCTCCTCTGAATACTCGGCCGTCTTGCACACTCAACTCGTCTCTGACGTTGTATGGTAGCTGCCTCTGGAACTTCTGCCTTGTGATCTGGCCATCCATTTTGGATTACTTTCTTAACTGTTTGAAGTGTTTCGTCTTCCCTGGTGTGGGCTTGGATGCATTTGACCTTGGCCTCTCCCATGCTCAAGGACTCAACTACGTTGACATCAGTGAATCTGGTTGGTCCTGTGGTGTCAGGGAGGTATGCTTGGGAGAGCATATCTGCTAGATGCATGTCTTTTCTCTTTACCCACTTGATCTCGATGTTGTAGTGTAGCATCCTCATCATCATCATGGAGATGTCTTGGTGCTCTATGCAGAGGCTTTTTGACCATGACTTCCAATGGCTTGTGGTCACTGTCAACAATCACTCTCTGTCCATAGGCGTACTGATGGAAGTGCTCGAGGGCAAACACTATTGCTAGTGCCTTCTTCTCAATCTGAGCATATCTCTGCTCAGTTGGTGGCAATGCTCGACTCACATAGGAAAGTAGTTGGCCCTTCTCCATAAGTATTGCACCTAGACCTGCCTTGCTTGCATCACATTGTATGGCCAGCTGTTCGTCTGGTGTGTAGTACGCCAGGATAGGTGCCGTTGTCAACAGCTCCTTGACCTTTGACATTGCCATGTCATGTTCTGATGACCATTCCCACTACTTCTTTGTGGGTCAATCTCGTCAAAGGCTCGAATGTGTCCGACAACATTGGCAGGAATCTTGCCAAGTAGTTTACACTGCCTTGTAATCTTTGGATTTCTGTTGGATTGGTAGGGTTGGGCATCTCTAGGATAGCTTGGATCTTCTTTGGATCCGGTTTCAGGCCACAATCTGTAATTATATGTCTAGAAATGTGATACACGTAGTTTTCACTACCGACTTCTTCCAGTTCAGCTTGATGCCTTTGTCTCTGCATCGCTGAAGATCTTGCAGTCTTGCATCGTGATTTCTTTCTGCATCTTCTCTGTTTTCCCTTACTCCGAATAGGATGATGTCATCTGCAACACATTCCACTCCCTTTAATCCTTCTAGGGCTTGTTGCAGCTTCTTCTGGAAGATCTCTGCATTTACTTTCAGTCCAAATGCCAACCTCTTCCAGTGATATCTCCCGAAAGGGTTGTTCATGGTTGTTAGGAAACTGCTCTCCTCATCTAGTTCGCAGTGGAGATATCCCGACTTCAGATCAAATTTTGAGAAAATCTTCGCCTTGGACAGCTCAGGGAGTACATTCTCTATGACTGGTTGTCTGTGGATCTCCCTTTTCAGGACTTTGTTGAGGGGTCTAGGATCTATGCAGAACCTCAACTCTGTGCTGTCCTTTTTCTCCGTAACGACCAGCCTGCGACACCATTCAGTGGGTTCTTCGACTTTAGTCGTGATGTCCTGCTCGACCAGCTTCATGAGACCATTCATGACCTTCTCTTTCACGGCTACACGTACCGGCTTTGCAGAACACCGTGATGGGGTCACATCCTCCATCCTAGTTACCAACTTGACCTTGCCAGGCAGTCTCCCAGGACTTTTGTCATCAAAGACATCTTTGTAGCTCTTGAGTAATGAGCCAGCCTCGCTAACAGCATTCAGGCCTTTGAAGTTCTCGTCATGAACCATGATGAGGTTCCTCTGTTGTGCAGCTTTGGCGCTCAGTAGCGGTGTGAGCCAGCCTTCCTCTACCACTATGAAGTGAACCCAGTACTTCTTGTTGTTCGTCTCGGTCCGGAGTACGACTTTCGTCCTACCTTCCGCCAGCAGGTTGGATCTGTTGCACATCTTTAAGGTGATTTTCTCTCGTCTAATGTCCTCTTTGATGGGTACAAGATGCTTGGCAATCACATTAACACTGGCACCAGTCAATCTGAAACTTGATGGCTGCTGTGCCGACCTGCATCTCAGCGAATAGGCCTGAAGAGGAATTGTTCCAGCTGCATTGATCTCAATGCACTCACAGACTCTGTGTCGGAAATGTTGGATCTTCTTCGGATCCGGTTTCAGGCCACAATCTGTAATTATATGTCTAGAAATGTGACGTTGTGTCAGATGTATCTACGACTTTGTGCAGACCCCGGTTCTGTATGCTCTCCTTCCTCTGCTTGCAGCAGCAGGCGAAGTGGTTTTGTCGTCCGCATCTGTAGCATTCCTTCCCATATACTGGGCATTCCTCCTTCCAATGCTTATGTGTCCTTGCACAGAACTTGCACTTTACTAATCCCTGATTCTTCCTCTGTGAAGGAAAATCAACCGTCTTTTCCCTTGGTTTAAATCGTTCCACCTTGTGTATTTTTGGCTCTTCGCCGATGACCTGCATTCTTGCTGCTGTTACCTCCGAGGATCTACATATGTCCACAGGCCCCTGCAGTGTCATATTCCTCTTTTGAAGCAATGTCTTCCTAGTTGACCGGTCTGCAATACCAATGATGATGCGATCTCGAATGAAGCTTTCTCTCAGGCACTCATAGAAGTTGTATGTTTTAGCAAACTCCTTCAGCTCTGCAACACAAGATTCAATGCTTTCCCCTGATTTCTGGTCTCGTTTATTGAAAACGAATCTTTCATAGGTTTCATTCGTCTCTCCTATGATGATGGTAGACATCTTGTCGATGATGACTTTCACATCTGTCTCATCTGCTACCGTCTCGAACGTCAGGGTATTGTAGATTT
The DNA here is from genome assembly GCF_028641065.1 of Leucoraja erinaceus. Classification (NCBI taxonomy): domain Eukaryota; kingdom Metazoa; phylum Chordata; class Chondrichthyes; order Rajiformes; family Rajidae; genus Leucoraja; species Leucoraja erinaceus. The sequence goes on along the minus strand of NC_073391.1, from coordinate 16,700,876 downwards.
GCACGCACTGCGGTCCAACAGTATGCAGGAATACTGCTTTTTGATACTGTGTCTCGTTCGTCTCCAATTCTGTTATCACTGCATAATTTTCATACATTTGTTTAAACATTTTCCACTCTTCCATCCTGTTCTCTTTGAGCTTTAGATTGGGTGGTGGAGCCACGTGGAAAGATGGACTGGTCTGCGCCATTTTGAAATATCAGCACATTCCCTCGCTCTTACTAGTTTATTTTATCTTTAAGCAGACTCTCACAGCACGCCGTTTTAAACATCAACTCCCACAGTGCTGATTTACATGCAGCATCTCAGCTTTGTGTGTTCACTGACCTGTATTCACTCATGCATGCAGCCAGTCCCGTCGCTGAGTGTTGAAACATTGATTCCTGAAAGCTTTACAAAGCATTTTTTCTAATCATCATAGTGTCCATTTGATTCACAAATGTCCACTTTCACCACTGCCACCATGTTTTGATATCTGTCTGCTTATAAAATAAGTAATCTGGTACATAATATACAGAGAAAGATGGCTACACACACACTCATTTTGGAGTCTAAAACAGGAATTATTTATTTCCAAGTCAAAGGTCACTAACTGATTTACTAAGCATGTGCGAGAATGAGCACAGCTCACATGCATAATTTACAGGGATATTGTCACACAATTAGACAGGTATATGGACAGAAGGTAGACACAAAATACTGGAGTATCTCAGCGGGACAGGTAAAATCTTTGGAGAGAAGGAATGGGTGATGTTTTGGGTCGAGATTGAAGAAGGATCTCGACCGGAAACGTCACCCATTTCTTCTCTCCAGAGATGCTGCCTGTCCCACTGAGATACTCCAGCATTTTATGTCTACCTTCGATTTAAACCAGCATCTGCAGTTGTTTCCTACACAGGTACATGGATAGGACAGATTTGGAGAAATATGGGCCAAGCATGGGCAGGTGGGTCTAGTGTATCTGGGACATGTTGGCTGGTGTGGGCACGTTGGGCTGAAGGGCCTGTTTCCACACTGCATCACTCTATGACTCTATGACTCTGCCACTGTCTCAACCGAAATAGGCAAACTTATTTGAACAGAGACCAAAACACTGAAACTTGCCAGACTTGACATTTTCACCAAGTGAGCCAAGAACAGAGAAGATACAAAGATATTATGTATTATGTTCCTGGCAAATAAAATATTTGAATTAATGACCATGTGTTCAAATGGAATCGCGGACACTGAAAAAGGCAGACAAAGAATAGAGCAGGATGAAGAACAATTACCGAATGGGGTGGAGAAATGGCAAGTGGAGATTAATCCAGGCAAGTGTGAGGTGTTGCACTTTGGGAGATCAAATGTAAGGGGAAAGTATACAGTTAAAAGCAGGATCCTTAACAGCATTAATGTACACAGTGATCTCAGGTTCCAAGTCCATAGCTCCCTGAAAGTAGCAACACAAGTGGATGGAATGGGAAAGAAAACATATGGTAGGCATTTCTTCATCGATCAGGACATTGAGTATAAGAGTCAGGAAGTCATATTGCACCTTTGTAGAACTTTTGTCAGGCCACGTTTAGAGTATTGTGGTCAATTCTAGTCACCATCATTTCAAGAAAGATGTGGAGACATTGGAGAGAATGAAAAAGAGGTTTACGAGCTTGCTGCCTTCACTAGAGGGTATTAGCAATAAGGAGAAGTTGGACAAACTTGAATTGTTTTCTCTGGAGCATCAGAGGCTGAAGGGAGACCTAATATAGACAATAGGTGCAGGAGTAGGCTATTCAGCCCTTCGAGCCAGCACCGCCATTCGCTGTGATCATGGCTGATCATCCACAATCAGTACCCCGTTCCTGCCTTCTCCCCATATCCCTTCACTCCTCTATCTTTAAGAGATCTATCTAACTCTCTCTGGAAAGCCTCCAGAGAATTGGCTCCTCTGCCTTCTGAGGCAGAGAATTCCAGATTCACAACTCTCTGCATGAAAAAGTTTTTCCTTAGAAGTTTACAAATTTATGAGAGGCAGATATAGGATAGATAATAAGAACATTTTATTCAGGGTAAAAATATCCAATACCTGAGGGTATAATCATTAGGTCAGAGAGAGAGAACGTTTAACGGAGGTGTGTGGTGAAACCCTTTCACATAGAATGGTAGGTGCCTCAAACTACCACAGGTGGTAGCAGATAATTGGTTCCCTGGTTCAAAGGTTGCTCCATTTCAATAACCGCTGTGCAATAGACCTAGCCAATATGAACATTTGTTTTATTTGCCATATGAAGGAATTATTAAATCTTAAACTGATCCAAGGTAAAACCTGTCAATGCACTGAGTGTTTTCCATTTGCAGTGCGTGCAACAATATACAGTAAGTAAGCATTTTACTTACAAATAGAATCTTCCAGTGTATACTGTTGTATCAAAGATTAATTAATTGGATAGATAGTAATCCCATGAGCAATGAGAATTTGAATGATGACAACCACAGGGAACTTGGTGAGTAAAACAGTGCCCGTTTCAAATGCAGGCATATCACATAGCCCTGCAATGTTATGCTCATATCATCGATACAAGTAGGCTGTAACTAGATAATGTATAATTAAAGTAAATATTGATGCATTTAATAATTAATTATTTTAAGATTATTCTTATTATTATATTGGTCAATTTTTAGTGAGCCCTAAAAACAGTTGTGGCCTTTGCAAATTCTCAGGTAAATATATAACAATTTTGTTTTACTAGAAGCTACAAAAAATGTGGCAGAGCATACACAGCAAACTAGTTGGCAGTCTTTGGCATTGTGTATTTGGCATTTTTATGATTATACAAAGTTAAACAATGCTGTGATACTTACAGGAGGCCATGTGGAGGCAGTCAATCAACCTGTATTGCCAGCTCCACTCTGGCCAAGTACACATGCAATCAGGAAATTCTACACATGGCCATCTACAAATGAAGTCAATTCAGTGAATGGCTGATGAAATAATTGGTTCCTTGGTCCAAGATGAAGCAACTGGAAGATGCTGTGGGCCTAGGTGGACTGAGCAAAACAGTCGCCGAGTCTACATTTGGTCTCGCCGATGTACAGGAGCCCTCACCATGACACCAGATGCAGTAAATGAGGTTAGAGGAGGTACACATGAATACTTAGTGGCCAGCCTGATTAGACCTGGTCTTTTCTTGCCTCTGGCTCTTCACCCCTCCCACCCCACCTTCCATCCATGGAAGGGTCTCGACCCGAAACATCACCATTCTTTTACTCCAGAGATGCTGCCTGACCCGCTGGTTGTCATCATTTAAATTCTCCAGCACTTTGTCTATTTTTGGTATAAGCCACCATCTGCAGTTCTTTGTTTCTACAGATGCTAAAGGCCATCTTGTCAAATTTCACCTGTGAATCTACTGCATAGTTTTCATTAATTTGGACCTAACCTGGTCACATTGATGCAGATCATGCTGTACAATTGACATATCAATGGAGCATGGCAAAATAATTGAGAATCTTCCAACCTAAAGTGGACATTTGTGATTTAGGCGCAAGTTCCTCTGAGATCTGCCTGAATCTGTGAGCAGGTAAGATTGTGTGACTAGTCTATTCCTGACCATATGCCATTATGTAAGGAGCTCAGCTGCTGCATTGCCAACACACAAAATTTCCTATCACAGTGGTTGGCAAATCTGCCCTTTGTACCTGAACTAGGTTCTTATAGAACATAGAACAGTACATCACAGAAAAAGGCTCTACAATATCCATTCCAAAAATCATGCCAAGTAAAAATAAACTCCTCTGCCTGCATGTGGTCCAGATCCCTGCATATCCGTGTGATTATCTAAACGCCTCTTAAATACCACTAATGTATCTGCCTCCCCCACGCCCCTGACAGTATGTTCCAGGCCTCACCACCCTCTGTGTAAAAAACTTACCCCCCAGCATTCAGCTAAACCTCTTCTGCACCTTCTCCAAATATTCCACATACTTCTAGTAATTTTTCACACATTAATCCAAATGTGGCCCAACCGACATGACTGCAACATGACTTCCTAACTCTTGTACTCAATGGCCCGACCAATTATACTATATGCCTTACTCACTCTGCAGACCACATCCCTTTTCCTATTTATGTAGTTTGTGCTAACCTATACAACTACTTCTCCATCCACCTTGAAAATGTTCTGCAGCCACTGTGAGGCATCCTAATCCTGGCACCAACACACCATCCCGAAGTACCATTTGTGCCACAAATTCTCCCCTAACTATTGAGTGTGTTATAAGAAGGGTCTCGACCTGAAATGTCACACATTCCTTCTCTCCAGAGATGTTGCCTGGCCCACTGAGTTACTCCAGTTTTTTGTATCTATCTTTGGGTTAAACCAGCATCTGCAGTTCCTTCTTACACATATCACTATACCACTGTCTGACTTCATCTTGCCCTGCCATACAGTGCCATGGACTTGACTATCGCTGTTGCTCACCTCTGGATGGTCATCCCTTCCAACAGTATCCAAAGGGTTATACTTGTTTTTGCAGGGAATGGTCAGAGGGGATTCATGCACCATCTGCCTACTCAGGGGATCTTATAGAAACATATACAATTGTTAAGGGATTAGACAGGCTGGATGCAGGAAAAATGTTCCCTATGTTGGGGGAGTCCAGAACCAGAAGTCACAGTTTAAGAATAAGGGGTTGATCATTCAGGACTGAGATGAGGAAAAACGTTTTCACTCAGTGAATTGTGAATCTGTGGAATTTTCTGCCAATTCACTGCATGTTTTCAAGAGGGATAATCAAGGGATATGGGGAAAAAGTAGGAACGGTTACTGATTTGGGATGATCAGCCATGATCATATTGAGTAGAGGAGCTGGCTCGAAGGGCCGAATGGCCTACTCCTGCACCTAGTTTCTAAGTTTCTATGTTTCTACTCCCTTTCCTGGTGGTCCAATCAACTTGCTGCCTATACCTGAGGCGTCACCACCTTGCTGTATGTACCTCCTGTCTACGATGCTCTCCATCTCCCAGATGATCCTGAAATCATCCAGACACAGCTCTGGTTCCCTCACGTGGGCAGTCAGGAGCTGGGACTGGATACACTTCCCACAGGTGTAGCCCTCAGGGACACTGGAAGTCTCCCTGGCTTCCCACATCCTGCAGCTTTGCACAAGTAAGGTGTTCTCGTAAATCTCAATGTGAGGAACGAGTTGCTGAAAAGTAAGATATTTTTTATTTGTTTAAATGAAGTTAATTTAAATGTTCATATTTTTATATTTCTCTATTTTTTTTTTCTTTCAATGCTGTTATATGTTGTAATATTTTAACATTTTTTTAATTGTTTTTATAAATCCAAAATGAGTTTGTATTTTATGAACATCCAAATCATTCATTATGGTTTGACAATGACAGTTTTGGCAGCTGTTGAGCCTGTGGGTTTGGCCTTACCGGCTGTCAAAACCATTATGTCAGTGCAGTCAGTCACTTGTACTGGGAGAAGCCTGTGCTTCAATGGGCCATGCATCCAGAAAAGAACTAACTGCACGTCAGAGCACTTTGGAATTAAGAGCATGGTCAAGGTGAAGGCATTCAGTGATGGCAGGCAGTATAAGTCCTGCCCCACCAATTCTATTTTGGAGCATAAACATGTTTGGAACCACATTGACAACGCTTAAAACGTTTCATAACTCAATGATAAAAGTCAAATGAATAACGTCAGTGAGTTCATTTCACAGAAAATACACCCATAAACTGTTAAAGGTACAGTATCTGCATTCCACCCTGCCCAAGCAGCCAATGCTCAGTTTGCAGTGTTTCCACTGGCAATAATCTATTATTTATTAATTTTAAATTCCTCAATGCTGCCCTATACATTGCAGGAAATGCTCGCTTGAACAGAGACTGGACAAACTAATATATATTCAAAAATGCGGCTTCTGGATGTGGATAGAAACTAACTGTCTGTAAAGTAAGTCAGCTGAAAAAGCATAATATTCAAGGCTTTGTACTTACTCTCAATCTTTTTTTCAGGCACCTTATAGTTTTCTTGACTGCTATTTGGTGTTTTTCCATTGGATTTTTTCGCTTTCTCAGTATTATGATTTCTTTTCTTGACTGTAAAATAAAGACAGTGCTTGAATAACTACAGATTATAAAACATCTTATGGCCATTTTCTAAGTTATCAGAACTTTTGGAGATGGTTTAACTGTCCTTTTAATATCTTGCATTGAAATCGAGTTCAGACTGCAATGGTAAAGCAGTTTCCTACCTCAAGGATTCAAATGATCACGAAAGCCTTTATGTATGAACAATTGTGGTTAATTCATATGTAACCTAACTTGCTCCGATAACTACCTGCTTGTTTTGAGTGCAGTAAATAACAAGATGTGTTTATATACCTTGTTTTTTTTTGTTTTGCATTGTGCACTAAAAGTGACTGTTTCAGCACGGAAATCCTTGAAAACCTAAATACTCTTAATCATGTATCTATTGTCCGTTTTGTTTACAAATTCTTTACACACATATAACTCGTTCTGCACGTGGTATTAAACCCTAACTAAATTACCAAAGCTTACCTTTTTAAGTGCACACGGAATATTTCCAAGAACATCGATATAATTCGAAAATATGGACATGCTAAACATGCATATTACACCAATGCAGGTATTTATAAAATAATGCCAAGAAACTAACAGAAAATGAACGTAGAGCAATTGTTTGTAGATGCAAGGAACTGCAAATGCTGATTTACAGAAAAAAAAAGACACAAAGTGCCGGAGTGTCAGCCAATCCATACCTGGCGCCCCTGCGGACTTCTCTTTGACGTTCTTTACCCTTGCACTGGGCTCACTTTCCACGGGAGCCTCTGGGTTCCCGCGTCCCTCGGGGTGGTACAGACCCTCTCTGGAAAGGATCTCTTGCAGATAATAATCATAGTCCTCCACAGGGTTCCCACGGGCACCATCGGAGAAGACGACCAACTCCCAGAGGCACATCCCCAGAACTGCAACGCAACAGCCGCGGCTGAGAGGGAACATTGTAGCAGGGACAACTCAACTCACCACCGGCTCCACCAACACAAACCCAATCGCCAAGCTGCTGTGTATTTTCACAGACTTCCCATGTCCCGGTGATCCGCTGACCCTGGGCTCAGAGGCTCAATGTGTCTCGGCGCAGCAGACAGAGACTTGTAGGCTGGGTATTGGCAGGTGACTTCGGCAGTGGGATCTGAAGCCCGGAGCTTTCCAAAGAACTACGCGATTTCCATGAAAACAGTGTAATCAGAACCATATCTCCTTACACAGCACCAGAACTCATGATGCCTTACACGAGGTTTGGCAGCCGGCGCTACCCCTTAATCTTCTCAGACTTCTTATAAAACAATTTGCTTATTTTGGTCCATATAATATGCGTTGCTTAAAGCTGATAAAGCGTATTTTGTTTAAAGTTGAGTTCAGTCAGATCCCCGCCAACGTGGCTCTTAAAAAGTATCAAATGCAGAAACAAATGCAGAAACAAGAACGAAGAATAAAAAGTGTGGATGCAACTTTTTTTTTGTTTCCAGCGGCAGTTTTGCGCGGATTTTTTTTCCAGCAGAGGTAGCGATAGTTTCCAATTGCGATTCCAGGGGCAGTCACGCATGGACGGCGTCGAAAACGATGGCCTTAAAAGAAAACGCCAACTGTTCAGTCTGACAGAACTCGCACGAGTGTGGAGACACGTTAGCTAAAGGGTGAGTGTTCCCTGGCTTGAAGGATTCCTATCACTTAGCACCCCACCCTTGCAGTTTCTTTCGGCTACAAACAAACTTCAGATCTTGAGGACACGTTTAAACAGACCCCAGCTCGGCGCTGCACCGTGAAACACACATTGTCACACAACAAAAATCATTTGAAATAGGAAGGGTGGTCTCACCATCTCATAACTGACCTACTTTTGAATTAGTATTGGTTTATTGTTGTCGGTAAAAGTGTTTTTGTTTGCATGCTACTCATCAGGTAATCAGGTGGGAGGGGAAAGATTTAATAGAAATCTGAGGAGCAACATTCTTTACCCAGAGGGTGGCGGGTATAAGCAATGAACTGCCAGAAGAGGTGTCAGAACGAACTGGTTTACACTGACGACAGGCACAAAATGCTGGAGTAACTCAGCAGGACAGGCAGCATCTCTGGAGAGAAGGGATGGGTGACGTCACCTATTTCCTTCGCTCCATAGATGCTGCTGCACCCGCTGAGTTTCTCCAGCATTTTTGTGTACCTAGGAATGGGTGACGTTTCGGGTCGAGACCCTTCTACACGTACAAAACAAAATAGTATAGAGCAGAACATAGCATTGTAGCGCCAAACGTAGGGTTACAGTTCTCGGCAAAAGATTTAATGTCCACATTGAGGTAGGTGGGAAGATTGGGACTGCACCCTAGCATATTGGAGAAGAATTCAGAAACCTGAGAAAAGAGGGGAATAAAATTATTCCTGAATCCGATGCTATGTGCTTTCAAGCTTTTGTATCTTCTGTCCTATTTTCTGTTAACTTTTGTGCATTACAAAGTGCAAAGAATTCTCAAATTTAACAAAAGCGATGTTATTTATAAATCAGCAGTGTCGGCAAAGTTATGGTTTTATCTGTTTGCTGTTTTCATTTGAAGTGCAACATGCTGAAGGAATTAACCTTTGCCTCAAACAGTTTTAAGACATGGAATAGTACCTGCTTTAAATATCCTTTGACATATTTAACTTTGAAACAGTAATTATGGTCACATTATGGGATACTGTATGCTCAGATAATGGTTCTGTTTCCAGGGACCTATACTCATTACCCTGAGGCATCAGTTCAAATTCCTCCCCGATAGCTGGGAATTCAAATCCAGTTAATTAACTAAATCTTTACAATGTATCCAAAATGAATTAGTATGAACATGTATCTCTAGATTATGACAAATCCCCAAATCTTCTACGTGACATGTTAACTCTTTTTCTCAACTTCCCATAGATGCTGCCTGACTCTATGACTCTAGGACTCTATGACTTGTTAAGTGTTTCCAGTTTTTTCCAGTATTTTTATTTCAACTTTCCAGAATCTGCAGAATTTTTTAAAATTACAATAAGACCTCATCCAGTTCACTTAAACAATTTATTTTTCTGTATCATTTTTTGACCATTCTTTCTTTTGGGGCTAAATATGTTTCACTCTCTGAAATATTCCTGAAAGCCACTTAGTTCAGGATCAGTTAGGAATTGGCAACAAATGAAAGCGAACTAAACAATATTTCTATATTTCTGAGGTAGCCTTTATTAAGCATCCAATAATGCGATGACTATAACGTAACATGCAGCAGGAGACCTGGAGATAGGAAGAAAAGTTTTTTTTAAATCATTGTACTCTATAACAGTAAACAGAATTTTGCAGGCTAGCATTATTATCTGGGAGAATAAATGAAAGTTCATCATTTAATTTAGAAAACATTTATAACTTCAACACTCGGTCATTTGGGAGGCTGATGTTTCACCAGATAAACAGGGCTATGGTAACTTCTGCAACCAAATAAATACACATCATTCCTGGATGAATCTACTTCAGAGAGCGCTTGTTGCTTCCAAACTGAGCCGATGTGTGTGATATACAAACATGACCCTGGACCCCACTCACATTTCTCCCACCTGTTGTGTCATTTATTTGATGACTAACAGAGTAATTTTGGGAAAAACAATATTTTATTCCTATTGCTTTTGTCATGTGATTGGAGAGATAGATGCGCATGTCAATTTAGGATAGAAATGAGTCCCATCCTAAACCCATCAGTGTCTACTACCAGAGAATATTTGACAAGATGCACCAGACAATTTATTTCCATTTTTATCAGTTTAATGCACAATAAATGTCTGGAAATTGAATATCTTCATCTGCTTAAAATTTTACGGGCAGATTTAGTCTGGTACTCTGCCACGACCACAGCTGGCTACCAGGCTGGATGACAACAGATCACTATGTTCACATTCACTGACCTTCGTTGGCTCTCAGTTGAGCAATGACTCATTCTTAACAGATATTCTAATGTTCCCATCTCTCCATATCCTTGTTGACCCCATAGTTAATATCTTGCAGCCCACTAGGATAGTTACGTTCCTCCAACTTTGGACTCTTGAACGTTTGACTTGAATAGCCCTTCCATTCATGGCTGTGCCATCTACGACCTGAGGTCTGGCATTGCATTCTTAAACCTCTTTCTCTCAATCTTTTAAGATATGCCTCAAAGCCTATGTCTTTGTCAAAGCTGGTAGCTACCTGCCCTCATGGCCTTTCATGTGGGTTGGCATAAATGTTTTCCAGTGAAGGACCTGGTAATGTGTTACATGGTTATGGGCACCATGAACAGCATAGTGGAACAGCTGATAGAGAAACTATCAAATGTCAAGGCATTGAATGAAGTCACATGCACAAGTATGGTGAGGTACAGGTACAATGAAAATCTTGCTTGCTCAGCTTCACATTTCCTCCCACATTACAAAGACGTACAGGTTTATAGACAAATTGGCTTCTGTAAAATGTTGCTAGTGTGTAGGATAGAACTGGCATATGGGTGGCACGGACTCGGTGGGCCAAAGAGCCTGTTCCATGCTTTACCTCTAAACTAATGGTAGGATTACAGTTTGGCGGGTCAGTTCAACAACCTGATGGGAGGTTCTTACAACTGTCTGACAACAGGGATCAAACATCAGTCCTGCCCTCCAGTACTGTATGCGGGAGTTTACATGTTCTCTCTGTGCCTGCTTGTGACTGTTCTGGGTGCTATTGTCGTCGCCGATCAACTGGACTCTGCCAACTTGCATTCAATTTCCAGACACACTTTATTTACTCGTGCACCATGAGAATAGCACAGTCCCAGTTACTGCACTACTCTGAAATTCCAATCAGAACGGTCAACATTTTATACAGATTTTGACCCTTGAAATTGTGCGCGCTTTGTAATTTCTTATCATCAATAACAATACATTCTCAAAACATTAATATACAAATGCAATAACATTTATACAAGTAAACCTACATGCTATTTAATCCTTTATTTAATTTTCAATATCAAGAACCTTGTGGTGTGTGTCAAGGAATACCCATCCCAAAACATTGGGGTACGTCAATGAATACCTGTCAGGAACATTGATGTGCGTCAATGAAGGCCTAAAGGTTGTTGTGCTGTCCTAACCTTTGTCATACTTGTCAGCTAAGATAGATGCAGTACAGCTATCTTAACCTCGTGCGAATCACTACCATCTCAGCCGTAATGCCTTCAATGGCCAGGCTTGTATCCTGCAACTCCTGGGCTGTCTCATTGATCAACTTATCCGTTGCCTGTGGCCATATTGATCCTCTCGCTAGCAAGTCTCACAGGCCCCCAGAATGGGGCCACTTTATCCACAATGGTTCAGCCTCAGTGACCGCTCTTCGATGGCACTCTCACACAGCTGGATGTAGAGATAGCGATTGTAGGTGGTTCAAATATGGTAGCACATCTGCCAAGGAACAGCAGCCCTTTCAAGTACTTGGTTCAGGCCACATGGTCCATATGGAAAGGGGCATCCCTGACAGCCAGGGGTGAGTCTTGCGGCTACAGACCCGGCACATGTCGTTAACATGGCTAGGCGTCGGCAGTGGTGTAGGAGTTGAAAGTACTGTTGCCTAGGTCCGGCCATAGGGTACGAGCAAACCTCTGCCTGACTTACATGGAGAAATCCCAGCACCGAAGGGGTACGCAATCCATTATAGGAAGGCTGACACCATCCCTCAAAGCAGTTGAAAGAACAGGGCTCATCCTTATAGGTAGTGCAGGTTCCTGTTACTCCTCTAGTGACGTTATCGATGTAGAGAATAGATTCAAGTTCACTCTGATTAAGAGCTAATGGCTGCACTGACACCCCCCCGTTGAATATGAGGGTGCTCTGGAACATATCCAACAACTCGACTGATTGGAACGCAGAGCATATTCATTACTAAGGCATAAAAAGGTATTGTATCATACAAAAAACAACATCCAGAATATCCCAAGCCGAGCATGCATAGTGATTACTTGAAAGTTCCAAATAATCAGGGAACTCAATTGGTCCTTATCTCCGGAGTTTTCCGTGCTACTGGTTCCCTGGTCCAGTGGTGCAGCGAGTTTAACAAGCAATGCGTGGACACGTCCAGTGGTGCAGCATGTTTAACAAGCAATGCGTGGACACGTCAGTTCCCTAGAACCTTCACAAAGGCATGCTTTGTCAGCAGCACTTGCAGTGAACCTTCCCACCGGGGCTCGAGGCAATTTTCCTGTCGGTAGGATGTCACGAATACCCAGTCTCCTGGCTGGTAGGTATGGCACTCCGCAGTCGTCACGGCCTTCTGGGCTTCAATTACCTGCTGATGGAAACTTTGAAGAATTCATGTTGGCGCCACACAATAATGCAACATGCCTTAACTCATGGTATGGATGTCCATCTGTTTGACAGAGAGGGGAGGAGCAACTGTTAAGCACATGGGATGTTCTCAAATACTACCCCTTTGTAGAGATAGGCCCATTACTTGGTTTTGTGTGCAACGCATTGTCATGAGGGCCAGCGGAAACACCACAGGCCCGTTTAATTCAGTCTCCTCGCACAAATTGGCCAATTTATTTTTCAGGAGTCTACTTTTCCGCTCCATTTGATTTTGGGTGGTATGGACTAGTGAAGTGATGCTTGTACTACAAAGCTTTTGATAGTTCCAGTACCACCTTGCCTGTAAAGTGTGGGCCATTGTCACTTGATATCGTCTCAGGGTTTCCAAACTTAGGGAGTTCTAGTAATAAAAGGTTAGCAACAGTTACAGCATCATTTCTAAGCGTTGGATAGGCTTCTATCCATCGAGAAAGCAAATACATAATAATTATAACCTTAAACATTTAGGTATTTGTATAAAGTCCATTTAGAGATTGAAAAGATTTGGCATCAGTCCACAAATGATGCTCAGAAACATCAGTAGCAGCTTTCTTATTTCTTACTTCATCATGAACAGCCCTGGGGAATAGAATTCTGCAAGCACTGGGGGATTACTGTCCTGATGTTTTGACTGGCAGCTGCACGAACGAATCTGCTCGGGCATCTGAATGGCTTTTAAATGATTACAGATAATCAACTCTTGACTGGGTCCGAAGGGGTTATTCATGGTCTTGGGGTGATCTGGTTTACGTCATTATTGTGAACATTCGATAGTGTCATTGGCGAGTGTTTGAAATCTATGATTGCAGGCAGCTTCTAACCCTGTGTCCACATTGACTACAATTAAAAAACACATTGATTTTGCTTGCCCCTGCCTAGTGACCTAGCTCTTCCACTTCCCCTTACAAACACCCTTCCTCTTTGGGTCCAAGGACCTTCAGAGTAAGATGTTTCTACCAGGTTTCTCGCTGGGTCTCTACTGCCATTGTCGGCCTGGCGCTGTCAATGATATAAACCAAGCAAAACATCCTGTGCATTTTTTGTTTCCCATCTTATGCAAGGTACACAGAACATTTGTTCTAAACGAGTTGCACCCCGTGTACAATAGCATAGACTAAATCTGACTTGCCTGTTCATAGTTCTATTTCCCAATATTTTACAAAGGTGTTCAAACATGATTGATGTAATCCCCAACATCCTTGCTGTACGTCTGAACAAAAGAATAAATCTCAATGAATGCCTCAAGATTGTTGTGCAGTACAGTTATCCTAACTTTTGTCATACTTCAGCTTTCACACTATGATTTCTTCCCACATCACAAAAAAATAGGGTAGGTTAAATGTCCACTGTAAGTTGCCAATAGAGGAAATGTGAGGAGTAGAATCTGGAGGAAGTTGGTAATGAGAGTTTCATTAAATGGGATTAATGTGGGATTAATGCAAATGGGTCAGCAGAACCTCAATGGGCAGAGGGACCTGTTACCTTGTTCTCTCTATTGGTCATTATCACACAAGTTACTGATATTGTGAAATCCAACATCTTGGCTCTGACGTCCCAAAGATCTTGTGTTGGAAGGAACTGCAGATGCAGGTTTAAACCGAAGATAGACACAAAATGCTGGAGTAACGGGTCTCGACCCAAAACGTCACCCATTCCTTCTCCCTAGAGGTGCCGCCTGTCCAGCTGAGATACTCCAGCATTTTGTGTCTATCTTTGTCCCAAAGATCTTGTTGGTTTTCCCCAGCTGTGGGAGTTAAGGCCAGTTCCTATAGCCTGGAGTTGATACAAAGGCTAAGGCAGGAAGAGGCAAATATGTTTTTTGATATATTTTTATAAAAGTTGGCTGAACTTCCACAAGATAAAGCATTCTGCCCTGCAGCAGAAATGGGGGGATTGGAGATTTGTGTAAAAAACCCAGTTATGCTTCAAGTGTTGAGTCACAAACAAAGTTTGTTATCATTGGCAAGCTGTACTTCCTGTGAACTGCTGAAGTTTGTGCTGGAAATAATTAAAGATTCAGGCCCTTCCCACACAATACACCCCTGTGTTATTTTTGCATTGCATATTGGAAATAAACCGCATGCCATTAGTGCCGCTTTTAATGCCAATTACTAAATATAGAGTAGGAAAACTGCCACTATTAGAAAACGTATATAGGTAAGATTTTTCATGACCTTGAGATTTCCTTGTTCTTCATATCAAGCAATGTCTTAACCAGACATGACAGAGGTGTGTGTGCGTGGGAATCTAGACATTCAAAATATGAGTGTGTGAAAACGTACTTTACAGAGGTACATTAACTCCCAATTCTCATTTCCACGGGTCTCCATCAACCTATTGCCACAAACCAAAGGGCTGTGGTATCAAATCAATGAGTAGCAGGGGAACATAGGTCAAAAGAAACCAGTTGGTGACACTCAAGGGAGAGGAGGTGATGGGGGGTGGGGGGGGGGGGGGGGGGGGGGGGGGGGGGGGGGGGGGGGGTTGTGATGGTCATTAATTAGAGTAAATCAGGGCAAGTGTGAGTGAAATCTTACAATCAGACTGGATGAGCACTCTATTCTCAGAAAGAATGTCTTGAAATGGAAGAGGAACTATTTGGGCTTAGTTTAGTTTAGAGATACAGAGTGGAAACAGGCCCTTTGGCCCACCGAGTCCATGCGACATGCAATCACCCGTACACTGTCCTACACATTAGGAACAATTTACAGAAGCTAATTAGCCTACAAACTGCTCATTTTGGAGTGTGGGTGGAAACCCAAGCACCCGGAGAAAATCCACACAGTCACAGGGAGAACGTGCAAACTCCCTTAGTCAGGTTCGAACCAGGGTCTCTGGCACTGTAAGGCAGCAACTCTACTGCTGCGCCATCGTGCCACCCAACGGCTCTATTGGTACTTGCTATCCTTCATCACGCAAATGTTCCAAATAACAGACAGAGCCTAAATACATCATCAAACCTGATCCCTGATCTGCATAATTAAAGAGGGACCAACCTTCTTGCAAGTGATCCTATTGGGTGCAGAAAGAGAGGATTAAAATAGATAACATAAGGTATCAAATGGACTCCGGACAATATGTCCTGTGAGTATTCTTACACTCCATCCAGACATCAATTCCACTTTGCTCCTCTTAAAAATAAATCGGTGGAATAATTAACATTGGAAATTTGAAAAACTAAAACTAAACTAACTTAGGCTACTTCAATGGCACCTCCCAAACCGAAGTCTTTAATGAAATGAAAAACAAAGGCATGTGACACCTTGGAACACCTCCACTTGTATTTCTCCACAGCACGCACCATCCTGGCTTGGAATTAAATTCCCATGCTTTCATTACATGCTATGTCCGAGTCCTGTGGTTCTCCAGCTAACAATTTTATGGGTAGACACAAAATACTGGAGTAATTCAGCAGGACAAGTAGCATCTGCGGAGAGAAGGAATGGATGACATTTTGGGTCAAGACCTTTCTTCACTTCTGCGGGGGTATCTCCACTTGATGAATGGCATGCTACCACCACTTTTTAAGGGCCATTATGAATGGGCAATGGATTTGACTTGACCACTGGCATCAGCATCTCAAAAAAATAACAAACATTGCTGGTCTGTTATCCAAACGGTCATCCACTGAATACCAAGAATATTCCAAAATTAATTTAATGCCTCTTGATAAAGTTAAAGAAATGCCATGTTCTATGTGTTTAAGAGGGAACTGCAGATGCTGGAGAATCGAAGGTTACACAAAAAAAAGCTGGAGAAACTCAGCGGGTGCAGCAGCATCTATGGAGCGAAGGAAATAGGCAACGTTTCGGGCCGAAACCCTTCTTCAGACTGATCGGGGGCGGGGGTGGGTGGGGACAAGAAAGGGAAAAGGAGGAGTAGCCCGAAGGCTGGGGGATGGGAGGAGACAGCAGGGGGGCTGAGGAAGGGGAGGAGATAGCAAGGACTAACAAAATGGGGAGAATTCGATGTTCATGCCCCCGGGGTGCAGACTCCCCAAACGGAATATGAGGTGCTGTTGCTCCAATTTCCGGTGCTGCTCGCTGTGGCCATGGAGGGGACCCAGGACAGAGAGGTCGGAGACGGAGTGGGAGGGGGAGTTGAAGTGCTGAGTCACCGGGACGTCAGCTTGGTTATTGCGGACCGAGCGGAGGTGTTCGGCGAAACGATCGCCCAACCTCCGCTTGGTCTCACCGATATAGATCTGCTGACATCTAGAGCAGCGGACGCAATAGATGAGGTTGGAAGAGATGCAGGTAAACCTCTTTTCATCAGTATAGACATTATTGGTTGAATGGCTACTTTCTGTGTCATACATTTTTTATATTTCAATGATATTTTCCTCTTTCTAAATTTTTTCACATCATTGTTTCTTTAAATAATTTCCTTATTAATAATTGTCTAGACCTTTCATCTTTTATTGCTTCCCTATCTTTGCTTCTTTTTCTATTTTCATGCAAATGTTGCTTTTATTTTTTTGATTTGCTGTGCTCCCGGTTACCAAGACTCAAGTATCTTGATAAGGATGACAAAGTTGGGGGCAGGGGAGGCCGTTGCTCTTCTTGCGGGCCTTGGATAAGCTGTGAAATAATTAGCATTTATTGTTATGCACAGAAATGAATCTTAACAGCTTTGCTTTGCCTGTTCTGTGACCACAACTCAACATCACTCTGCTCAGTCACCCAGCCTTTGACCTCAGCCTTCCCACAAATACAAATCAAAGTTTGCCTTGAGCAGGAGGGAAAGGCAGAGGACAGAGATGGGGATGGAGGTTATATAGGAAGGAATTTCAGATGCTGATTTACACTGAAGATAGACACAAATTATTGGAGTAACTCAGCGGGTCAGGCAGCATCTCTGGAGAAATGGAATAGGTGATGTTGCGGATTAAGTCTCTTCTCCAGACTGAGAGTCAGGGGAGAGAGAGAGAGGTAGGAAAACCAACCGAACAGAGCAGATCCAGCACCAATGGGCAAAAAAGCACACAATGGTCCAATGAGGGTATATGAAAAGTAAACTAGCAGGATGACTAGGGTTAGAAAGGGATGGAGAGAGAGGGAATGCAAGGGTTACTTGAAATTGGAGAAATCAATACTTATATGACTGGATTGTGAACTGCCCAAGCAATATATGAGTTACAGTTCCTCCAATTTGCATGTGGCCTCACTGTGACAGTGGAGGAGGCCCAGGACAGAAATGTTAATATGGGAAAGGGAAGGGGAGTTAAAGTGTTTGCAACTGGGAGATCACGTTGGCCAAGGCGGACTGAGCATAGGTGTATGGCGAAATGATCGACCAGTCTATGCATGGTATCACCGATATATAGTGTATTCCACACTGAGTCCACACTGAGAACAACAGCTACAGTAGGTCAGGCTGGAGAAAGTGCAAGTGAACCTCTGCCTCACCTGGAAGAACTGTTGGGGTCCCTGGATGGAGTCGAGGGAGGAGGTATATAGGGACAAGTGTCTTTTCCGCCTTCCTCGACTGGAACAATCCCATGTATGCTTATCCTGAAAGGTACACCCATTGATAATTAATGTTGGCCTCCTTGATTAAGGAAATAATTACAGATGATTCAATAAAGGTTAAAGTGTTTGATTCCTGGAGTGAAGGAGTTCTCTTCTGAGACATTCTTGATCAGGTTGGCCTATAGTGCTTGGAATTTAGGATGATGAGAGATAATGTTTTTCCAATGGTCTAAGTAAATTCTAAAAAGTCTTGACAAGGTAATCAATGTTACCCTTGCAGATCAGAGCAGGGGAACATTGTTCCAGAGTATGGAATGGCCCATTTAAATTAACAGTGAGGAATAATTTCTTGCCTTAGAGGGTAGTGAATCTTTGGAATTCTTCCCCCTGGAGACCTGTGGAGCCTAAATCATGAACTATCTTAAGACTGACAGTTGTATTTTGGGGCAATGGGACTCAAAGGTAATGGGGAACAAGCAGGAGGCTAGGATCAAATCAGTCATAGTCTACTTGAACGGTTGAAGAAGGCTGAGGTATTGTACAATCTATTTTGCTCCAAGTTGTCATATTCGTACAGGTACCAAAAACTCCCACTTCAGTCAGCAAACTGCAATGAAGAGTTAAAATTGCGGTCAACTGTAGTCCCTGGATGATAAATCTCAGCAAATTGCTTTAACTGATTTTAAAATAACAGCCTCAATACCAATAGTAGATTGCAAATTCCGATATGCAGCATTGTTTATAATAAAGCCTAAAGAATCTAATCTCCACCTTTTTTGAATAGGACACTGAGCAGAAAGCAAATCAATCTCTGAAATATTCGCATTCAGGCAAACGTACCTGGAGGCATGTTTTGCATGCTTGGAGAAACTGCAACTGCACATGTTAAAATTATTCAGGTGTGGCTCAAAACAATTCAGAATAGTAAAACAAATCTGGCAACTTCTCGGCTTTTGGAATACACCAGACGCAATTGAGATTTTAAAACAGAAATAAAATGTATCAGATTACTGGTAATTTTAAAATCATTGTTCCATCATTTGCTCACGGCACTCTGACCACACTTTCATTCACCCCTACCATCAGAAAGAAGGTACAGGAGCCTGAAAACTCTGACCTCCAGGTTCAAGAATAGCCTCCCAGCAAATATCAGATCCTTGAACACTACACAACACTAACCTCAACTATGAACTACTATAGATAGTTGTTGGTTGCATTTCGCAATTTGTTTTTTTATTGCAGTCCTATTACGATTATTAATTTGTTGAATTTTTGATTATGATATTTATCTCTGTCTACTGCATTTACCGGCCAATAAGCTACTACAATTAAGAATTTAATAGTTCTGCTGTCGGTACATATTAAATAGTCGTTACACTTGAGTATATTTACAGTGTTAGTGGTTTGGTAATAGTAATCGTTGGGGTTGTATTTACGTAAAAGGGGAAAGCATATTCTCCTGAGTCAGAGATCTTTATATGTCACATACACAAACCTTTTGCATTGCACTGTAGTAATTATTTCCTTGGTGCTTAGGATGTGGATCAAGCTGCTCTCCTCAATATTTACTTGGGTGAGAGGACATGAAGCCAGTCGATATCCTTGCTGCATATTTCTCCAATCACCAGTTTCACACGTGTTTCTCCACAGGTTTTAGGCAGAGTTCCCTTGCAAGGCAGATTCCTGAATTGGGGAACAGCAAAGCCATGTAATAACCAGGACAGGCACATAGAAATGAACTTAGATTGCTTCAGGCAGTGAATGTTAGGAATGTCAGGAAAAACAAGGGACTTTATTAAGGAATCCATTTTATAACAATACAGATGTTTCAGACTTTATTGGTTACAACCAATATTTGGACCATAACTATTTACTGAAAAATCCATTTCCAAGTTTACAGCTGAGAGCACCATAGTGAACAACATCACAAATAGGGACAATACAGAGTGCAGGAAGACAGTAGAGATCTTAGTAGCATGGTTTCAAGCCAACTACCTTTCCCGCAATGTCAGCAAAATGAAGGAACTGGTCATCGACCTCTAGAAGGGAGGTGGAGTATCTACAATATATCAATAGAGCTGGTGAAGATGGTCAGGATCTCTAGGTGTAAATATCATCAACAAGTTGTCCTGGTTCATTCACATTGATGCTATGGGCAAGAAAGCACACCAATGCCTCTAAGATGAAGGAAATGTGGCATGTAACCAATGACTCCTGCCAATTTCTACAGACGCACCAAAGAAGCATTGTATCCCGAAGCCTCAAGGATGACTATGCCAGCTACTCTGCACAATACCACAGGATATTACAGACAATAGACAATATATGCAGAGGCCATTCGGCCCTTCGAGCCAGCACCGCCATTCAATGTGATCATGGCTGATCATCCCCAATCCTCAGTCTGAAGAAGGGTTTTGGCCCGAAACGTCGCCTATTTCCTTCGCTCCATAGATGCTGCTGCACCCGCTGAGTTTCTCCAGCAATTTTGTGTACCATCCCCAATCAGTACCCCGTTCCTGCCTTCTCCCCATATCCCCTGACTCCGCTATCGTTAAGAGCCCTATCTAGCTCTCTCTTGAAAGTATCCAGAGAACCAGCCTCCACCACCCTCTGAGGCAGAGAATTAAGACAAAGATTTGTGGATGCAGCCCAGTCCATCAGAAAACTATTCTCCCCCCCTATCGACTCCATCTATGCCTCAGGAAAGCAGCCAACATAATCAACACCCTAGTTATTCTCTCAGGAAAGCACATATCACAAGATTCAAAACAGCTTCTTCCCCACCGATATCAGGCTCTTGAATGGACTTCTCATATGCCTGGGATAAATTCCTGATGTTCCAATTTACCACATTGCACATTTTTTAAATTAAAACTTACTATGAAGCCATAAAACTATATTCTGCATTCTGTTTATTTTCTCTATTGCAATAGCTGATGTATTCATGGATGGTATGATTTTCTTGGGAGCATACGTCATCTTTTTCACTGTGTCTGCTACATGTGATAATAATAAAGCTATACCAAAACTTACCAAACCATGCACGCACTCAATACCCTTTATGGCGAGTGTTTTCTAAGTTTTAAGAGGATTTGTCTGCTCTATATACAGCACAGGTATCATTGTCGACCATAAGCACAGATCAGAAAGGTCATGAAACTAACATTTAGATCACTGAATTGATGTAAGTTATTGCAAAATGAGAATAAAGCCATGGAAGATATGGAGACACAAGAAAATGCTGATGCCAGAATCTGGAGCAAAAATCAAATTCCTGGGGATCTCAGTGGGTCTGTGGGGGAAAGGAATGTCAATGTTTTGTGACCCCGCATCAGGATGGATGGAAGGATGCTGTTTGCAGGATCTCTACACAAAAAGTCGACAATTCCTTTCTTGCCACAGATGCTCTTCAACCCACTGAGTTGCTCCAGTAGTTTGCTTTTTGCATGGAGAATGTGGCATGTTCTGACCTGGGCACTGCAAGGACGGTAGTAGGATCCTATGGTAGACTAACTGTAACAAAGTTCAGCTATAAAATAGGGTCCTTTGGAGTTCAGCATGAGCGTGTCACCAGGCAGTATCATTTTGTCTGATAAGTGTGCAAACAAAAGACTCAGCATCATGAACTCTTATTCATAAGGAAGAAAGAACAGCTCCAAGTTTGCCACTTTAGTATTTATCTAAAAGTTTACTGAAGGCAAGCAATGTCCATTTTGAACACAGGTAAAGGAGACAAGGGTGTGATTCAGTTACATGAATGATTTTCTTTTATCATGATATTCCCCCGCCTTTTCACAATATTGATTCATTTCTGATTTTGTCCTTCTCCATCGGACTCCTGGACCCTGAAATGAATTATTAAGTTTTCTCTAAATGTTTTACATCTTTCAGGTAAAATATTAAAATTAGGGTCCTGACTGCTTTTATTAGGTGAGCACAAAGGATCCAAAGGCATTTGCACGACTGCAAACAGGGATGCAGTCCTATCTTTCTAGCTATCAAACACACATCAATTCTAATGTTTTCTTGCTCAAGAGAATTGTTCATGGTTTGGTAAACCACCATTAGTGTTCAACAAGCTCTCTGGCCAAAAGAACTATCTAATATATGTATGTTATGATTATCTCAGGTGTTGAGCACAAAATATGCGTTTTTTTAATGTAATAAACAATTGGTCTAATTGTGCAAAATTTCCAGTGCTCCTGCTTTATGCTTCCTGCTATGCTGCTGTGATAATTTGTCATCCTCAGCCTACGTGATGATGCCACAGAATGTGCCATCACGTTGCCAGCGACAGGCAACACGAAGAGGAGAGAGAGCGCTTGCGGCATGGACTCCTCAACATTTATAACGAATGCTCATAAAAGTAGGAATGTTTCCATTTTGCTTTTCAACTATTTCTAATTTTAGTTTAGTTTAGTTTTGAGCTGCAGCGTGGAAACAGGCCCTTCGGCCCATCGAGTCCGTGCCGACCAGTGATCCCAGCACACTATCCAACGCACACTTGGGAAAATTTACAATTATACCAAGCCAATCAACCTACAAACTTGGAGTATGAGAGGAAACCGGAGAAAACACATGCAGGTCACGGGTATAACGTTCAAACCCGTATAGACAGCATCCGTAGCCAGGATCAAACCTGAGTCTCTAACACTGTTAGGCAGCAACTGTACCACTGTGCCACCATGTCGCCCGTGATTCTGGACCAACAATTGATCAGTCGTTTTTTCCCCATAAAGAAAGGAGAATGTAAGACACTTTGTCCTGCGTATTTGTAATAGTTGTATTTGACCATTGTGATTGAAGTATGAATATCTGAAAGTCTAAGCTTTCAAATTAGGTGGTATAATAGTTAGAAAGGGAGGGCAATTTTAAAGAAATTAAAAATTAATTCTTTAATTATATAAAACTATGCTGTGAGTCCTGCGGAATTCCTCCAGCACTCTGTGTTTTGCTCAAAATTCCAGCACCTGCAGTTCCTGCATTTCCAGCCTGTCACCAAATCCAGTTTGGTGCTCTTTGAATAGCATGGCTGCAAAGGAAACTGACTGTAAAATGTGGGTATTCATGAACAAAATAGTTTATTGTTTTTCAAACCAACATATTTTAAAATTGCCTTGGAGATGATTTTTTTTTGCATTGCATTTTGAGGTAGTTTTACACCAGAAGAGGATTTAATTAGAAATCGGAATTTCCAGTGGGATGCATAGAGGCCTGAAAATGGGCACAGTATTGCTTTGATTCAGGTTAAACCTCATTTCTATAGCATTGCTTTGTTATCTCAGTCATGAGAAGAATTATCCAGACCAAATTGCTTTTTTAAAATGTAATATTTATAATCAAAAATGAGAATTGTGACGGAAGCAGATTTCAGCAAAAAAATCTCTGCAGCCTTGTTAACCTTTGTATTTAAGGCGGATATAGTAATTGCTAAGTGTTGCTCAGGGCTGGCATTAATTAATTAATTGAATAATTGTTTATTTAACTGGCACAGTCTCATTAGTGGTGCTATACTGCCAATCAATTAACCAGACTGAATGTTTGTTCTGTTACTTTATTCACTGATGGAATGCATCTCAGTCGAAAGTGTAAATGTATTGATTTTGCCCTGGTTGGGATTAACTAAGAGATTTGCAGAGTGGAACACTAATACTCAGGTGCAATAAATTGCTGGAAGGATTTTCGTTAAAATACTTCCCAAAGGCAATGACTTTTTATAGTTATCTCCATGGTAGATTATTGGAATTAAGAACGTCTCGTGAACATCAACGTGTATTAAGGAGGCCAGGGAAAAAAAGGCTAGAGCTACTTATCATTTAATATGTAATAAAATAGTATGAGATGGAGAAGTTTTCAATTTACTTTAAGTGTAACTGTCACTGTGTTTTCATTGTCAATGATTTCATGATAAAAATTGAGTGGGGTGCCGACAATTTGCTCCTCTTCTTCTTCTTGTGTATGGCATGCACAGCCTAAAGTTGTAGGACAACTTGTTCTATTTGATCTTATTTGATTACAATTTGCTGATAACGTACATCATCTGTGAACATTTGGCAACACAATGCAGATACAATTGTGGCAGATTTTGGATATAGGATATTGTAGTGGGAAACACCAATCATTCTTTGATGTAGATACTTCTCAAAGCAGTTATTTGAACAGTGGTTTGTAGGCAGTAAACCTATAACCACAACACTGCTGGAGTAGCTCAGCATGTCAGGCAGTATCTCTGGAGAACATGGATAGGTGATGTTTCTTCACCTTTGTCACCTATGCATGATGCTGGCTGACCTGCTGAATTACTCCTGCATTTTGTGCCCTCTTGTGTACTAACCAGCATCTGCAGTCCCACGTTTCTATGCTTTAACCACTACTAGTAGCTTGAGGCATTCTATTCATTGTAAGCCTATGCAACCCATGTTATTCATGTACGGTCCCTCCTTCGAAGTACCATCCTTATAGGGAGGAAGTCGATGGTAGCATCTCAGATGAATGAGCTCAATGGATAATCTGCCAGACGATAGGCAGCAGGGTTAATACTGCCTGAGGGATTAAATCACAAAAATGAGAAGGCCACATAAATATTACGTGGTCAAAAAGCTGGGGATTAATCAAGCTTCTCAATCCTCGTGCTCACAGAACTCTATTCTCCAGTTTCTTCACGCTTCTTCAAAATAGCGTCTACAAGTAGAATTAAAATTGCCAGAAGGAGCTGGAGCATCAGCCCAAGGATAATTTGCACCTCGGTTATGGGTGAGTACCCATGACTAAGTATTGTGCAGTCATTCAGGTTGCCAGTTCTCATAATAAGCATGTTAATGTCCAGCTAATTTGCACAATTTGTTCTGGGGCCTGAAATTGACACCAATTTAATGGTTACAGATTGCTGGACAGGCCGACCCCTCCAGGTGGTTTCAGTAATAAAGCTAAAAGCAGAGAGGCTGCATTTACAAATGACAGCTTAGACTTCCTCATTTAAAGAGGTTTAATGAATCTCCCTGCTCACTGTTTGGTCTCCTGGAAACATTAGCAGAAATGTATCCAAGACGCTGTGGGCTACTACCTTGCAAAGATATGGAGGAAAGAGAGGAATGGAACCATGATTCAGCACAAACATTTAATTTTTACCCAAGATTAGTGTCTTGCAGCAAGTGCACAAAACGTGGAAACCCCAGAATTGAATGTAAATGGTATTGGTATTACATCTCTATAGTCATGTGTACAGGTCCACCACCATTTTCTCCAGCAACTGGTGGTCCGGCACCTCCTTTAATCCAGACAAAATTACAAGAGCGCACTTGAACCCTCCCTCAACCAGTGCAGATAAAAATGTGTAAGGGGTGCTTGGAAATGCATCCCCAGCATATGCAAGGTCTCATCAAAGGACAGATAATAGCAGGAAAGAAGCTGTTCAGTGGCACATCGACTGACAAGGATGTGAGATCCTTGATTATGTTGGTGGGGTGGGAATGTTTGTTTTTGTGATAGACGGCTGCATTCGCAACTCTCTGCAGTTTTTTGCGATCATGGGTAGAGCAGTTGCCATACTAAGCTGTGATGCATCTGGAGAAGATGGTATCTGTGGTGCATCTGTAGAAACCGGTAAGAATCATTGGAGACAAGCCAAGTTCACTTAACCTTCTGAGGAGATCGAGGTGTTGGTCTGCCTTTTTGGCTGCAGCATCAATACGTTTGTTGCCATTAGTTGGTGCATAAATGGTATGTTCGTCTGCAACATATGATTTCAGCAACCCTGATCAAACTGCAAATCACATCACAACACTTTGACCTCAATAGATTTGATTATTACATCACAGAGATGAACTCTGTCTCTTCCAAAACATTAAGCTGGTTGAAAAGTCTTAAATTAGATTTATAATTAGCGTTCCAAATTAGCCATATAAAAAACGAATTATCGTGATTATCTTTTGCTCAATTTATGTAATTCCAGAAATTAATAATGTATATTGCAATTCAAAACATAAATAAAACAATTGTTCAAAGTACTCTATAAATGTTAATTGCATTAATAGTAACCCTATGGTGCAGGCAAAATGTTTGCAAAAATTATCTGCAGGCTACAATGTGAATACACCAGCATATATCATCATTGAGTCATACAGCGTAGAAACAGGCCATTCATTCCCTTGAATCCACGCTGACACATTATTGTATTCTTCCAAATTGGTGGGCAGGTGGGTTCACCTCTTACAATGGTATGAGGCCGCCTGAGGTTCTTCCTATCCTTCTGTGTTTTTTCTCATCTCCATGGCAATCTGAAGTAATTCCTTTGTTGCCTTGGAGAGGTCTTCTAAGATCTGACAGTTTTCCCCTGCTTCATGGTTGGCAATGATGTGACATTGGGTTTGTCCATTTCCCCCAGATTCTAGCAACTCCCCTACATGGGAGGTAATTTACAGTGGCTAATTAACCTACCAACCCTGCATGTCTTTGGAATGTAGGGGGAAACCAAGTCATTCATAGGAAGCCCATGTAATCACAGGAAGAATGTACAAACTGTGCATAGATAGTAGTGGTCAAGATTGAACCCAGATCAATGGACATGATGTAGCACCTCTGCTAGCTATGCTATAGTGGCATTTCTTGCTTTTCTCATTTCATGTTCATAATATCAAAAATGATAGGAGCAAAATTAGGTAATTCAACCCCTCAAGTCCACTCTGGCATTTAATCATTGCTGATCTATTTCTCCCTCTCAACCCCATTCTCCTGCCTTCTCCCATGACTCCTGATACCTGTACTAATCAAGAATCTGTCTATCTCAGCCTTAAAAATATCCATTGAATTGGCCTCCACAGCCTACTGTGGCAATGTGCTCCACAAATATCCTTTCATGGTTTACAAGTTTTACAAATACAGTATCATAGTTTACAAGATTTTTCTGAATAACACGTTAAAAAGACAAATCAACTGGAAGTATTTATTGCAGGAACATAAACTCGGGAATGGGATTCTGGGAAAATGCTGGAACAGGTATTATGGGCCAAATGACAATTCATTTTGCAGTGATTAATGATCTTATTATTTCTCTGAAGAAGGTAAAATTTGTCTGGTAATTTTTTTTAAATGTAGAAAATTAAGGAGAGAAAAAATGCAAATGATTTATCGTGCATTTATGTAGTACCACATAATAGGGAAAATCAGCCAAATAATATAAAAGTGTAAGGGATAATGTCCTTTGCTAATGACAAGAACTGATCTTTAAAGTTTTCAACTGCAACCTACAAGCTAAGATATTTTGTACCATTGTGACATAGATCTGGCCATCTCCAACCCCAGGGATTTCCCACAATATGTCAAACCTGCTCACAGCCCTATTCTGTTAATTAATAGGGTGTTTGTCCAACCAAAGCCCCAGCCCTCACAAGATCATGTTGAAAGAATATTTTTTTGGATGTCTAGGCTTTGTCTTCAGAAACATTTTTAAATTTTAGTGTGAATTATCTTATCCCAAAGGTGGTTTATTATACAGTTGGACTTGTCAATGGTGATGTGCTCCCATTGTAAATGTGTAATTCTATTAAACTATTTGTCCACAGCCAAATACTGAAGTAAATTATCAAATTATTACTGTTGAAATAGCATTTAATCACCTGCTGTTATATTTGCATGTAAAGGAAATTAAAAACTCCAGTCTCCTCTAGCTGTCTATTTGTGGAGCATGAAGACCCAATGCAGCTCTGTTCTCCGAGTATCTCCTTCAGAGTCACAACATCGCATTTGCCCACAGGACATTTCAAAGCGTGTTACAGCTGGTGAATGATTTATGAAATGTTGTCACTATTCAGAAGGCAAAATCTAATCAAGCAATCCACCCAAAACTGCAAAATGTATTTTCTCTTTACAGTTAACTGTCCAGATGTTTAGAGATACAGGGCGGAAACAAGCCCTTCGGCCCACCGATTCTGCACTGACCAGCGATCCTCGCACATTAACACTACCCTACACACATTGAGGACAATTTTTGTTGCATTTGCATTTCGTTGTCTCTGTAAATGCATTTCGTTGTCTCTGTACTGTACACTGACAATGACAATTAAAATTGAATCTGAATCTGAATCTGATCTGAATTTTACATTTATACCAAGCCAATTAACCTACAAACTTGTACGTCTCTAGAGTGTGGGAGATAACCGAAGATCTCGGAGAAAACCCCCACAGCTCACAGGGAGTTTATACAAACCGTACAAGCTTGATCGAACCTGGGTCTCTGGTGCTGTAAGGCAGTAGCTCTACCGTTATGCTGCCGTGCCACACATATGCCACTGTGCGCCCATGAAATCCCACCATCAGGAAATCCGATCATGCATTTCCACATATCATTCACCCTGGCAAAATCACTATTTTCCCCCCAATATTTGTACATGTGCCATCATCAAACTTCATGATACTCATCTCTGTCTCACATACAGAAACCAGAGCAATAATCTACAACATGTTGATTTTAACACTTGTAAAACAATAGGTAAACCTAAGCCTGAGAACAACTGGGCCAGGAAGCATGAACTGGGACATTATTTTCTGATACCTGCGGTCTGTTTCTCAGAATTACATGTGCTTCCTAATTTCATTATAAAAAAGTAATGGGTCATAATACATATAATCACAGATTTACAAAATTATGCATGTGCCTCAAAATTGGACAGCAGTTGCTGAAGTAAGCAGATGTATTAGGTGGAAATGTTTAGATCCACCCAGTTAAGGGAATGATTTTAGCTTGTTACAGTGGATCCTTCTGGAGAGAAACTGGCCTTAGAATACATTCAGTACATTTATCACACCATTCATGACAGCAACACAATCATTTTGAAAAAATCCCCTCCTTTGGTTCGCCAAAGCTGTTGGATATCCCAGTGAAATGCTGAAATAGTTTGATAAATTATGGGTTAACAGTGAAAATTCTTCTTATCAAAAAGCAGCTGGTTTTCTCATGTTTTGCAAGATGGCAGAAGTGTCACAGACCACAGTCTGTCGTATTTTGCTTTAGGTGTTTAAATATTTTGCATGGGTTGGTGATGATATTAGCCACGGGTAAAAAAAAGTATAACTTTGAAGGCTGGGTAATAAAACTAGGTGATAAAACTGATCAACTATTGTATTAGGGCATAATGGTTAATAAAGCCAGTGCCTCAGAGAGGGTCAAATACGTCAAATCAGGATATCATGTCTGAGGTGGAGCTTATGAGTAAACAACAGCAAACATTTACATGAACATATACTGTCGCCAAATAGATTTGCAAATAAATGTGGTCTGTGATTGCACCAATGACGTACCTTTGATGTAGGCAAAATATGAGACATAAAAGAGCATGATTTTCAAAAGAGTGCATGAAAAATAAACTTGAAGCTGAGAGCTGTTTTCTAATCATGGTGGAACTGATCCCTCAACCAAGATTTTGGCTACGCTTGCTTAGTAACTGCACTATCATGTATGCTGCCTTTTGGAACATGTTTCTTTGAACCAAAGGAGGAAGGAATGAGAATTTTAAGAAAATTCTCAACCAATTATACTGCTGGGTATATTTTTGTATGTAATTTAGGATACCAGGACCCTGATTTCACATAAACAAGATCAATCAAAGTGGTCCAACAAAACCTCAGTTTTAAATTAATGGTGGACTTCTTTACAGAAATATTCTGGGCTACCACCATTCCAGTAACCTCAAATGTATATTAACATTGCTACTGATAGTTAGGTCAATATTGGCTGAGATTTAATTTGCTGAGTTTTTTTATAATGCAGCTCATGGTTCAACATCATGATCCATCAATCTGAAGATGGGCCCCAACCCAAAACATCACCAATCCATCAGTCTGAGGAAGGGTCCCAATCTAAAACATCACCTATTGAGTTTGAAGAAGGGTCCCGACCTTAAATGTCATCAATCCATGTTCTCCAGAGAAGCTACCCGTTGAGTTACTCCTGGCACTTTGTGCCTTTCTTCATCAGATAATAGTTTTTCTTCAGTGTCTTATTCAGATCACATGGACCAAATAGTCCCTCTACTTATTTGGCTCATGCCTACACACCAGGCTTAATACACAGCGGGTGGAATGAGTTCTGGCGCAATGATCTCTGCCTCCAAGTCTTCAAAGCTCTGCCTTTAGTTTCTCTTTGACAGAATCTGGAACATGTCTTCGAGGATGACAACTGGCTGCTTATTCTCATCTTACTCTGAATAATATTTTCCCTCCGGCTTATCAATTGCTTCTCAAATATATCTACAAATGTATCTAACATCTGCTTCGTGTTGCATGCACAAGTTGCATCTCCAGTAGACGGTGCATTTAGCTGGGGTACAGTTCAATTCTCCTCTACCTCACTGTGGACATGGGGCTTAGTCTCTGGAACTGTTGCACTATAATGCTGAGAACAATATTCTGCATTCTGTATTTTTCCCTTCTGACTGCATTTATGTACAGTGTCATCTGATTTGATTGGATAGCATGCATAACAAAGTTTTTCACAGTACCTCAGCATATGTGACAATAATAGACAAACCTATAATCTGTATTGTTAACAGTTACATTTACTTGCATGACCAGTGAGGGTTGGCCCACGTTTCTCTTTGCACGGATTTTCATTCTATGGACTTCTTTACATTCAACCTGCAATTGCCCAGTGGTTCCATCATTGAAAACATTGTTTTGTCTCTTATAAACTAATGGCAAATTTGTCATTAAAAATCTATATATTGTACCATGTCTTCCTGAACACCACCTGTTCTATTTCCATTGGGTTTTTGACTGCCGCTGCTCTTAACATTTTTTCCGTTCTCTCCTCGCCTGGAGTCAAGCCTATGATTTTGATTTTGTCACATTCTCTGTATGGCAATTTTATGGCACCAGGTTCACCCACTTAGAAGCAAGCTGTCGGGTCAGAAGACGTTATTACACCGAGCGGCGGACTGGCTTGCGAAGCAAAAAGAGCTGTTGAGCCAAAACCAAAGAGGCCAACGTCAGGCAATGCCATTGTAGTTGGAGACTCCATTGTGAGAGGTATGGACAGGGGTTTCTGCGGCAACAGACGGGATTCGAGGATGGTGTGCTGCCTTCCTGGTGCCAGGATCCAGGATGTCACAGACAGAGTGCAGAAAATCCTCAAGGGCGAAGGTGAACAGCCCGAAGTGGTAGTGCATGTCGGCACAAACTATGTCGGAAAGAAGGGGATGAATATTCTGCAGCGTGACTTCAGAGAGCTCGGAAAAATGCTGAAAAGCAGGACCTCCAGGGTTGTTATCTCCGGTTTGCTTCCAGTTCCTCGTGCTGGCGAGAGCAGGAACAGGGAGATACGGGACCTGAATGCGTGGCTGAGGAACTGGTGCACGGGGCAGGGATTTAGATTCTTAGATCACTGGGATCTGTTTTGGAGTAAGGGGGAACTGTACAAAAGGGACGGATTGCATCTTAACAGGTGGGGGACCAGCATTCTGGCAGGCAGTTTTGCCAATGCTACACGGGTGGTTTTAAACTGAATAAGTGGGGGGGTGTGTCAATTGGGATAGTCGAGGATGGAGTTAAAGGGAAAGGGTTTCTTAAATGTGTGAGCGTAGAGACAGAGGGGTGTAAAATTAGGGTAGAAGCAATAGGTAGCAAGGTGAAAAGTAAAAGTGGCAGGCAGACAAATCCAGGGCAAAAATCAAAAAGGGCCACTTTTCACCATAATCGTATAAGGGGTAAGAGTGTTGTAAAAACAAGCCTGAAGGCTTTGTGTCTCAATGCAAGGAGCATTCGTAATAAGGTGGATGAGTTGAATGTGCAGATACCTATTAATGACTATGATATAGTTGGGATCATGGAGACATGGCTCCAGGGTGACCAAGGCTGGGAGCTGAACATCCAGGGATATTCAATATTCAGGAGGGATAGACAGAAAGGAAAAGGAGGTGGGGTAGCGTTGCTGGTTAGAGAGGAGATTAATGCAATAGAAAGGAAGGACATTAGCTTGGAGGATGTTGAATCGATATGGGTAGAGCTGCGAAACACTAAGGGGCAGAAAACGCTAGTGGGAGTTGTGTACAGGCCACCTAACAGTAGTAGTGGAGTTGGGGATGGCATCAAACAGGAAATTAGAAATGCGTGCAACTAAGGTAAAACAGTTATAATGGGTGACTTCAATCTACATATAGATTGGGTGAATCAAATTGGCAAGGGTGCTGAGGAAGAGCATTTCTTGGAATATATGCGGGATAGTTTTCTAAACCAACATGTAGAGGAACCAATGAGAGAGCAGGCTATTCTAGACTGGGTATTGAGTAATGAGGAAGAGTTAGTTAGCAGTCTTGTTGTATGTGGCCCCTTGGGCAAGAGTGACCATAATATGGTTGAGTTCTTCATTAGGATGGAGAGTGACATTGTTAATTCAGAAACAAGGGTCCTGAACTTAAAGAAAGGTAACTTTGAGGGTATGAGACGTGAATTGGCCAAGATAGACTGGCAATTGATTCTTAAAGGGTGGATGGTGGATATGCAATGGAAGGCATTTAAAGACTATATGGATGAACTACAAGAATTGTTCATCCCAGTTTGGCAAAAGAATAAATCAGGGAAGGTAGTGCATCCGTGGATAACAAGGGAAATCAGGGATAGTATCAAAACAAAAGATGAAGCATACAAATTAGCCAGAAAAAGCAGCCTACCAGAGGACTGGGAGAAATTCAGAGGAGGACAAAGGGCTTAATTAGGAAAGGGAAAATAGATTATGAAAGAAAACTGGCAGGGAACATAAAAACTGACTGCAAAAGTTTTTATAGATATGTGAAGAGAAAAAGATTAGTTAAAACAAATGTAGGACCCTTGCAGTCAGAAACAGGTGAATTGATCATGGAGAACAAGGACATGGCAGACCAATTGAATAATTACTTTGGTTCTGTCTTCACTAAGGAAGACATACATAATCTGCCGGAAATAGCAGGGGAACGGGGGTCAAATGAGATGGAGGAACTGAGTGAAATCCAGGTTAGCCGGGAAGTGGTGTCAGATAAATTGAATGGATTAAAGGTCGATAAATCCACAGGGCCAGATAAGCTGCATCCCAGAGTAGTTAAGGAAGTAGCCCCAGAAATACTGGATGCATTAGTGATAATTTTTCAAAACTCTTTAAATTCTGGAGTAGTTCCTGAGGATTGGATGGTAGCTAATGTAACCCCACTTTTTAAAAAGGGAGGGAGAGAGAAAACGGGGAGTAACAGCCCAGTTAGTCTAACATTGGTAATGGGGAAACTGCTAGAATCAGTTATTAAAGATGGGAGAGCAGCACATTTGGAAAGTGGTGAAATCATTGGACAAAGTCAGCATGGATTTATGAAAGGTAAATCATGTCTGACGAATCTTATAGAATTTTTCGAGGATGTAACTAGTAGAGTGGATAAGGAAGAACCAGTGGATGTGTTAGATCTGGACTTTCAGAAGGCTTTCGACAAGGTCCCACATAAGAGATTAGTATACAAACTTAAAGCACACGGTATTGGGGGTTCAGTATTGATGTGGATAGAGAACTGGCTGACAGACAGGAAGAAAAGAGTAGGAGTAAACGGGTCCTTTTCACAATGGCAGGCAGTGACTAGTGGGGCACCGCAAGGCTCAGTGCTGGGATCCCAGCTATTTACAATATATATAAATGATTTGGACGAGGGAATTGAATGCAACATCTCCAAGTTTGCAGATGACACGAAGCTGGGGGGCAGTGTTAGCTGTGAGGAGGATGCTAGGATGCTGCAAGGTGCCTTGGATAGGCTGGGTGAGTGGGCAAATGCATGGCAGATACAGTATAATGTGGATAAATGTGAGTTTATCCACTTTGGTGGCAAAAACAGGAAAGTAGATTATTATCTGAATGGTGGCCGATTAGGAAAGGGGGAGATGCAACAAGACCTGGGTGTCAAGGTTCACCAGTCATTGAAAGTAGGTATGCAGGTGCAGCAGGCAGTGAAGAAAGCAAATGGTATGTTAGCATTCATAGCAAAAGGATTTGAGTATAGGAGCAGGGAGGTTCTACTGCAGTTGTACAGGGTCTTGGTGAGGCCACACCTGGACTATCGCGTACAGTTTTGGTCTCCAAATCCGAGGAAGGACATTATTGCCATAGAGGGAGTGCAGAGAAGGTTCACCAGACTGATTCCTGGGATGTCAGGACTGTCTTATGAAGAAAGACTGGATAGACTTGGTTTATACTCTCTAGAATTTAGGAGATTGAGAGGGGATCTTATAGAAACTTACAAATTTTTTAAGGGGTTGGACAGGCTAGATGCAGGAAGATTGCTCCCGATGTTGGGGAAGTCCAGGACAAGGGGTCACAGCTTAAGGATAAGGGGGAAATCCTTTAAAACCGAGATGAGAAGAACCTTTTTCACACAGAGAGTGGTGAATCTCTGGAACTCTCTGCCACAGAGGGTAGTTGAGGCCAGTTCATTGGCTATATTTAAGAGGGAGTTAGATGTGGCCCTTGTGGCTAAAGGGATCAGGGGGTATGGAGAGAAGGCAGGTACAGGATACTGAATTGGATGATCAGCCATGATCATATTGAATGGCAGTGCAGGCTCGAAGGGCCAAATGGCCTACTCCTGCACCTAATTTCTATGTTTCTATGTTTCTATGTTTCTATGAGATGGAGGTCAGCTTGTGAAACATTGTGAACCAGCCTTGTTCTTTTGTTAATATTCTGTACCTTTCTCTGCGTTGGGCAAAAAAAAGTGATTTCTCTCTTGGCATTGTGGCATTCTTTCCAACAAGCTGTGCATTTTCATGCAGTATGTCACAGAACCTGCATGTTGTCCTTTCTTTTGTGGTGTCTGTTTGACTGTGTCAAAATTTCCAACTTTCAACTCTGTGGTTGGACAGCTCCAGACCCCAACAGGATCCGATATACTTTGACAAGTATAATGTTGTGTCTGTCAGCAGGGACTCCTCTATTTCCGCATACAATCCTGTTGCAGATTAATGAGTCCGTAGTAACAATAGGAGGAAGGGTTGCTGACTGTATCTACAATAAGAGAACGAGAAGGCAGAGACAGCACTTTGCAGTCCGTGACATATTCCAGAAATGGGGAGAAATTGATGCTTTCTCTTAGTGCTTTGATGAACTAGGCATTAGCAAGTTCTGAATGCAAGCTGTGGGCTATGAACCAAAACAGTTATGTGACAATGGGGAGTCAGTACGACTGGCCACTGGGGATTTGTTTATCTAAAGAGCTAGTGTCATCAATGTTATCATAAAGCATATTTCCTATATCTGGATTTTGTCCTAAGAAGCAACAAAAATTGTTGCCATTCAAAGGTCATTTATAGACAAGTGCTTTTATTTCCTCTCTCAGTTAACGCAAGCATCAGATAGGAAGGGGTAATGTTGACACAATGCAAAAAATGCATAGTTGATGGTCGGCACACTCAGCAGACTGCAGGGCCTGTTTATTTAATGTTGTTTCTCTTTATGGCTCCTTGGTTCTAGGAAAGAAAAGGGCGCTGAGTAACTGTTTGTTCAGGCCATCAGGAATCAAAGGAAATTCCGCAGTGTTGAAATTCCACAGGGGTGGCACAGTGGCACAGCATTGGAGTTGTGTCAAGAGACTTGGGTTTGATCCTAGTTACAGGTGCTCTCTGTACAGAGTTTGCACATTCTGCCTGTGTCGGCATGTGTTTCCTCTGGGTGCACCTTTTTCCTCCCACGCCCCAAAGATGTACAGATTAATTGGCTTCGGTAAAACATTATAAATTGTCCCTAGTGTGTAGGATAGCGTTAGTGTACATGGTGATCGCTGGTCGGTGCAGACTCTGTGGACTGAAGGACTTGTTTCCGTTCTGTAATTTTAAAGTCTAAAGTAAACTCCAAAGTGTCCATTGTTGGTGAGAATGGAATTTTCCTTTCAAGTTGGGACTTCGCAGCCACAGAGTCACTGCAGTCAGTTGGCACATGAACCGCTTATACGGGAGCTATTCTGAAACCGGGTCTGTGGTCTGAGAAGTGACGATAATGTCCCATGGGATTGTCGGTACATTCACTCTGGACTGGCAGTGAGTATAGTGCAGCATTTCCCTTGGAACAATGATGACTTTTCTCACTCTCGCATCTTCCTTGCATTCACAGTGCCATTGACTTATGGAGTCACAGCTCAGAAACAGGCCCTTCGACCAACCAAGTCCATACCAATCAACTATCATCCATTATAATACCAATCCTACTGCAACCCATTTTAATTCTCCCCACATTCCCATTGTCTCTGCCCCCATCTCTAGAGTCTATCACTTATCTGTACACAAAGGACAATTAACAGGAGACCAATTCCCCTACCAAGCCGTTAACTTACAAATTTTGTACCTCGTCCTTTATAATTTTTGCCACCTCCATTGAGATTCCAGCAACACTAACAATTTCCCCTTTTGTTCCCTTTCAGTATTCTGAAAGAATCACTTCCTCTGCAACTGTGCTGGAAGGAACTGCAGATGCTGGTTTACACCACAGACTGAGAAGGGTCTCGACTCAAGACGTCACCCATTCCTTCTGTCCAGAGATGCCACCTCTCCCGCTGAGTTACTCCAGCTTTTTATGTAAATGCAACAGGTCTCTTTCCATCATAATCAGCCATTTGGAAGAGACCTGGTGGAAGAATCTCCCTAAACACAATGTACATCAAGATTTTATACCCTGTAAGTACAAAGATAGCAGCTGATAATTAAATATAATTTCAATGACTACATTCCATAATCAGCTTCAATATTTTGATAGAACAAATATAACTGTAACATATTTGATATGCTCAGTGGCAAAATAATTAGTCTGAGGGAACCTCCCCCCAATCTATGCTGCAATGGTGCACATGATGTTAACTCGAGGGATCTGATGTCTAGTTCCAATGTCTAGACTTGTACTTATCTCACCGTCATGATAATAACATAGTCCAGTTAACATAGTTCCATTGTCTGTAGTGCTTGGCCAATGCTTTAAAATATATCTCAAGGTCATAACCAGTTTCCAAAGCATAACTCACAACTGTTCCCATCCTGAGCCAATAGTCTGCTCCTTTCATAAACTGCTGTGTTTTTTAAAGCAACTATACTTGTAATTTCAAAACCATTTATAGGCTACATTTGAACACCGTCTGAGGGCTAGTCCTTATAAGGACTGGCAGCTTTCTGTAGACCTGGTGAAACAGCTGAAGTTCCCATGGCACATTGCCACGACCACCCCGAGGCCAGACATCCTCCTGGTCTTAGAGGTGACCAAAAACATCGTCTTGTTGGAACTGACAGTGGCGTGGGAGGACCGTCTGGAGGAGGCCCACGAGAGGAAGATGACCAAGTATGAAGAGCTGGTCATAGACTGCCGTAAGCAGGGCTGGAAGGCAAGGTGTATGTCCATCGAGGTTGGCTGCAGAGGTTTTGCAGAGCAATCGTTCTATAAAGCCTTGAGTGCACTGGGCATCAACGGAATGGAGAGGAGAAGAGCCATCAAGAACACCACAGAGGCAGCGGAGAAGGCTCTGGATCAGGCATGGAGGTCCATGGGGAGGAGCGAATGCCATCT
The DNA here is from genome assembly GCF_028641065.1 of Leucoraja erinaceus. Taxonomy (NCBI): domain Eukaryota; kingdom Metazoa; phylum Chordata; class Chondrichthyes; order Rajiformes; family Rajidae; genus Leucoraja; species Leucoraja erinaceus. Next base: position 16,663,450 of record NC_073391.1, on the reverse strand, counting down.
GAACACAAGTCGTGGTCTGATCAACCACGGCTGGGTCGCCTGGGTGAGGGTGTCTGATATTGAAAGACCCGAAACACCCAATGACCCCAGGTTACATCACTGATGATGTGTTCAGGAGCATCAAGAGATGTATTTTATCAATTATTCATGACCACCATACTTTATACTTTTATGCTCCCTGCATATCTGCTATTTCCTAACACAAGATATTTCCTAATTTTACATTTTGTCCTTTCTATGACTCCACACTGGCGGTCATCTCTATCCACAATTCCAACACAAGTTTCCAAAGTCTTCTTTGAGTCACCCTTATTTAAAAATACAAAAAATCACTATGACAATTTGAATGACACCAACATCCCCTTTCATTACATGATTTTCATTCTGTTTGACTGCATCAATTGACTGATAGAGAAACATTAGCACAACAAAATTGCTTTGATGTGGAAAAGATGTAAGTGTATCAGTATTTTGAAGTTGGTGAATAACATTTTATTCCGATGCTTATCACTTTCAAAAGCCTGCTGTGGAGCAGATTATTCCTCCTGCATCGTCGTCATTTTCTTATTTCGTTGTTACGTCATTAACATATAAATCTTTGGCGACAGGAACCTAGAGAGATGCTTGTGTTTGTATAAACAAGTTCATTGAGGTTGCCTTTAGTTTATAGCATATCTGTGCAGCTGAGACCCTCTAGATTCCTTACAGCATGCTGAAATATACATTTTATCCTAGTCAATATTGGTATACAGTGAGTTTTTAAAAAAATGTTCTAAAGGATTCAAACTGCAGAATTTCTCAATGTTGCGTGCATAGTGCTGCTCTGATCTCTCTACTCCAGGCACACTGAATATTCATCTCCGTATCCTCAATATGAAAAAAGAGCAGGCAATTGAAAGTTGTTCGGCATGGACTTGTAAAGTTATGCAATACTGGACTCCCTTTTCCATTTCACTGAAATGAGCATTTCATTACTTGGTTGCAGCTTCTTCTCCTGGAATGCTCCACACAGCAACATTCCATTCACAAGACACTTGAGCGTCTAGTGTTGATTGATTTGCCTACAACACGTAAAGAAAATGATTTATACATGCAAACAGATTGCTAAATTTTTCTCTGCACTGATCACAACCCACTGCTCTTGCAGCTACATGCCTGTAATAAGATGTGCAACAGCTGTAGACATCTGTATAGAACAAAAAAAAGATAATTATTCTTCCAATTGACGGGATGATAGATGTGTGATATTTTTGGCTGGAATTAGAAATGCACAATATTTACCACCTTTCACTGATTATTAATTTTGGATGACATTTTAAAAAAAAGTGGTCATCCAAAAAGATATGAGTCTATCTTTGCCAACAAGAAACGTTAAATAAACATTGTAAGTATTCTAAGGATGTCATTCTGGTTTGTCAAACTTGATGAACAGCATGGACAAAAAATCTTGGCTTTCAACCATCAATAATAATTCATTTTGTCAGAATGGAACTAATGCGTGAACTACAGTTTGCCATACTGTACATAATTACATCATTGCCTTGTAAAAACAGTACATCCATGGACAATCTCAGGACAGAAATGTACAAATGGAAGAGAAACTAAATTAATTCCAAGACTGTCCTTAAAATACAGCATTCATTCATTTTCTGTGACATTTTTGTAAACTGTGTTGAAAAACACTTGGAGATAAAAACTAACTTGCTCCTATCCAGTTTCTGAAAATACATTACACCTAATCTTTATTCAAGCAAATATTGACTTTTATTGCTGTAATGCAGTGACTGGAATTGGCAGCTAGTGTAGGGTATAAGCATGTGAATCATGGTTTGATGAGTCTTACCATCAAAAACAAATCATTGCATTATTTTACTGGGTGATACTTTCTGTAGAATGGATGGATGTTGATGTTGGCACTGTGCAAAACTCTGATATTAAATCATGACATACTCACACACTTTAGGCTTCAATGCATGATAAGTTCCTACATAGAAGATTAGTGGGCAAAATTAGGGCACATGGTATTGGGGGTAGAGTGTTGACATGGATAGAAAATTGGTTGGCAGACAGGAAACAAAGAGTAGGGATTAACGTTAAGGCAGGCAGTGACTAGTGGGGTACCGCAAAGCTCGGTGCTGGGACTGCAGCTATTTACAATACACATCAATGATTTAGAGTAAGGGATTCAAAGTAACATTAGCAAATTTGCAGATGACACAAAGCTGGGCGGCAGTGTGAACTGTGAGGAGGATGCTATGAGAATGCAGGGTGACTTGGACAGGTTGGGGGAGAGGGCAGATGCATGGCAGATTAAGTTCTAGTGAGGGATCTTCAGATACACATCCATAGATGCTTGAAAGTAGCACCACAGGCTGATAGTATGGTCACGAGAGCATATGGGACACCTGCTATCATTAACAGGGGCACACAATATTAGAATAGGAACCCGAAGTTACCACTTTATAAAGCACTTTATTTCTGCACTGGTTAGACCACACCTGGTGTACTGTGTGAATTTCTGGTCACCACAACATAGGAAGAATGTAATTGCATTGGAGAGTGTGCAGAGGAGTTATACTAGATGTTGTCTGGTTACAGCATTTCAAACAAAGAGAGATTGGATAGGCTGGACGTATTTTCTTTGTAGTAGAGGTGGCTGAGGGGTGACCTGACAGAGTTATACAAAATTACAAGAGGGATGGATAAGAAAGAATGTGAGAATCATTTTTTTCCATGGTGTCTAATACTGGAGGGCATAGGTTTAAGGGGAGAGGTAGGCTTAGAGAGGATCTGAGGAGTAAATTATTCACACACAGAGTAGATGGAATTTGTAACTAATTGATTGAAGAGGTTGTGGGGGCAGATTTAGTTTAGTTTGGAGATGTAGCATGGAAAAAGGCCCTTTGGCTAACCAAGTCCATGCCAACAATCAAACACTCCTTCACACTAATTCTATATTATCTCACTTTCTCATCCACTCTCTACATACTTGGGGCAATTTACAGAGGCCAATTAATCTACAAACCCACACAACTATGGGATGTGGGAGGAAATCAGAGCAATTGGAGGAAACCCACATAAGTTTCACACAGACAGCACACGAGGTCAGGATCAAACCCACATCTCTGGCACTGTAACTCGCTAGATAAGTACTTAACTTGGCAAGCCATAGCAAGCTATGGATTAAATGTTGGCATTTGGGACTATTTTGGATAAGTACAAAGTTGGCATAGTTGTGGTGAACAGCAATGGGCTGAAGGAGCCCTGTTTCAGTGCAGTGTCTCATTCTGACTCTGCTATTTGCTCACTACAAGATGGATTGCCCCAACTGTTCATCTTCAAATCTAGAAACTACATTTGGGTGTCCAAATGTGGCCACGGATCCAGAAAATATTTCTGGGGCAATTTGGGATTAAGCTTTTGGTGTTTTGACCAAGTTTTGGAAATAGCAGTAATTTCAGTCCCATCAGAAACTAAAACAAACTTCTACAATAGATCCTCTATCAGGTTCACATAAAGCCTTTTTGACTCATATGCCTGGTACCTATGATGATGATTTCTTACTTGGAATTTTCTTGACTGAACATTTTCTTAACCTTCATGTAAATTTATCGCTTTGCTCTCTATAAAACAACTGTGCCATTTCCATAGCTGAGATGGAACAGAAAATAATGAGGATCATTATAATGTAAGGACCTCATGTTGTTACTGAGATTACTCAAATACTGCTACGTTGAATTTCAAAGCTGAGCATACTGATGATAATTTCCAAACCTAATATCATCCACACAAAAAAAGCTATTTAATTCAGCTTTACAAAGTACAGATCTGTCTTGCATTTGCACTTTTGTGAAATGAATTTAAATTTCCAGCACTATTGGTAATGTTACCATACAATTAGTAAATCAGCCCTTTAAAAATGGTTTTGCTCTAAATGAACTGAAGCAGAGATTTGCCAAAATGGTCCTACCTCAAGAGGTATTGGCATTAATTCTAACTGATGGTTTCTGGAAACCAGCTCCTTGTTCGCCTGCCAAATACAAAACATGTCCAAGTACAATTTTACACCTGATAATAAACATTTATAGGGTACTTTATCATTTTAACACAATTAATATGTGGCACACTTGCATCACATCAGCTGTAATTCAATTAAAATAGTTGAAAAGTATCATGGAATATATTAAAACTTTGTACATGAAATACTGAAAATGGTATTACAAAGCGCTTTGGAGTTGTTTCCACCAGCAATTCCCTTGGGTACATAGCAATTTAAGTAATTTTAGATGTCGTTGATGAAAGCACTCTGAGCAGACATGTGTGCATAAGTTGACCAAAGGAGAAGATGTTTTGAAATTTTCCTTTGCGCACATGTTTAGTTTAGCAAGGTAATATAGGCTTTGCCATTAGCAAAGTATTGTTAAAATACATTAGTTTATTTTCTGATGGGATCAGATACTTTCACATTTTATAAAATAACTAGACCAAGTGGGACCCGTTGGGCCCCTGTCACATTGGAGGCCTGGTCCCCAAACGCAACCCATTTCCCAACACAATATCCCACCACTCACCCATAGCCCCCACAGGAGGCCTGGTCCCCGAACGCAACCCGATCCCCTTTCTCCAACACAACCCGTTCCACCAACGCAATATTCCAGCACTCACCCATAGCTGTCAACTGTGCAGGGGCTGCTCATTTCACCTTATTCAGCCTCCCCCATTGTTAAACAAACAAAAAAATGCATTTACACTTGCTAGCTAGCAGAACTCAGTGTACTGTGACTTATAAAAATGCATTTGGACTTGCTAGCTAGCAGAACTCAGTGTACTGTGACTTAAAAAAAATGCATTTGTACTTGCTAGTCAGTGTACTTGGATAGCAACAATGTTGTGAGCAGGGCTAAACAGGGAATAAGCAGAAGACAGTTGGTTTTTTTCCAAGTTTTTAGAGATTTTTGAACATTTTCATAAATAACTCGAGAAATAATGCTTAAAATTTGCAGATACGGCGATTTTTAACTTTACAGCGTAAATCTCTATCGGAATATGTTAAAATTTCACCGTTAGTGCGTCATGTTAGGTGGATAATTTGTGAGGTGATACACTCATTCTTTCACTGAAACAAGCCCTCTTGTGCATTCCTGATCTGTTGCCTCAAGGTTCTCAACAATATCATGCATGTTTAATTTAGTTTGGAAATACAGCGCGGAAACAGGCCTTCAGCCAACTGAGTCCATGCTGACCAGCAATCCCCATACACTAACACTATCCTACACTAGGAGCAATTTATAATTTTAATTGAAGTCTATTAACCTATAAACCTGTATGTCTTTGGAGTGTGGGCGGAAACCAGCGCACCCCTAGAAAGCCCACGCAGGTCACTGGGAGAAGGTACAGACTCCATATAGACAGCACACATAGTCAGGATCAAACACAAGTGTCTGGTGCTGTAAGGCGGCAACTCAACTGCTGTGCCACCATGCCGCCGTTTCATCTACACTTTGAATGGATGTAGGCCAGATGTTACCATATGGTTGTACAGCATGCAGCAGACCACCATAATCTTGCTACCCTCACTGCCCTTTACTGCAATGCTCCATCCAAGGAAGTAATTTAGTGCTCCATTGATCTTGGTATTGTGCTCTTATATGGTAGGTGTGGCATCAAACCATCATTAACATCACAATCCTCATCCTCTACATACTTCCAGGAATCATTAGCTGTGCATAGACTGACCTTAGAAATGTCATATCCAGCATGGCCTAGCATAAATATGTGCCTAAATATTGGGCCCATTTTGGAATTGCAGGCCTTGCTACCAGAGGTAATTACCAGAGGTAATTGAGGCAGCTACTATAACAGCTTTGAAAAGACATTTGGACAGATATATGGATAGGAAAGGTTAAGAGAGATATGGACCAAATGCAAGCAGATGGGGCAAGTATAAATGGGGCATCTTGGTCAGCATGGACAGGTTGGGCTGAATGGCCTGCATCTGTGCTGTATGCCTCTATGACTTTAAAAGGCATGCATAGTGGTATTGCCATTTTGGGGTCAAATAGCCTAGAAAAACAGCCACAGATTGTATAATATGATTGTATAACATTGTTTGATTGTGCTGAATTCTGGATAATAGCAAATTATTATTTTTTATTATTAATGATTTTGTATACTGCTGAAACAAATATGAGAAATTAAAATATATTTGTCAAGAACAGCATGAATTAAAATTAAGGAATAGACAAATCAAGACAGAACAAATAAGCTCTCCCCATGTGCTGGAAGATATATAACTTATCTGAAGCATGTCCAAATACATTTGCCTTTTATCGCACAGCTGCGGTTTATTGTTGCTCTGTGAATTTTCCAGGACAGAACAGCTTGTGAACATCAGTAACAAAAAGATGATAAAGACCTAAGATAATTCGGAAATGCAATGAAAAATAGCTTTTTTTTAAGCTAGGTATTTGTAACTAAGCATTACCAATCCTCTGGTGTCAATAGAGGTGTAGTGCTTTGTATAATCTCATACTGAGATTGTGTGGGAAGATAAAATACAAACCTGAGAAACTCACCGTCTGCATTCAAATCAATTTTCAGGTTTCTATTTCTTTTTTGGGGAACAAGGATAGCTATCAAGACAAATCATATGCTTGCTGGCTCTATTTTTAAGAAGCACATGTCAGATTAATTTCACATGCAGTACACATCAATAGCCTCGGTGGCCACATACACACCAGAAAATACAAATTAAGTTCCCAAGTCATTTCCCTTGCCGGCCATTATTCAAATTTAATTAGTGATTTGCCAGTTCCTAATCAGAGAAGAGGGAGATACAGCGGAGGTGGGGGGTGCTAGAGATATGTGGTTGTAGTCTGCTGCATCTCCTGATTGCTAACCATTTTCATACCCCTTCCATTTCTCATATTGACCACTCTGTCCTCGGCTTTCTACATTGCCAGAGTAAGGTCACATGCAAACTGGAGGAACAGCACGTCATTTTCCACTTGGGTAGCTTATAAGCCAATGGTATTTTTAGTTTAGTTTAGCGATACAGAACAGAAACAGGTCCTTCGGCCCACCGAGTCCTCACCAACCAGCATATTAAAACTATCCTACACACATTAGGGACAATTTACATTTATACAAAACCAATCAAATTACAAACCTGTACGTCTTTGGAGTGTGGGAGGAAACCGAAGATCTCGGAGAAAACCCGCGTGGTCATGGAGGTCATGGCTTTGATACAGCCATCTGGCTATCAACCCCCACACCTCCATCCTGTATTCAACTACCACTTGCCAGGTTTTGTCCTTCCCCTCCTCTCTTGCAGTTTTCCTTCCCCCCCCTACCCCACACAATCAGTCCCAAGAAGACTACCGATCCAAAACATCACCTTTCCAGAGATTCAGCCTCATCCATGTCTATTCTGGTTATTATTGTAGCACCTTGCTCAGCCTTTCACCATTGCCCGCCTTCCCTTTCAATGTACACCCACATCAGAACACATCCCCATCTTCTCAATCTGCCCACCCTTATCCAGGTTCACATGAAGATGACTAAAAACTGCCAAATGGTATCTACTTCACTAGTTAGCGACCTGCGGATGCACCACAAGCAACCAATTTATATAAATCCTGGGGACCAAACTCTTTTTGGAGTGACGGAAGTGTTTTATTGTCCCGAAATGAAACAATGATATTTTTACGTGCAGCAGCATCCCAGATATGTGAACAGTACACTGTGGACATCATATTAAATGACATAAAGAAGTTCAATATATTAAAAAAACAATATAGTGCAAAGACAAAAAGAAAGCCCCAAGTCCCTAGTGCAATCAAGGTAGTTCATAGTTAGGGGTTTAGTTGGATTTCATCATGTTCAATAGTTTGATGGTTGTTAGGAAGGAGCTGCTCCTGAACTTGGACAGTTTTCCTATGTCTTTTTCCCGATGTCAGGAGTAAAATGAGCATATGGCCAAGATGGTGTGGGTCCTTGATGGCTGCCTTTTTGAGGCAGCGACTCTAGTAGATCCTTTGATGCATCTAACGAAGGGTACCGAGCTGAAGCATGTCCTATTCCTTTTCCCCAGAGATGGTGCCTGACCCACCGAGTTACTCCAGCTTTTGTGTTGGTCCCTTTGATGGCTTGCAATTTATTTTCCATTAATTACCACAGAAAACAACATAGCTACACTTTGTTCACCCAAGCTGGATGGATAGATTTAATTTATTATAAATTAAACTGCCACTTGAAACAAAAGGTATGGCATGACTTTGTGGATTATTTAGTTTTCTGCGGTTTTGCATTAAAGGACTTAATTTCCTGTTACTTCAACCGCATATCTTTTTCCACTGATAGTTTCCTAACTTTATTACTATTTTCAATAACACTCTATTCTATGCAATTTATCCTGTCAAATACATTGAAACAGATTCTATATCATTTCATGTAGCTAATGAACACAGCACCAAGCTTCAAGATAGCATCAAATTTCAACAAATCAAATTGAAGCTAAAAGAACTTTCAAAAACTTCTGTTCAAGCATTTAATTATTTTACTTAATCTACACTGTATAAAACTACAAGTATATCTCTGCAGGATAATGGCATTATATATCATAGTGGTGACAAAAGCAACAGCAACAAATTATGTGTTTTTATGGTAAAGGGAAGGCACGGTCATTCGAAGCAACTGCTGTTAGTTCATGTTGACTTATTTTTTCGGCTAGGCTGACACAAAATCTATTGAGTACTTTGCTTAGATGTGGCCCATCTTTAGTCACTGCCTTCATTCAATCAGTCAATTCCACAACGTTCTCCCAATCGGCTGTAGTAACTATGATAGAAGTGGAAGTTAATGGCCCAAGTAATCATCGACATATTTCCTGTGGACTTTCAGAAACCCAATCTTATTAAAACAAGGATAGTAATAATTGGTGAAACATTTCCTTATTATGTATTCATATTATCTTATATTATGATATAATATGATATTATACGATAAATTATAAGATTATATTATCTTCTCTTATTATGTATTCAAGAGAGATATAGCTCTTAGGGCTAACTGAATCAAGGGATATGGGGAGAAAGCAGGAACGGGGTTCTGATTTTGGATGATCTGCCATGATCATATTGAATTATGGTCAACTCGAAGGGCTGAATGGCCTATGCCTACACCTATTTTCTATGTTTCAATGTTTCTGTGGACTTCAGGAGCCGCGGTCTTTAACTCCAAACCGTTGTGTTCTTCAGACGCCGGAGTACCATCATCCGACGAGAGGGCCTGAACATCGGGCCGCCGTTGTGGCAACTGCGGAGGCCTCAAAAGGCCCCGACCACGGGTGAACAAGAGGAAGAGGACTGGACTTTTATTGCCTTCCCTCACATTGGGAAACGTTGATTTTGCTGTGGGGGATGTTTTATGTTTAATGTTAAATTCTATAGTGTTGTGTTTATCTTATTTGTGTACTGCATGGCAACTCAAATTTCACTGCACCAATTGGTGTATGTGACAATAAATGTTCTTTGTCCTTTGTCCTTTGAGATTGCTTCATGGACATAGGTGGAAAATCAATCTGAAGAAAAATAAGGAGGCAAAAAGGGGGAAAGGGGAATTATACTAAATTTTACTTCGGAGTCACGTGAGTGATTCCGTGAAGAACCCAGCAGGTACTGCGCATGCGGCATTACGCACAGCTGTGCAGAACGCGGCCAGCGGGAGTCGGGCTAGCTCCCGCATCCAAGGAACGAGAGGTAAGTACTTACCTTAATCGGGCCTTGTGGTTTTTGCTGCGGACCGCTGCAAGGAGCTGCGCTAATACCGGTCCGCTGAACAGCTGTTTGGTAACAGCAGCGAACCGGCGGGAAGTTTAAAAACCCGACCGGCAGCCCTGCAGACTCCTGACTAGGAGAATCACCGCCCGGGAACCGCCACAATGCCGCCTGGAAAACGGCAGGCAGCCTCTACATGCAGGTAAGAGAAAAATCTTCCCAATTTACAGGTTCTACAGGAGCCAACTTCCTCCAAAACTGGAACAGGTTGGAGAAGGCAAAAATAAGTATGTCTGTCTCCCCAAGCCAGAGGAGGTCATGGAGTTCACCTCCAGGAAAAAAGGGGCACTGGCTGAATGCCAAGGGAGCTGACTCCTACCCCAGTGCTATTGCACTAGCCATCTCCCTTGTCGAGGGATTGATGCAACAGCGGAGTTTGAGCTATGCCTCCTCCAATTTAGCACACCCTTTTGCTCCCTCTTTTGAGGCTAGCTAAGGAGGCCAGGGCTGGGCTGGCTTAAACGCTGGGCAGGCGGACGAGAACAGCAGTATGCCAGGGGAGCAGGATCAGGAAGAGCTACTGGGTGTCGTGGGCCACTACATGGCTCCTCCACGCGACCATCTTCCCAACAAAAGTCCAGCAGGAGCAGGCCTTTCCAGAGGCAAATCCGCAGGCAGCTGGGTCAGCAGACTCGCAGACAAGCAGCGAATTCTACAGAAGGGTCAAGATGTTACCGCCTTTGCTCGCCTTTTCCACGGATTATACTCTCCCAGGATGAGACTATCCCATTGCACTACCAGGGTGCTGACGCCTAAGATGTTCCCAAATTTGGGATACTCGACTGAACAATGGTGCATATAGACCTGCCCGCAACCCCAAATATATGGGGCTATGCAAACCGCTGCTGCGGGAAGAGAGGCAGCTAAACCTGTGCGCCTCATGAAGGCAGGCCATGGAACGAGCAGGACATCGCATCCAACACCCAGCTGGCAGCACCCCTCGGCATCCACCAGCGATATCAAACAAGGACTGGTGAAAGCCTGGCGACCGCTTCACATTACCCCCAAAGTTCTTTTTAGACGGGGCCCAGAGCGGAGCCGTGGGAAGATGCGCCGCCCCACCGACAGCACCAGCATACCAGCAAACTACGCCTTCATGAAAAAACACAATAAACATGGAGGTAGGTAGTCTGGTTCCTCCCGTTTACACTAAACAAGGGTGTTCTACTAACTGCGTGGGGGGGCATTTACACTTGTGGATAAAGCATGGGATGCTGTCACAAATAACTAAAATATACTCAACAGTCTTAGAGGATAAAAACGAATTCAAATTGGGCATATTACCGCCAGTTCAGCAATGCGCCCAAAGGGCATTTTCTCCCTCTAAGAAAAGAGAAGTGAGAAGGTCAAGCTGAACTAGAAAGGCTCATTACTAAACGGATCATGGGAGTAAACATGAGCCATTGGAATTTGTATCGAATATATTCACCAAAACTACAAAAGATGGTGAATGTAGCATCATCATTGATCTAATATCACTAAATAAATCTGTTGAGTATATACACTTTAAGATGGAGACGGGTTTTTGTCACTGCCAGACATCTGATCTCCCTAGGATACCTATGGGGAGCATTGATATGGAAGATGCTAACTATCTTATACCCATACACTAGGATCATTATAGATACCTAAAAAATTTTACCTGGATAATGGATATCCCGGTTAGGGCAACCATGGGAGCATATAGCATTCCCTATGGTCTAACCTCAGCCCTAAACTATTATAAATGGCCATGAAAATATTAGGAAAACAAGCATAATCATGGCATATATTGGATGATATCCTCATATTAGGGGAAACAAAGGAATTAGCTGTGGCAGCAGTTCTAGCTACGAAACAGCTCCCTAAAGCTGAGGTGCGACAGAGTGCGACAGAGGTTTACCTGCATCTCTTCCAACCTCATCTATTGCGTCCGCTGCTCTAGATGTCAGCAGATCTATATCGGTGAGACCAAGCGGAGGTTGGGCGATCGTTTCGCCGAACACCTCCGCTCGGTCCGCAATAACCAAGCTGACCTCCCGGTGGCTCAGCACTTCAACTCCCCCTCCCACTCCGCCTCCGACCTCTCTGTCCTGGGTCTCCTCCATGGCCACAGCGAGCAGCACCGGAAATTGGAGGAACAGCACCTCATATTCCGTTTGGGGAGTCTGCACCCCGGGGGCATGAACATCGAATTCTCCCAATTTTGTTAGTCCTTGCTGTCTCCTCCCCTTCCTCAGCCCCCCTGCTGTCTCCTCCCATCCCCCAGCCTTCTGGCTACTCCTCCTTTTCCCTTTCTTGTCCCCACCCACCCCCGCCCCCGATCAGTCTGAAGAAGGGTTTCGGCCCGAAACGTTGCCTATTTCCTTCGCTCCATAGATGCTGCTGCACCCGCTGAGTTTCTCCAGCTTTTTTGTGTAACCCTAAAGCTGAGGTTTATCCCACGCCCAGATAAACCAGAATTGAAGCGTTAACTACCAAGGATTATCTGGGCTTCAATAATAATTCCGTCCATATGACTGTTACTTTGCCAAGGTACTTGGGTCACTATAATCAAATCATGAATGTACCCACTGAAGCTATATCACAATTAAGGTGGTGGGCAGACATATATTTGGCATAGTTTTCAGCCCTATTATCATCACCAATCCCAACTTGGTTATTAAAAACCAATGCCAGTACTTTAGGCTGGGGAGCAACTAAACTCCATATCCAGCACAGGTAACAGATGGACCAATTCACAAACATCGTTACTACACATACCGGGCATCAACTACTTGGGATTGGTGATCGCCTATTGGGCTAAAAAGCATATGCATTTCAATGCAGCACGTACATATGTGGTTACGGATTGATAATACTATGGTGGTGGCTTATATCAACCATATGGGGAGCATAATAATCATTATTGTGCAACAAATTGGTCAAACAAATCTGGCAATGGTGTGTCAAAAGACATTTTAACTATCAGCTGCCTATGTCCTAGGAAGCTAGAACACAGTGGGAGACACCATGTCACGGGGTAAAATCTATGATTACATTGAATAGATGTCAAACCCAAAATATCTGCTAAAGTTATTAAGCAGTTTTAAAGCCAGATATCAATTTGGTTGCACAAGACGGAATCACCAGTAACCCATGTATGTGACTTAGGAACCAGATTAGAGGCAGCAGCGATAGATGCCTATACGCTGGAAGGGGGAATTTCTGCTTTGCCTTCCTCCCTTCTGCCTCATCAGACGGGCACTTCGCAATACAGATGGGATCTGTCTCCGAGATATTGAACGTGCCCGACCGGCCCTACACAGCCATGGTTCCCAGTTCATCACGACACGGTGGGCGAGTCACCTATGGATTTCCCTAGTGGACCATGGTTGCTGACTCAACCCAGTATCAGGCACAAGCCACCCATGCCAGGGAAACATCAAACTCCTGGGTGCAGGTTTTGAATAGATCTTACCAGGGACTGGGATTATCCAAAGGAACCATTACCACCATGTCGGCATCCCTGCGAACAGTCACTAAAAGCTAACATGGGTAAAATACTGCCACGACGCAGGGACAACGAACTATTCAACCACTGACGTATTGGAGTTCCTGGAACATCTACACCATGACTAAAAGGTGAGTCACAGTGCCGTAAATACAGCATGGAGCGCCTTATCTGCTTATCTAAAACAGCATGTCAGCAGAGCATGGGATCCCATCCACTGAAGGTAAACTTATGAAGGGCAACTATAATATAAGCCCCAAACACCCAGGTATATACCCATGTATGGGATATTGGTGTGATATTGACATGTCTCAGAGATGGCACCAGCCAGATCCCTCAGCTTGCTTAATCTATGTTTTAAAAAACGCTCATGCTTATGGCTCTCGTACACGCTCACAGAGTCCGGTCACTCCATAAACCAGACTGGATAACATGGTGATTACCCCAGACGCATCACGTTCATATTTAGGTCTGGTAAAATCTAACTCGCAGGTATATGGGACTAGGCGAGATTATGAGTTCGGCACGAACTAGTAGGGTCGAGATCGCCTGTGTTTTCCGTGCTGTAGTCGTTATATGGCTATATGGACCAGGAACGCCCAATTCACTGGTGGGATTCCGGGCCTACCCACCAGAGTACAGGTTGAGTGTGGTGACCCATCTACTACTATATATAGACACAACCCACAATCTTAGAGGGAGAGGAAAGCCTATGGGTCAACCACAGTAACCCAAGACGGGGTACGAGCCAAACCACTCCAAGGTGGCTCAAACAGGTACCGAAAGCTGCCGGAATAGATAATAATACATTTAATCCCATTCCACTAGGGCAGCATTGGTATCAGCGGCTGAACGAATGGACATCCCGGTTGACCACATTTTCAATACAGCAGAATGGTCAAGGGAACGGCGTTCAGAACATTTTTTATTATAAACCGTTGATAAACCTGATTTAATTGCAGGAGAATATTACAAACTGCAATATTAATTTAAGCTCAGAGGAGCTCTTTTATGTTGTTATTGTTAACAAATACCTTTCTGTTTCTTTTGAAAGCAGATCCACTGGTTGATTACGATAACACTTCCTCCCTCATAAACTTCGGCAGTGAGTGAAATAAAAACTGTTACACGGTTTGAAATCACAGACCTTTGAAGTCTTCACGGAATCACTCACGTGACTCCGAAGTAAAATAGTTAGATTAAACGAGTACTTACCAGTATGAAGTTTGATCTGTATTTTATGAGGAGTTACGGTGAGGGATTAAGTGCCCGCCGCTCCCACCCTCATTATATAGATCAAACTAATAAACTGATGTCTCGTGATCTTTACTATCTTACTTCAAATATTGTGTCTATTCTGTGATTTCACACCGCTGCTTCGAAGTATGCCGCATGCGCACTGGAGCTGGGGTCTTCACTTAATCCCTCACCGTAACTCCTCATAAAATACAGATCAAACTTCATACTGGTAAGTACTCGTTTAATCTAACTATTAAATTGCAAGCATAAGATGTGATTCTTTAGTAAGCCAGTTTACTGGAGTTTTGGACTTAAGGATGGCCAAATTGAAGTGAAAGCTATTGGATCTTGAATTGGTTCAACATATTGACCCTCAATAGTGACAGCAATTACCATATTGCAGCGGATGTGGAGTTGTCCGTTTAAGAACGAGCATTACAGTGACTGTTGTCCTACACCTTTCCAAATAATTTACTGGTGCTCATTTATTGAGTCATTTCAACAAGCTGGGATTATTAATAAATTGTGTTAAAGAGCAAATGTTTATTATAGATTCTCGGCATCTATCTGAAAGATTGGCATTTCTCATACACAAAGCATAACAAGACTGGGTTATTGATCTATTTATATCTGGGATTTAATCTACTGATAGGTAATAATCAGGCAAGGTCTCAGTGAGCAAATGCTAAAATATGCAGCAAAGTCATTTGTCTTGAAATTAATATCTGGATGATATCCTTAAACACATTGTTCTCAGCTTTCCAAAATCCATTTCTGTGAAATCAATGGAACAAAGTTTGGAGGCGGAAGCAGCATACTGTCAGCACTATACAGTATATCGCATGGTTTGCACTAGCAAGTATGGCAACTTCAATAACTGAGAAAGATGGTGATGTAAAGGATTTCAACTATATTGAGTGTTTTGATTGCTTCCCAATGCTGTTTATTTTTATTTAGTTATATTATAATTAATTCTTCATTAACAACTCGATCATTGTTGGATTTCAGTTGCATGCTTTTGATTTATTTTTAGTTCACGAGTTATTTGCATTGAAGTTTGAGGCACTCTGAGAGAGTTGGTTGCTAAAAGTTGATACAGTAATAGTGAATAACAAAGGTATGTGATGATGGATTTTTCATTTTAGTCATTAATTTCCCAGGATATAGACATTGTTGACATGATCGGCATGGACATGACCACCAGGGGTGCCGCACGATTGGCAGCCCCGCCAACAGTCTGTCTGTTTTTTCGTCTTTTAAAAAAAATGTTAGTGTGTGTTAAAAGTGTAAATGTTCTCCGGTTTGTTTTATTTAGGGGAGGGGGAGGGGGTTGTGGTAAACGTTTTTTCAGTTTCTTACCTTGCCGGAGATGCGCTTGTTTTCCGGATCGTATCTCCGGTCGCTCTGCGGCCTAACATCGATGGAATTGGAGTTCTCCTCGGACTGACTTTGAGCCCCACGTGGACTTAACATCGAGGCCGATCCCTTGCCTGGGATCGCTCCAACCACGGCCTGCGGACTTTACCATCGCGAGCTCGCAGTCTCGGGAGAGGCTGAGTCGGGAAGCTCCAATGACGCAGAGGCTCGACCAGCCCTGACGCGGGGTCCGGTCGCTGGCACAGGGGGAGCTGACATCCCTCCATGCAGGAGCTGATCGCCCTGATGCGGAGGGCCCAAACGCCGCTGGCTACGGGAGTCAAGATTGTCCCGTCAACGGAGGGCTCAAGGCCTCCGACCACGGGAGAGCAAAGAAGGGAAGAGATTAGAACTTTTTTTCGCCTTCCATCACAGTGAGGAATGTGGAGGAGTCACTGTGGTGGATGTTTATGTTAAAATGTATTTTGTGTGTTCCGTTGCTATTTATTTGTACGACTGACTTGGCAAATGAAATTCATCGTATGTTGCAAAACATACTTGGTTAATAAAGTATTATTGTGATTGATTAATCTACCATCCCTAATTGCTTTGAGAAGGTGGTAGTGCTTCCTTTCCTTCTGGTGAAGGCTCTTCCAAACATTTCTGAATATGGAGTTTTAAGATTGTGCCAATTAACATTATTGATTTTTTTCCATGTTACGATGTTAAAGAATGGATTGAATGGGCTTATATTCATTGGAATTTGGAAGGATGAGTGGGGATCTTAGAATAGAATAGTAGAATAGTTTCTTTATTGTCATTGTAACATGGGCCATGTACAACGAAATTTAAAATGTCAGCCAGTCAGTGCAGCATTCAAACATTTCTAAAGCTAACGAAACATCCACGGTAAAATAATAAAGATAAGCAAATAAATAAATATCACAGACAAAGCACGCATACACACCCAACCCTCCATCCTTCTGTCGATTTCACCGTTACCACAGTCCCTTAGTCTGTATCGCCCCTGCGTTCCTTGGCGGCTACATTTAGTGCTTTTATAGCAGTGGGGTAAAAACTGTTTTTTAGTCTATTTGTCCTTGTCCTTGTGGATCTGTACCGTCTGCCTGACGGCAACAGTTCAAACAGGGAGTGTCCGGGGTGGGAACTTCTCGAAACATATAACATTCTTAAGGGATTGGACAGGCGAGATGCCGGAAAAATTTTCCTGATGTTGGAGTAGTCCAGAACCAGGGCTCACAGTTTAAGGATAAGGGGTAGGCCATTTAGGACAGAGATGAGAAAGAGAGTTGTGAATCTGTGAAATTCTCTGCCACAGAGGGCAGTGGAGACCAATTCACTGGATGTTTTCAAGAGAGAGTTAGATCTCTTAGGGCTCATGGAATCATATTGGATGGCGGTACTGGCTCAAAGGCAGAATGGCCTACTCCTGAACCTATTTTCCATGTTTCTATGTTTACGATGGGGTGTGACTTGAAGGGAACTGCAGGTGGTAATCTTGGCTGGGGTTTGGAAGGTGCCTGTTTTGTAACCATGGTGCATTTCGTAGAGGGTACATTCGACAGCTGTGATCCATCGGGGATAGCTGAAATTAGTGTCTTGAGTGGTGGTGGTGTATGTGTCAAGCAGGTAGTTTTGTCCTGGATGTTCTGAAAGGTAAGTGGAGAATATTCCATCATGATCCTGACATCCAACTTTTGCACTATTAATTTTTAATTTATGTGTCTGTTTATTTTTTTTAATATATTGATCCTTTTTTGGTATATACTATGGGTTTCACAGAGTCTGATGTTTACATATCTGTTGTGCTGCTGCAAGTAAGAATTTCATTGTTCCATTTCAGACATATAACAATGAAACACTCTTGACTCCTGACGCTTGAAATGAGACCTTACAGTCAGACGTCTGTTGATTTGATACCTCATCTTTGACCATGCAACCATTGGTGACCCAAACAGAAGTATTTATGCACTAACCACCGTAATGTGCACTAACACCATTACACTAACACAACTGCACTTTCAATGAAGCAACCAGCACTGTGTATGTATGACAGGTCCACACACATAACCATGATGGGTAGTCAAGAACTCTGTATTAATTCAGGCTCTGGACCACTCGCGATTTACTGTGAAAAGGATAAAAGCAGACAGCTAACTTAAGACTTTATTTGCATCATTGTCAAAGCATTTGGAGTAGGAAACGGCAAATAAGCGCTATTTATATTAACAAAAATCATGGCAATTAATGAGTTCTATAATAAATTAGTGAAAGGCGTAAGTTAAAGGTCAGTGATGTATTCCATGTGGGCAATGCTTTGAGAATAAATAACTTAGCAAAGCATGTAGATGTGACTGCAATATTATATTTACGTCTTCCCCATAAAGCAACATTTATTACATTTATGAACAAAGAAAGCCCCAGGCATTGTTCCTATGACAACCCATGGAATGTTACCATGTGGGACACAATGGTCAATTTCAAAGGCTCCCTCATTCCTTGCCAACACGGATTGAAGTAGCTGATTATCAATGAAATAGTGTAATACAATTGTGAGACTGGTATCACAGCACAACACAATCCTTGTAGCGCCCACACTGCTCTCCTCATCAAACTGGAGAATGCAGAGGAGATGTTTAGATTATGCAGAGGAGATGTTTAGATGTTTAAATGTGGAGAAACACTCTCCTTCATTGCTACTATTTGTATATTAGTGTTTAACATAACCAAGACATAATGGAAGACCAGTTAACTTATCAGGTCATCTAGCTTGGGGAGTTTTTAGTCTAAATCTGCCTGCCGCATAGTGAGATACAGTTTTTATACCTCGAACACTGAATGCAAAAGAGAGTAAAACTGACAAGGATGTGAAATGGTGGACTGACCAATTTATTAACCTTATCACTGAAATTGCTGGGGAACTACTTTTTGGTGTTTCCTTTAAAAAAAATAGCTTCCCAGTAATTTTTCCTCCCAGCACTCTTATTCTGAATGTTTTGTTTGATATATGATTCCACAACATCTACGCATGTGACCAATATTTTAGGGAATACCATGCATAGTTCTGGTCTCCGCATCAAAAGTAGGATATACTTGTGTTGAAGTCAGTCTTTTGATTTATTCCTACATTAAGAATGTTGTCTTCTGAAGAGAATTTGAGCCAGATTACATTGGATTCAACAGGATTTAGAGGAAAATTATTTGATCGGATTGAGACGTGCAATTTTGAGAGGGATTGAAAAGGTAATGCTGAGAGGATTGTTCCTTGAGGAAAAGGCTACACAATCTTAAGGCTAGGAATTGTCCATTTCAGATCAAGTTAAGAAAAAAAAAAATTCTATAAATGATTGTTAACTTCAGAACTGTTGTTGCTTTGTCACTTTAATGCAGGGATCAAAAAGATTTTGAACACCAAGAGAATCAGAGGATATACTAATCAGAAAGAAGATTGTGGTTAATCTACAGGATGAGTAACTGAATGGTGGAATAGGTACAAAGCACGGTATGGTCTAATCCTGTACATGGTTCTTATGTTATTATACCCATTTAAGCCCTCTCTACCTTTCTACGTCCATTTCCTTCATTAAGAAGTCCTGCAACACCTATTTCTGAAGAAGGGTTTCGGCCCAAAACGTTGCCTATTTCCTTCGCTCCATAGATGCTGCTGCACCCGCTGAGTTTCTCCAGCATTTTTGAACACCTATTTCAATAGCAGTTTCTCCTTAAATCAGATATTTATTTGATAATAAAAAAAAAGACTCAAAATACTGGAGTTACTCAGTTACTCAGCGAATCTGGCAGCATTTCTGGAGAACGTGGATAAGTGATGTTTTGGATCGGGACCCTTCCTCAGTCTGGTCCCCCATGTCTACATCCTGATTGATAATATTTTGTGAAATGCCTTGGACTCTTGTTGCTGTGTTAAGGGTCCTGTATAAATTGAATTTATCAGTAATACTGACAGCTCACTCCATAAACATGAACAATTCAGCAAGTACTGGAGTAACTCAATGGGTCAGGAGCATCTGGTTAATGTGTGGAAAGAATAAACTGGAATAAGTAATATGGAAATACAAGGATGTACACTACATCCGAGGCTGATATTGGAATATGCTCAATATATGGGAAGGATGTATAAGAATATTGATGAAATAAAAATAAAGGGCTGAGTGGTCAGATTTATAAGAAATTCAACAAGATTTAACAGAGAAGCTTGTAAAGTTTTGTAACAAAATGATGCAATCTCATTTCTGCTCACAGAAAAGAGATGTACAGGTATGCTTGAAAATGTATCCTTGATTGGAACCACTGACTTCAATTAAAGGAATTTCAGAAGTGATATTCATAATCATTGGAACAAAGATAAATATATGGATAGTGGAAGATGCAGGTTTAGAAGGAACTGTCCAAAAAATGTTGGCAAGTTGCTGCATTGCATTTAATAGTGGATGCACAGTGCAATCACGCTACGCCCAGCGGTGTGAATATTTAAGCCTGTGGATTGTGTTAATCAATCGGTTTACTTGATGGTAATGTTTCATGCATGTAGTTACATTTCTAAACCATCTGGGCAGAAAGGGAGAATTTAACCCTCTGGGTGACCAATGGCTTGTAGATGGTGGAAAAGCTTCTGAGTGTCAGAAGGGGTGGCATTTGGCATGGAATACACAGCCTTTGATCTGCTCTTGTAACCATAAGGTTTATGAGAGAAGGGTCCCAACATGAAATGTTGCCTATGCATGTTCTCGAGAGATACTGCCTGACCTATTGAGTTACTCCAGCACTTTGTGTTTTTTGTTTATGTGCCTTGTCCAGTTAAGTTTCTGGTCATTGGTGATTCTTAAGATGTTGATGAATACCGAAGAAGGGTCTGAAGAAGGGTCTCGACCAGAAAAGTTGCCTATTTCCTTCGCTCCATAGATGCTGCCTCACCCATTGAATTTCTCCAGTATTTTTGTCTACCTTAAGATGTTGATGGTGAGAGAGTTAATGAATGTAATAGCGTTGAATAATAAAGATGGTTAGACTCTCTCTTGTGAGGGATGGTGAGTGATTGACACATATAACATGAATATAATTTGCAACTCATTAAGCCCATGCCTTAATGTATAGTTTGGTTTATTACTGTCAAGTGTACCGAGGTACAGTGAAAAGCTTTTGTTTTTGTGCTATCCAGTCAGAGAAAAGACTATACATGAATACAATCAAGCTGTCCACAGTGCACTGATAAAGGAGAAAGGATACAACATCCAGTGCAAGATATTACTTTGAAGTCTGAAAATGTCTAGTGAAAGATTGTTCAAAGGTCTCCAATGATGTAGATGGGAGGTCAAGGCTGCACTAGCTGATGAGAGAACAGTTTAGTTGTCTGATAACAACTGGGGGGAAACTGTTCCTGAATCTGGAAGTATGCATTTTCAAACTTCAGTATCTCCTGCCTAATGGGAGGGGGGAGAAGTTTGAATGACAGGGATGAAACTGGTCCTTGATTATTATGCTGGCGGTCTTGCCGAGGCAGAGAGAAGTGTAGATGGAGTTAATGGAAGGGAGGATGGGTCGTGTGTTGGTCTATTGGATGAAGTCATGACCACCCCTGGAGTGGCAAAAATAATTGAAAATTATGCAATCATCAGCAACATCCCCACTTCTGACCTTATGATGGAAGGAAGGTCATTGATAAGGCAGCTGAAGGTTGTTGGGTTAGGGCTATGTTGAGGAATACCTGCAGTGATATCATTGGCATGACATTCTTGACTTGCAACAACCACATGTGAAGTATGGCTCCAGCTAAAGAAGTGTTTTGCCCTTGACTTGCATTTATTTCATTTTCACTCAAAGTCCTTAATACTGAGTAAAGGAAATAGTCAAAAAGGCCTCCAAACCTCTGACCTTGGTTTATAGAGGCCTGCAGTCCAAGCTTGATAGATGTTCTGTACAGCCAAGGCTTGCATGGTTGAATCACTGCTGGGGCAGCCAACTAAGGAAGTGTCTCATGGCACTGGAGAATGAATTGTACATGTAAAAGAATGATACTTTAATTGCCAGGGTTAATTCAATATTGTGGTTACATAAATTCATGTACTCCATGGAAATGAAAAAGTCAATTGAAGTATTCATGCTATTCAGGAGAACTGATAGATGAGATTAAAAAAAGCCATTTGCACTCACCCAGGACTTGAGTACCAGGTGAAAAGTCTATATTAAAAAACTGGAAACAGGCCTTTGTGGTGTGAAGTTACAGAATAATTCTGCCTGCCGAAGATGGTTCAGGTTTGCAACTCTATTCCTCAAATGGCAACTGATGCTCAGTCGATTGTTCAATCTAACATTGAAAGATTCTGGATAGCCAAAGATATCAATGGATATGATGTAAAAACAGCTCTATGGACTTGAATTACAGTTTAAACATAATTTAATTTTACAACAGAATCAGCACAAAACCTTGCACCGTGTCTATCCACTTCATCAGAGAGTGAACAGTTACTTACTCCAGCATTTAAGTTAGAGCAGCAATGTTAAATAAGCTATGAGGCATGAGCTTACCGAGACAGATCGGAGTTCCACAGGGTAGGTAATGGGGCCACTACTCTTTGCGTTGCATATTAATGTATATTAATGATTTGGACGAGAGGATTGAAGGCTTTATGGTCAAGTTTGCGGATGATACAAAAATAGGTGGAGAGGCAGGTGGTGTAGAGAAAGCAGGGACTCTGCAGAGAGACTTGGACAAGTTGGGAGAGTGGGCAGAGAAGTGGCTGATGGAATATAGTGTAGCAAAGTGTGGAGTCATGCATTTTGGTAGTAGGAATAAACTTTTGGTAGTAGACTATTTTCCAAATCGGGAGAGAATCCAAAAATCAGACGTGCAAAAGGACTTGGGAGTGCTGGTGCAGGATTCCCAAAAAGTTAATTAGTGCAATGTTACAAAATTTTGAGATTTTAAAATCAAGTCTTTAATTTATCCCATCAGATAAAGCTTAAAAAGAAGTTTAATTTGACACCTAATTCACTTTCATATCTTCAGTATTACAAAAGTTATGGCCATTTTCATACTCGGAAATTGGCATCTTGTTCCCAATAATTCAGAATATAACATATAACATAATTTTTAAATCTCATTGTCATGGGTCTATAGGCCAAATGGAAGGAATTTAATGTTTAATACCTGTAAATTAATGGCCATTTAAATCAGCGTGAGAGTGGATTTTACTGGAACGGGACCATTTAGAACATTCAGATGCGGTGAATTTATACCCCCATATCTGCAGCAAATACACTGCCGGTTCTTCGGGGGGGGGGGGGGGGGGGGGGGGGGGGGGGGGGGGGGGGGGGGGGGGAATCACCGTTTCGCAACTTAAAATGTGAATAAAGTACATCTTAAGCAACACTTTTATACATAAAAATAAACTACTTTCTTTTACCTGGTCCTCCATAAAATCCGTCCCAGTTGTCGGCATTGACGGCTTCAGAAGCTGATTTTAAAATCATTCCAGTGATTAACTTGTCGGGTGAATTTTTTTTAAAAACACACAGAACCGCCGTAGGAAATAATCTTTAGCAAAATCTTGCACTCCAACAAATATAATTCAGGACCAGTTCGGGAAAAAAACCCGTTTTAACCCCCCCCCCTCAAATGCACCAATATCGCCCACACGGCCAGTGGCAGAATTACAGCGCCGCTGAAGGTAAGTTTTGTAACATACCTATAATTAGCAAGTCGAATCTGTAGTATAGAACCCTAACACAATGCTAGCATTTATTTCAAGAGGGCTTGTATACAAAAACAGGGATGTAATGCTGAGGCTTAAAAAGGCGCTGGTCAGGCTACATTTTGAGTAATGTAAGTATTTTCGGTCGCCAAATCTGAGGAAGGATGTACTGGCTCTGAAGAGGGTCCAGAGGAGGTTTACAAGAATTATCCCAGGAATGAGTGGGTTAACATATGATGAGCCTTTGACGGCACTGGGCCTGTACTCGCTGGAGTTTGGACGGATGAGGGGAGACCTCATTGAAACTTGCCAAATAGTGAAAGTGCTTGGATAGAGTGGATATGGAGTGGGTATTTCCACTTGTGGGAGTCTAGTACTAGAAGCCTCAGAATTAGGAAGGAGATGAGGAGGAACTTCTTTAGTCAGAGGGTGGTGAATCTGTGGAATTATTTGCCACATAAGGCTGTGGAGGCATTTTTAAGGCAGAGATAGATAGATTCTTGATTAATATGGATGTCAGGGGTTATGGGGAGAAGGCAGGAGAATGTGGTTAGGAGAGATAGATCAGTCATGAATAAATGGCAGAGTAGCCAAATGACCTCATTCCGCTCCCTATCACTATGACCTTATGAGCTCTGATTGTGTGACATGATAGAGAATGCTGGTCAAATTATGCAGGTTATTTGAGGAAAAGATAATGAACGTGGAGAGATCCTAACTTCGTTCCTTCTCTTCCGGCATGATACAATAAGTGAAATACAATGAAGCTCACCAGCAAAGACAATCTGCAAATGAGGAACATGATCCGTTTGGTAAACTGATTTTGGAAATTTCAGCTGCTTGACCCACTGAGTTCTTCCAGCAGATTGTTGCTTCAGACTCCAGCATCTGCAGTCTCTTGTATCCTCAACCAATTTTGGAAGCTGGGACGAGTTAATGAGAGTGTGTTGTATTAATGTTACAGGTAAGTGAAATAGATCAACGATCCAAACCTGCGAGCCATGGCTGTATAGAACTTCTAGCAAACTTGCACTACTGTCTTCTATGTACGAAGGTCAGAGGTTTAGTACTACAATAACTAACTTAGAAATGGTGGATTAAAAAAAAAACAGTCCACAGGCAAAGGGAAATGGATGTCAATAGAACCGTAATTAGACACTGATGTAAATTCTTTTTTCGCAAGAGCTGAAGATAGATGGAATTTAACTGCACCGAGCTACAAAATTCAGGACCATAGTTTGTGAAGAGACCTGGGAGTCCAATTACTGATACCTGACAGAGAGCAAACCTCAGCCCAACAATGCTACTGCAAAGTAGGAACAAAATCATGGTCATTAATCATTCAGAAACTAAGTCAGCACAGCAACTGAAGAATCTAATTGAAAATCTGTCAAGCTGATTAAGAAGACACCTTCCATCTGTATGAAGATCTGAAGAAATCTGTGGAGACTGAAGCCTAATGTCGTCCTCATGTCAAATGTTATTGTTGGAATCGCTGGACTTCAGCAATCATTAGATTTAAAACTGTTGATAAACTAATCTCATTTAATGGCTTGTTTTTCATTTCAAATTTAAGGGCCCTGATCTAAATGCTTTAAAGAGACTCCCAACTGTTTCAAACAGGAGAGCAGAGCAATTATATTTAAAATCACATTGGCTGGGCCTGTGAGTGGTACGTCTTGGCTCACTGCTGCCTGATTAATGCCAGAATGCATTTTATCACATCTGAAAGCCGCCTCCAAAAGACAAAATGCGCATGGAATGCACCAAGCCTTAAAAGGTTGCAGGGCTAATGCCTGAATTTTGGTATTGTCGTTTGACTTCAGTCTCTACTGCTGCTTTTCATATTTCTTCTAATATATCCACCAGATTTTATTTTCAGTTGACTATGTCCACAACTTGCATCCCACACACCGTGACCACCCTGGGCTCACACTCAAGCAATTGATTATCATTGGAGAGTTTTAACTTGGGCATGGGTTTTACTGCCAGACAAACTGTTGTGATCCTGGCCATTTTCTATCTTCCATAATATTTTCAATATAATTTTTTTTGTTGGACTTAACAAATGCCAGAAGTATGGCATCATCGTTTTGCTGGAGTGTTCAAAACAGCAGTGACAAATGGGGCTTTATGCCAATATATAAAATAACACGTTTTAACGCGATTCATAACTCAAAAATTAGAAGATTGATATTTAACAGCTTTCACAGAGTATGAAACGTTTGATTAGGTTAGACTGGTTAAAAATGTAATAATTTTACACTCTTTTTTCACCTTTGAAAGTGTTGCTCATCAAGAAAAATAAATCCAAAATACTCTGTTATGCCTGGTTGTTTTTCCATCCTCTTTAGTCTTAATATTTTTTTGGTGCTCCTACAGTCCATTGCTTATTATCTTCTCCCTCCTTCCAGTACTACTGTTATGTGCCTCTGTAAGTAACTCATTTACTTACTTATCTTCTACACTTTAGAAGATGTAATCATCTTCGAACTCAATGTCACAGAGGCCAAGTCAGTGGATATTTTTAAGGCAGAGATAGACAAGTTCTTGATTAGAATGGGTGTCAAGGGTTATGGGGAAAAGGCAGGAAAATGGGATTAAGTGGCAGAGATCAGTCGTGATTGAATAGCTGAGTGGACTTGACAGGCTGAATGACCTAATTCTACTCCAATAACTTGTGATCTTGTGAACTATCATGTGTTGTTCCCTCAGTCATTCATGTGAATCCCTCCAAACCTTGGGCAGTTGGCTATAAACCAACTAACTAAATATTTATTTCTGTTTTTTTAAAGAAACGGTCAGATAATAATGCTACCTCTTTAGAGGTGAATACTGGTACCATGAGGGCAAAGCTCCGGGAGGTATGAGAGGTTTTAAGGCCAAAATGCCGTAACTTCTCTTCGAGGAGACCATCAGCGATGGGACGGGAGAAAAAACACCAATCCATGCGTGGATCATCCAGCCCTCCAGAGTTGTTCAAGGAATTAAAACAGGCGATGCAGTAATCCCATCTGAAGAAACGCAGGCCAACTCTCAGCTGATTCAGAAAAGGTGCTAGACATTTTGTGTATGAGGTCAACGTTAATGTAAGCAGTTGAAAGGTTTCTGCATAATTCAAATATCAGTGAAGGCAGGGAGTTCAAGTGCTGACAATATCATAGGACCTTGCACCACATCCCTTGCACAAATTACTCCAGCACTTTATGTTGCATCTTCTATTACTTTGCACTCAGATTCCTCCTCAATTAATCTCTCTGACAACATACTCTCTGTGTTCTTTCAACCTCACCTCTTTTCCTATGTTTGGTTTGAAATATCAATTCTGTTTCGCTATTCATACATGCTGATTATTTCCAGCAATTTATGTTTATATTTTTAGATTTGCTGACTTACAATGCCAGGGACCCAGGTTCGATCCTGACCACAGGAGCAGTCTGCACGGAGTTTATATGTTACCCCCCCCCCCCCTTGACCGCGTGGGTTTTCTCCGGGAGCTCTGGTTTCCTCCCACACTCTCCAAAGGCATACAGGTTTGTAGGTTACTAAAAACAGAAGAAAGGACAGGCAGACTGTTGGCGAGGCAGACCCAGAGTACTCTATATTTTGGGGAAAAGAAGCCTTTTGAGGAATTTGTAGCTCATTAAAAAATCCACAGGTTGGCTGAACTTGCTCCATGTGAGACTGCAGGCTCTGAAAAGGTTTCCAGGAACTTTTATTTTTCTGTGCTACAGCATCTGGTTTTTATCTGTTTATATAACCATTTGATTGGCTTTGTTTCTCTATCCTTATCCCTGAATGTAATTACATTTTGCCAGAAATTTGAAAATGATAAAGAAGAAGGGTATTAAAATCTGAGTTTCTGCATTAATGGAATAATGTGATGAGATCTGATACATCACTCTTGCAACATCAGTTCCAATTACAGATGGCACAATTGTACATCCATTATTCTCACACCAATAATAGTTAATTAAGGTGCATACTCTGTATAAATATACATTTTGGCAGTACAGTAATTTAAAATATTTAGATGTTTTCTTTCATGAGACAATGTTTCTTTGAGACAAATAAATCAAAGTGACAACGGGTAGGATGCTTACTTCTAGTGGAAATTCACTGCAGATTGTTTTAAAAAAACATATAATCTGCCTTTATGTAGCTCAGAAATTCTCACGAATATAAAGTCTCTTACCGATATCTAATTTACTATGTGGTGTCTGAATTATTCATTAAAATAAACCATTATTAATGTTTACCAGTTTCTGCAAGTTGGAAGGAGTCCTATTTTAATGCTTCTTCCAGATCAATTTTTGCCGCGACAGTTGTAGTGGTAAAATGATATCTGCAAAATATTTCTTGTAAAGCACTCACAACATATTATCTTCACTATGCAATTGGTAAACACATAAACTTAGGCCAGTTGGAGATTATGTGGAAGGAGGTGACAAGACAAGCAACAAGCCTCCATTACATCAGTTAAGGCTTCTAAATAATTAGGGTATATGGTAAAGGCATCATAACTATACGGATTAATAGCCAAGAAGGAGAGTACCAGTGAAGCAGAGATTAATAAATGGGGGAATTTAAGTTATGGCATTTGATATTTAGAGTCATAGAGCCTAACAACGTGGAAACAGGCCCTTTGGCCCAACTTGCCCATCTTGGTCAACATGTCCCATCTACACTGGTCCCACATGCCTGCATTTGACCCATGTCCCTCTAAACCTGTCCTATCCATGTACCTGTCTAAATGTTTCTTAAACGTTGCGATAGTACCTGCCTCAACTATTTCCTTTGGCAACTCGTTCCATATACCCATCACTCTTTGTGTGTAAATATTGGCCCTCAGGTTTCAATTAAATATTTCCCACCTCATCTTAAACCCATGTCCGCTGGTTTTTGATTCCCCTACTGGGTAAAAGACTGTGCATCTATCTATTCCTCTCATCATCTTATGCACCTCTATAAGGTCATCCCTCATCCTCTTGCACGCCAAGGAAAGCCGGCCCATTCTATCCCTCTCGTTCGAGCCCTGGCAACATCGTAAATCTTCTCTGCACCCTTTCCAGTTTAACAACATCAAATATAATGTAATTCATGAGAAATAATCCATAATAGGGCTTTGGGACTATGCTCTAAACAAGGGCGGAACAATGGCGCAGAGGTAGAGCTGATGCCTTACAATACTGGACCGGAGTTTGCCCTTGACCACGTGTGCTGTCTGTATGGAGTTTGTACGTTCTCCGAGTGACTGCGTGGGTTTTCTCCAGGTGTTCCTGTTTCCTCCCACACTCCAAAGACATTTAGGTTTGTAGGTTAATTGGCTTCAGAAAAATTATAAATTGTCTCTAGCGTGTGTGCAAGATAAGTGTTGGTCTACGAGGATCGCTGTTTGGCAAGGACTTGCTGGACCGAAGGGCCTGTTTCCACATTGTATCTCTAAAATTGAAAATTCTAGCTCTTTGTGTCAAATCTTTGTCAGGAGGTTCAAGGGTTTCAAAGGCCTTTTATTGTCACGTGTACCAATTAAGGTACAACGATATTCGAATTACCATACAGCCATACAAAAAAAAACAACGAGACGCACAACTACATAAAAGTTAACATAAACATCCACCACTGGATTCTCCACATTGCTCACTGTGATGGAAGGCAATAAAGCCTAATCTTCTTCTTCATCCGTCAGGGCAATCAAAGCTCCCGCAGCTGGCGATCGAAGCTCCCGCAATCAGGGTGGTCGAAGCTCCTGCGGTTGGAGATACCGAAGTTGGTCTCTATCCAGGGACCACGAGCTCCACCATGTTAAAGTCCACAGGCTCCCATGGATGGAGCCCCGATGTTGATCCCTGGCAAAGGGATCGCCAGCTCCGCGGTGTTAAAGTTCTGCAGGCGGTTGGAGCTCCCGAAATCGGTCTCTAGCAAAGACCGCCAACTCCTCAATGTTAGAGCACAGTGCAGACGGAGATACGATATGGACAAAAATTGCATCTCCATCCAAGTAAGAGATTAAAAAAAAGTTTCCCCTACCTCCCCCACCCCACCACCCCCCACATAAAACAAGCTAAAGAACACTAAAACATAAATGAACCACATACTATGAAACAACAAAGAAGGAAGGGACATACAGACTGTTGGTGAGACAACCATTGCTGACGCCACCCAGTGGAGAGCTATACTAATAAGCCCAAAAGGGCCTGTCCGACTCAGGCAATTTTTTTTTAGGTGACGGCCGTCGACTGTCACAGTCATAGCAGGTTGCCGAAAAAGTGGCGACTGGGCCCCCCCTCCCCCCCCCCCCACGCCAATGTCTATGACAAGCTAAGCCAACCTACCACCTAGTCAACGTCAAGCTGCGGCAAGCTACCGACAACCGGCGACTCATTAGGACGTCCACCTACGACCACACCTACGACAACCTATGACCACACAGGCAACAACCTACGACAACCAAAGTCAACCTACGTCCACCCGCGACGAGGTACGACAAGCAACGATCCTGTCGGCGACAACTGAAGACAATTCAGTCGCTGGTACCTGTCGCCGGTTGACATTGGTAGCCGTCAATGGAATTCACCGGTCAGCACCTGGTGACATCCAAAGTCACCCGGCGACAACATGCGTCATCCTGGTGACAACCTACGACAGCATCTACGACAGGGGAACACAAACTACGCCAAGCCCACATTCGCCAAAAAGTTTTGAACATTTCAAAATCCAGTGGCGATCAGAAAAAGGTTACGACTCTTTAGGCGACTTGAGGAGATTACTCAGGACCATACAGGTGTCACCCCCCGATCATGTCGCCAACAAAATTGCCTATGTGGGGCAGGGGCTTACCAGTAGAACAAAGGAATTCTTAGAAAGCCCACCATGTCTTGATTGTGACTTCCCTCCAAAGTCTGTCATAGATTGGTTGCTTCTCTTAGTTATCCATTAGCTGGATAAAATCCCCATCTGTGGGACCAGTGTTGGCAACATGAAATCCTTCTGATGTTTTGTTCTGGGTTATTGCAATCAGTTCTAAAGCTCAGTCGACTGAAAGCAGATGGTTGGCCCATACCTCTTCTATAAACTTGTTTTTGATTTCTTCGACCAGACATGAATATGTTAATCCTTATCGCCATTCTCCAATCCTAATTGCATCGCCATCAAACATTTTTTTGTTGTGAATTTATGATTCATGGAATTTTTGATCTTAGTAAATAAATTTTGTCATTCACATTCTTTGATCCTTTCGTTGCCTTTCTAAAAACTAGCCTCCCTGGATGCATCATAAATCACATGTTCTGTGTGCTATTTTTGACTCATTCACCTCAGTCAAGGTTGTGTTACACTAAAGAAATTCTAATAGAATTGTAATCAATACCAATTTTGCTTTTGAACCATTTTGATTACAAATATGATCATTCACTCTGTGATTTCAAACCACTGCTACCCCTTGGTTAAGCAAAGCCTTCAAAATTTCTCAGCCACGTGTACAAGGTGTTGGTGAGACCGCGTTTTAGCGTATTGTGTTCCTGTCGCCTTGCTATAGAAAGGATGTCATTAAGCTGGAAAGCGTGCTGAGATGATTTACAAGGATGCTGCCAGGACTTGAAAGCCTGAGCTATAGAGAGAGGTTGGGCAGGCTAGGACTTTAATCCTTGGATCACAAAAAAACTGTAGGGTGGTCTTATCGAGGTGTGGGGGAATAGATAGTGAATGTGCATGGTCTTATACCCAGAGTAGGGGAACCAAGAACCAGCGGACATAGGTTTAACGTAAGAGGGGAATGATTGAATACTAACCAAAAGGGCAAACTTTTTACACAGAGTGTGGTGGGTATAAGGAATGAGCTGCCAGAGAAGGTAGTTGAGGCATGTGCTATAACAGCATTTAAAATATATTTGTACAAGTACATGGATAGGATAGGTTTAGTGGGATATGGGCTGAATGTGGGGAGGAGGGAAGATGGGGCATTGTGGATGGCATGGGGAAGTTGGCCCATTGGGCCTATATCTGTGCTATATGACCCAACGACCCAATGTTTCATATCTGAAGCTCCTCTGATTCATGCTCCTTCTGCATTCCCAATTGTTCTGCCATTAGGTGCAGTGTCTTAGATCCCAGTTTACTAAGATCCCAAAATCTAACGTTCACCATCTTAATCCCAGTTTTCCTTCCTCCATGGGATTATTCTTCCATAAACTAATCCAGCCATCCAACCCTGCAAGAAACCCTGTGTAGTTCTGGCTTCTCAACATCTTGCATGTTAATCTCCCCAATTGCTACTTGTCCAAGTGTCCTTTAAATGCTGCAATAGTATCTGCCACAACTATCTCCTTTACTTTAGACTTGAGAGATGCAGTGGAAACAGTCCCTTCAGCCCACCGAGTCTGGACCAGCCAGCAATCACCGCATATACTACCACTATCCCACACACATGGGAAAGTTTACAATTATACCAAAGCCAATTAAGGGCCCGTCCCACTTTCCCGAGTTATTCACCAATTCTCCTGAGTTGTTCACGAATTCACCCGACTTGCAGAATGTTCGTAACAAGTCTGTAGAAGTCCGTGGATATATCGTGGCGGCTCATTATGCCAGCCGTAGGTACTCGGGGCATCAGGTAAGTCGGGACGTTTTTTCAGCATGATGAAAAATGTCCATGAGTAAAAAAATAGCCCCAAGCACCTACAGCTGGCATAACGAGCCACTACGATATATCCACGGACTCCTACAGCATCCTAAGGACTCGTTACGAACATTCTGCGAGTTTGAAAACTCGGGAGAATTCGTGAATAAGTCAGGAGAATTTGTGAATAACTCGGGAAAGTGGGACAGGCCCTTTAACCTACAAACCTGTAAGTCTTTGGAGTGTGGGAGGAAACTGTAGCACCTGGAGAAAACCCACGCGGTCACAGGAAGAACAGTCAAACCATACAGACAGCACCCGCAATCAAGATCGAA
The DNA here is from genome assembly GCF_028641065.1 of Leucoraja erinaceus. Lineage (NCBI taxonomy): Eukaryota > Metazoa > Chordata > Chondrichthyes > Rajiformes > Rajidae > Leucoraja > Leucoraja erinaceus. Next base: position 16,630,865 of record NC_073391.1, on the reverse strand, counting down.
CCTGGGTCTCTGGCGCTGTAAAGCAGCATCTCTACTGTTGTGTTTGAGGGCTAAATAACTCACAAACTACACTTGGTGTCCAGAACCCGATGTGTATTTATTACAAGCATGTTTGGCCTGTAGAGGGCTCTGTATCGAAATGCAGATTGCCTCAGGGAGAGTCCCTGGGGGATCTGCAGGGTTTAAGCAACAGCCATGTTTGGCTTGTAATAAATACACTTCGGGTTCTGGACACCAAGTATAGTTTGTGAGTTATTTAGCCCTCGAACACAACATCTACCGCTGCGCTATTGTGCTGCCCCACCTCCTCTGGCAGCTCTTTCCATATATCCACCACCCTCCCAGTGAAAATGTTGCACCTGAGGATTGTACTAAAATCTTGACCTTCGCACTTTTAACGTATGTCCTCGTATTTTTGATTCCCATACCTGGGGTAAAATTCTCTGTGCATTCACATTATCTATTCCCCTCATGATTTTATACTCCTCTATAAGACATCCCCTCAGCCTTGTGCACTCCAAGAAATAAAGTCCTAGTCCTAGTCTGTCCAACCTCTCCTTATAACTCAGCTCCACAAGTCCTGACAACATCCTTGTAAAATTGTCTCTACTCTCTTTCAAGCTTAATGCCATCTTTCCTACAGCAGGCTGACCAAAACTGGACACCAATGTCGTGTACAACTGTCACACAACCTTCCAGCTTCTATACTCAGTATCCTGACTGCTGAAACCCTATGTATCAATAGTCTACTTGGCCACCCTATCTACTGTACCTGGGATGCCAATGTCAGAGAACTATTTATCTATACGCCTGGATCTCACCGCCTTACAACATTCCCAAGGCTCCGACCATTCACTGTGAAGGTCCAATCCTGGTATGACTTTCCATCTCACACTTATCTGTATCAAACTCCATTAGCCATTCCTTGGCCCACTTGCCCAGCTGAACAAGAGCCTGCTGTAATTTTTCAGGCTCCTGTTATTTCTAAATTTCCTGAACTCTCCCGCTTGCCAAATCACGCTATTGTTTTTCTGTTTTGTTTCTGGCCCAGATTGACTTTGATGGATTAAATGGCTCAAAAATATCAAAGTACTTTGAACTCACATTTGGATAAACCACTTTGTGCAGAAGAACAGAAGGAGGAATAGCTAAAGGCCGTGCGGTCAGGAGAAATATAATACAGTTTAAACTGGGGATATTAAGGCAGACAAGCATTTCCGCAGATAAACAAGAAAAATGTATTGGAAGAGATTCAAATGAGATTGGAAGCAGATCAATTCATTACCAAAAGTTGAAAGGCCAAAATATTCAGCTCAGGGGAGATTACATGAAATTGAGAAAGTGAAATGAAAAACCAACAAAATATAAATTTAAAGAAGGGAAAATAAACTAAAAGCAGCTGGAGGAATCAGTGAAAATAGATTAGCATCTAGACCTTCATTTTATTAATTGAAATAAGATTGTGGGGTGATGATGACTTTCATTAACAGCAAAAACTGCAGATTGGTTATTATGTGGTCGGCTCACAGAATTAATTCTCGTCAATGCTTCTTAAACTAATTGCTTGTGACACAACTTCTAAACTTCAAAAGAACCTGAACTAGTAAGCCATTTTTGTTTCACATACAAGCCATGCTTCTGTCAATTTAATACCCTGATTTATGCAAGTACATTCACCTGATTACTGGAAAAGTCCATGTCAATCAAAAACTTGTCAGGTCTCTTTCCAAGGTTGAAATAAAAAAGAACTGCAGATGCTAGTTTGTACCAACGATAGATACAAATGGCTAGAGTAACTCAGTGGGTCAGGAAGCATCTCTGGAGAAAATGAATAGGTGAAGTTGCACTATGCTGACTGGCCCACGGAGTTACTCCAGCATTTTATGTCTATCCTACCTAGGATTATGTGTATTCAAATGCATCTCATGTTCAGGGAATCAGCTTGAATAGATGACTACAGAGACAAGCAATTGCAGATGCTGGGATCTGGAGCAAAACACAAAGTGTTGGAGAAATACAGAGAGTCAGGCAGCATCTGTGGAGAGAATGGGTAGGTGATGTTTTATGTCGGAACCCTTTCTTCCCTGAACATAATCTAATTAACAGTTAATTCTTATTTTACTACTGGTATGACTATTATGTCAACATGTTAAGAATTGGTTCATTTCTTGTTACAATTTCACCCATCAGCAATGATGACAATTTCTCCCCTATTGTTTATTTTTATACTTGCTATCCTTGCATCTCTAATCTTTCAAATACCACATATATCGCATATGATCCAATCTTTTCCTGATTTTAAAACTGGCTTTTATTTTATCTGCGCTAATTGTTTGGTATAGACTTGAACTTGGTGTGGGGTCAGGGATGACACCAGGTTCAGCAGACACCACGCGACACTTACAGTAGGGAAAGGCCATGAGTAGTAGCTCTACTCAATAACCAAATATATATAACCAAATGTTTCATGTTTTATGTGTCATTCCTAACTGTCACTGTATGTCATGTTGTCACTTGCGGGCAGAGCACCAAGGCTAATTCCTTGGATGTGAATACTTGGCCAATAAACTTATTCATTCATTCAAATGTCATGACTGGGAGGAAAGTGAGAAAGCATTTAGTAGGTATGTTACAAAACTTACCTTCAGCAGCGTTGCAGTTCTGCCACTTCGGTGCCTTTGAGAGGGGGGCGGGTTTAAAATGCCGTTTTCTCCAGCCTGTTGAAATTGATCTTTGTCAGGCTGTTTAGCTGCTGCAGAGAAATCGCTCCGACATTCATTTTATCACGTTTTTTAAAAAGAGCGCTGGATAATTTAATAGCAGGAGTAAAATAAAAATTGTCTTCTAAAGCCGTCAACGCCGACAACGGGATGGATCTCACGTACGGGACAAAGCAAGGTAAGCCGTTTATTTTTAAATATAAATGTGCTTCTTAGAATGCCTTTCACTTTGCGAAAAGGTGATTTAGGCCCCATACGAACCGGCAGTATTTTTCCTGCCGATGTGGGGTTTCAATTCACCGCAAATGCAACGTTCCAATCGATCGCGTTCCACAAAAGCCCACTCGCTAGATGATTAAAATTACCATTAATTTATGGGAATTAAACATTATTCCTTCCATTTGGCCTATAAATTCATGCCAATGAGATTTATCATGTTATATTGTGAATTATTGTGTGAATGTTATTTGGGCACTTAGACTATTTAAAAATGTTAACCTTTTCTTAAGAAATGCATAGATGTTTAGATCTAGTAATTAAATTTTGTAATTAGCTACAATTAGATAACTAACTAATTATATGCTTTAATTTCAGGTCATCCAAGGAGGATTGTTTCATATTTGTTTCAGAATGCTTCAATGTATAATAACTGAAAATTTCATTCAGTTCTCTTAATTTTTAAGAAAGTTATGGGCTTTTGACTGTCCTTGATCACAGCTTTTGAGTTAAGTCAATGGAAAAGCAGTAGGGAACAAGATGCTAATTTCTGAGTATGAAAATGGTATGGCCATAACTTTTTTAATACTGAAGATATGAAAGTGAATTAGGTGTCAAATTAAACTTATTTTTATGCTTTATCTGATGGGATAAATTGCAGACGATTTTTTAAATCTCAAAATTTTGTAACATTGCTACATTTAGTTTGAAGATAGACACAAAACGCTGGAGTAACTCAGTGGGACAGGCAGCATTTCTGGAGAGAAGGAATTGGTGATATTTCGGGTCGAGACCCGTCTTATAGCTCAATGGGTTTACTACAGTGATGTCTAATGTGAATCCCAACCTGAGAACAGGCAAGAACATTGCATTAGTGTATGGTAACATATTGCTTGAGTTGCTGGACTGCATTCAGTAGATTGGGTTCAACGCTTGAATGCTACCAACTCATCAGGAGAATTTAAAAACATGTAATTAAATAAATATAGATTTCACAAGGGAGCCTGCAGGAAGAATAATTGCAAGGGCTGCAAAAATACATCTGCTTTACCAATTACTTTTAGGAAAGGAAGTGCACCACAGTTGCCTGGTCTGATCTATGTGTGAATCCAGGCCCTGGTTGTCTCAGTTTATCGGCATTGGAGATCGACAATAAATGCGAACAGTGCCAGTGAAACCTAACTCCTGTGAATGAATTAACGAATGAATAAACTGTGGACTTTGTTTGTAACATTGTTCAGGAAATAATATCATTAAGTTTCAAGTAGTAAAATGACTATTTCATTTTTTAAATAGGCAAAACACAATATAAAAGGACAAAGACATGGCATAACCAAATCCGATATCATTACAGTTATCCCCCCTTTTCTGCCTTGGACCAAGTGGGCGGCCACGGTGGTGCAGCGGTAGAGTTGCTGCCTTACAGCGCTTGCGGCGCCAGAGACCCGGATTCAATGCTGTCTGTACAGAGTTTGTACGTTCTCCCTGTGACCACGTGCGTTTTCTCCGAGATCTTCGGTTTCCTCCCACACTCCAAAGACATACAGGCTTGTAGGTTAATTGGCTTGGCGTATGTGTAAATTGTCCCAAGTGTATGTAGAATAGTGTAGATGTGTGGGGATTGCTGGTCAGTGCAGATTTGGTGGGCGAAGAGCCTGTTTCCACGCTGTATCTGCAAACTAAACTAAAAAGTGGCAATTTGTGACAATTTCGCTGAACACTTACACTTGGTCCTTCAAGGCATACTAGTTCACCCAGTTGCTAACCTTTTTAACTTCTCTTCCCATTCCCTTACCAACCTTTCTGCCGCAAGCAAACAGGAGGGAACTGTATGTGAATATTTGGCCAATAAACTTACTTAATACTTACTTACTTGGCATCAGGGAATTCATATAATAGTCTCTCCTAAAGCTTTTGGTTGCCCATAACACCATTAGCAAGATTGTCTGAGAGACCTGTGAGGCCATTGTCAAGATATATGGAGATTATGTGATGGACTGCCCCAGTACACCAGATGCGTGGAAGAGAGTGGCGCTGGGGTTTGACAAAAGAAGGAACTTTAAACACACATGTGGGGCAGTGGATAACAAGCATGTGGCCATCTGTTGTCCACCCAAGGGAGGGTCAAAATACTTTAATTACAAGAAATTTCATTTGATTGTACTGTTAGCTGTGATGGATTCAAACTACAACTTCCTGTATGTTGATGTGGGCACCTGGAAGTGTCGCTGATGGCAGGATCCCGAGAGAGACCTCCCTTGGGCAGACACTGGATGATGGAACAGCAGGCATGCCTGATCCCGAACCTCTGCCAGGAGAAGACAACCCGGACATTTCTTACGCAATGGTTGGTGATGATGCCTTTGCACTAAGGCCCTGGTTGATGAAGTAATACCCACACATGCATTTGACAAGAGTCCAGAGGATCTTTAATTACAGGCTGTCCAGGGCCAGGAGGGTTGTTGAAAATTCATTCGGCATCCTCTCAAGCAGATTTCAATGCTTGCTCACAACTATGGAGCAGGAGCCCAAGAATGTTGAGACTATTGTGTATGCAGCATGTGTTCTGCACAACCTTATCCGTATCAGAGGTGCAGCTGCAGGATCATCAACAGCCATGCAGGAGGGTGACTTGGTGGACAATCATACAGGGAGCATAACACCAGGTGCATGGAGGAGTGGTGTATATGATGCAACTTTGGTGTCACTGCAGCATTTTCCAGGTAACACGGGGACTAAGAGTGGAAAAGAGCAGAGAGACCATCTCTGCTCATACTACAACTCAATACTGGGCAGTGTGCCGTGGCAGAACAAAGTTATTTGAGGAACAGCAGCCAACAGGTCCACCACTACATGAGGAGAGCCCACATGCAGACAAGGTCAGTTATTTTTATGTACAATTGAAATCCTGCTGACTTTGTTTGATTTCAGGTTAAGTGTGAATTTTTATTTTCATTTTAGTGGAAATTGTCTCTTCATAAAGCAGTGATTATCATGCATCTGTTTGTCTGTAGGTAGATCTCTAAACATAGCCCTTGAGTGCATTGCATTGTCTGTTTTATTGTTAGAATCTAGGCGAGTGTTTCATTTCTCAGCTTAATAAGAAGAAATACAGGAAAAAAGTTATTTGTGTTTTATTTGTTAATTGACATGTATGAGAAGCCCTATTACAGATCACAGTAATGTTTGCTGTGGTGCTCCATTTATCAAGATGTGTAAAAAATGTTTTTTTTAATTTAACGAGATGAATAAAGACTTTGTTTCGTATTCAGAGTGCTGCTTGTCTTATTTTCTGATCTATTGTGAGGTTAAATTATTTTACATTTAAAATGCACAGCATATGAGGCACCCGAGTCATTTCTCACTTTAAAAAATGATTGTGAGAAATAAGATGTGAATAGATTGTGTTCCTTCCTCAATTTGGAGTGAGCTTCAGTTCTCTTAATATATGATGAAAGAAATATTACATTCAAGTCATGAGACGTTGGAATGATAATAAAATGAAGACTTGCAGACATCAATTATAGTTTGAGCACATATAACTCTCTTTTATTGTGCACTAATGTAAAGAAATTGTGATAATCAAACGGATTTTTAAAAAGGTGTTCAACACCATCACATTACCCATGTTGACTTTACATTTTCTTTGTCACTCGCCTTTTTTTTCTTTGTCCAGCTGCCGAGCAACGAGTACCCATGATTATCGACGAGTGCCACAACTACCCTCACGAGCTACTATGGTCTAACTACGAGTAAAAAGTAACAAATTATTTCATCACGAGTATTTTTTTACTTGTGGACATTTTTTACAGGGATGAAAAAACGTCACGAGTTACCACGTTTCCCGAGTACCTCCCGTTAGCAAAGTGAAATATCAGTTCAACCAGCAGGCATTTCTCACCCAAGACACTTCCTCTTCTCCCCTCTTCCATCAGGCAAGAAGTACAGAAGTGTGAAAACACACACGTACCACCAGATTCAGGGACAATTCTACCCAGTTGTTATCAGGAAAACTGAACCATCCTATCACCAACTAGAGCAATCCTAGGCTACGACAAAGATCCTATAGCAGAGCAAGATGGGTTACTCTCACGCAAAAGTGAGGTATGTTCATGGGCGGATTCATGGGTGATTTTATGCCTCATTTTAGCAACCTGCCTCCTCCATCTTGTTCCGCCGTCTTGCTCCGCTTTCTTGCTCCCGCCTTCTTGCTTCCGGCCAAAGATTGGATCCGCAGCGAGGAGAAGGAGTGCGGGGCCCGGGGCAGCGAGCGAGGAGAGGAGTGCGGGCCCGGGGCAGCGGGGAGAAGGAGTGTGGGGCCCGGGGCAGCGAGAGAAGGAGTGTGGGGCCCGGGGCAGCGAGGAGAAGGAGTGTGGGGCAGCGGGGAGAAGGAGTGTGGGGTCCGGGGCAGCGAGGAGAGGGAGTGTGGGGCCCGGGGCAGCGAGGAGAAGGAGTGCGGGGTCCGGGGCAGCGAGGAGAGAGAGTGCGGGGCCCGGGGCAGCGAGGAGAGAGAGTGCGGGGCCCGGGGCGGCGAGGAGAGGGGCATAGGAGGGGGGACATTGTAGTAAGGGGGCAGGCGAGAGAGTGCCGGGGGGGATAAGGCCTAGTGTGTGTGAAGTTGCAGGGAGGTTTACAATGTTTCTTATTTACAATGTTTCTTATTTAATGTCCCTTGTCTAGTCTGAAATAAAGTTCATTATTGGATTAGAAGAAATATAATTGTGTGTGTTATATACATTTATATAATTTTCATGTATGTGTGTTTATAAACATTTTATTCTTTAACAAGAATCAACAGAATTATGAACTAACAGAATTATGAATCTAACCCTATAATCACGCACAAAAAGTCCCCCCCTGTCAATCACCCTGCGAGTCGGGTCGGTTCCGGTTACTACAAAATCAACTCAAACACTGCTTGTGAGCCATTTAAAAAGAAATGATTTAAAAAACATTAAAAAAGACAATTACCAGAATCAAATTTTATTCTTGACAAGAAGTTTGAACTGACAGATTTATGAATCTAACCGACACAAACTGTTGCCCCGCAACATTGATTACAGTGCGAGTCGGGTCGGGTTAGGTAGGCTCAGGTTGCTAAAATGGGCGTGGAAAAATGCCCATGATTCGCTCCATAGCGTACTACACGTCAGTCCATTGCATTTAGCAGGAGTAGCCTATCTTGCTCTGCTATTGGATCTTTGGGCTACGATCTACCTCATTGGTGGCCCTCGGACTATCTTTTATCAGACTTAACTGGACTTTATCTTGCACTATACATTATTCCCTTCAGCTTGATTGTCATTATGTATACTCTTTCCGTTGACTGGACAACACAAGGTAAAAGTTTTTCACTGTACATTGGTACATGTGACAATAAACTAAACTAACTAATTCTCATACAAAAATGTTTCTCCCAATTCTGATCTGCAAAATATGTCTGATAGGCTGCAGATGCAATCCAGTGCATTTCCCGAATTTAAATTCAGAGACAAAAGTCAACAATTAAGTGAAGAAGTACTCAAAGAAAATGATTAAAACACTCTCGTATATTAATGTAAATGTCAACAATCTCTGAGAGTAGGACCATTAACAATATTTAACAGGGAGGACAGATTAAACACTTCACTTCTATTTTACTTCGGAGTCACGTGAGTGACTGCGTGATGAACCCGTCCAGCACGCATGTGCGACATGAGCGTTCACGCAGAACAACAGCGACGAACGGGAGTACGAGCGCTCCCGCTAGAAGCTTGAAAGAACGGACCGTTAGGTAAGTACTTACCCACAGGTTTGAATTCACAACGTTGCTGCTCTTTGTGCACCAGGGGAAACTGGAGCAAAGCAGCACAGGGCGAAAACCGCCCCCGTTCGTATCCAGGGAAGGAGCGATTCCGTCAGTGGAGGGGGAGAGAGGCGTCACCTGGACCGCACATGCTGCGGTCCACAGTCACGGGTACCAAGCCGATGCCCAGTCCGGTAAGAGCTGTCTGACTAACAGCAGCGGACTGGAGGAAAATCAAGATACAAACCGGCCGGTAATCCCTGCATACTCCAACAAGGAGACTCGCTGCCCGGGAGCGGCAGAGGCAGATGCTTGAGCAAAGTTGGCGACCAAACCTCGGGCTGGAGACAGACACGGAAGATGGAACCGGCACTTCAAACTACCGCCCGAGAACGAGTAAGTGTCTGTTTCCAAGCCTTCGAGAAAGGTCATGGAGTAAAAAACTCCAGCAAGACTTGCCTCGGGAGCTGGGGCAAGCTCGCCAAGGGAGCACAAACACTCCCGCTCCAGTGCCCTAAGAGAAGAAAGTTTACAACACATACATCAGTGTTCACTAAACGCCAGACATTCTCTAATACAATTTAAAGTAATACATAGGTTACATTATTCAAAAACAAAATTACATAAAATTTTTCAACATATCTCACCTATATGTGATAAATGTCAACATTTAGAAGCTACATTATCGCATATGTTTGCAAACTGTACAAAAATTAAAAAATTCTGGGTAAATATTTTTAGTATAATATCCAAAGTAACCAACACACAATTGGAACCAAATCCAAAATTAATAATACTCGGAATATTAGAATTAAATCAAACATTTAGAATAACACAAAGAAACTTTATTGATTATAGTTTAATAACAGGAAAAAAATTAATTCTAAAATTTTGGAAAGGCCCTACGGCCCCCACAATCAAAATGTGGATTATAGAAATGACGGAGACCTTAAACGTGGAAAGAATCAGATTTTCCCTGTTGGACAAACAGGAACTATTCGTTGGAACATGGTCTCCTTTTATTGATTACTTAAAGGGTCAGAATAGTTCAGCACAGGAACCTGACTAGCACTCGGGCTAAAGATTGGATGAAATGCTACACTCTGAAATGTACGAACATATCTCGAACGATGTTTTTTATTTTTAATAAATTTTTCCATTCTTCTTTAACTACCTCTTTCCCCCTTTTTTTTTATTTTTTTTTTTTTAGTTTTTCTTTTCTTTCTTTTCTTCCTCTACTTCATCTATCTCTTTAGTTCTATCTAGTTTAAAAAAAAAAAAATGAAGAAAAAGGCAAAAAGTATTGGAGACAATGTAATAATAACTGACAATATTATCAATTTAAAAATGTAAGACAGTAATGATGTAATAGATTATGTACCTATCTCCAATAAAAAATATTTTTCAAAAAAAAAAAAAAAAAAAAACTCCAGCAAGACTTGCCTCGGGAGCTGGGGCAAGCTCGCCAAGGGAGCACAAACACTCCCGCTCCAGTGCACTAATAGCACTGGCTATCGCATCTCCCTCATCAGAGGGGATCGTTGGCGACCAGGGCTGGGCTGGTCAAGAAGAACTGGCTGAACAACATCGGGAGTATGTTTGAGGTACAGGACCAGGAAGAGCTACGTGGCTACACCACGAGCGAGATGGCCGTTACAGCCTAATCTGGCGGCCAGCTTACTGCCTGTTTAAAAAAAACAAAAAAACCTCTCCAAGACAGGTGTTGGACTTTATCACGCCTCCCCAAAATTGCATTTGCTCAAAGTGCCTACCATTGATGGGGGTACATTGGGGGTACATTGAGCAGGGCATTTAAAAACCCAAAAATCTTAATTTGGAATATTGATACCCCTGATGTCAGCTATCATTTTGCATGCTCATTCCAGAGGGGCAGGGTAGTATGGCAAAACACCTGACCCTACTGTTCAACACAGTATGCGATCTGCAACCTCTGGAAGGAAGTCATAAACCTGCCCTCAACCTAAAAAATTCACAGGACTGTGAGAACGCCGACCTCACAACCACAGATCCTGCTATCTGGCAAAGTTACCAAATCATGCCTAAAAACTGGACGAAGTATCGAAGATATTCGTCCTCATGAGGGCAGGTCCTGGAATGAGCAAACCACACAAAACCAGACAGCAGTACCTCCATGCATCTACCAGTAGGCATCTACTTCATGGTACTGGTGAAAGCTCGGGGTCCGTATGCCATTCCCCGCAAGTCTTTCAGGACAGGGCCCAGAGCGGGCCCCATGGAAAATGCGCCACCCCCCAACAACACCACCCCGACAGACAAGGAACCAGAAACTGAAGAAATGAACACACCACTAAACAACAGTGGAGGTAGGTGAGTATGGTTCCTACCATCACATAAAAGGTGAGGGGATTGTGCTAACAGTGGGGTGAGAACCACATCTGGTTTTGAAAGCATGAAGAGCTATCATACTTGGTAGTTATATACCAAAAGTATTCAAGGATAAAAATTGAATTTAAGAAAAATTTAGCACCAGTTCAGCATGCACCCCAAAGGAGTTGTTTACCCTCTCACTAAAAAGGAAACATGAGGGACAAGCTGAACTGGAGAAGACATACAAAGGGGTCATAAAGAAGTCTAAATATGAACCTTTGGAACCGTATTAAATTTACCAAAAAAGATGATGAGTGTCGCACCATTATTGACTTAACCACTTTGAATACTTTCACCAGGTATACACACTTTAATGGAAAACATTGTAACTGCCGAACATTTCTTAATGGTAGGCATCAACTTAAAAGATGCATACTATACCCATTCATAAAGATCATCGGAGATACCTAATTTACCTGGATGGGGTAACTATGGCAGTATAAATTATTGACTAATGGCCTAAACATGAGCCAAAACTGTTTTCAAGATATCCAAACCAGCCCTGACACTATTAAGGAAACATATCGTCATGGCATATCTCGATGATATTTAACGACAGACAAAACCATGGAATTAGCTAAATCAGCAGCATTAGCTACTAAAACTTATTTAGCCTGGGCTCTGTCATACTATCCAGATAAATCTACGTTGACATCATCCACAACTTTGGACTATCTGGTATTCAATTAACTCAGTCCACATATCTATACGTTGCCAAGGAGAGTCAGCATAATTGGCACAAACCTGTAACAAATTAATGGTTAACAATCAACCAACCATTCAACAAAGCGGCAAGAGTAATTGGGAAATTAGTAGCAGCATTACCAGCTACTTAACTTGGACCTTTCCATTAGAGCTAAGGTGCTAGTGTTTAAATAAAATAACCCATATCCAGAACAGGTGGTAAATGGACTAACCTAGAGCCATCATCACTACAGACACTGGACATAAAACCTAGTTGGAAATGTTGGGTGCGTTATATGGGTTAAAAGCATATTGTTCTATAGTGCACCAGTTTGCATGTTCGTTTATAAATTGACAATATCACAGTGTTGGCCTATACTAAACCACATGGGCGGAATAAAATCGATATCATGTGACAATTTGATTAACACAATTTGGTAATGGTATGTCGTCAAACATATTTGGCTATCAGCAACTTACCTACCAGGTGAGCTAAATACTGTGGCAGACATGTTAAACCAAAGTATTTGCTGAAATTACAAGGCAATATGGAACACCAGATATCGATTTCTTTGTATTCCGATTGAATCACCACGTACCGATGTATGTCACATGGGAACCAGACCTTGAGGCAGCGGCAATGGATACATTCTCGCTGAACTGGGGTGGGGAATCTAATCACTATGTTTCTTCCCCTTTTCTACCTCATCAGTCAGGTACTACGCAAAATACAAATGAATTTGCTTTGGATTTTGGTAGTACCCGACCGGTCTACACAGCCATGTTTCCCAGTAATCCTTGAGGTCATTGAAACCCATGACCATCCCCAGGGAACAGATCCATTGATCCACCCTGTATCAGGCGTAAGTCACCCATGCCATGACAGAATAAACCTACTGGGTTGCAGATCCCAAAAAAGATCTTTTGATGGACCTGGGATTGTCAAATAGGACCATGAACACGATGACATTATCTCACCGACTCCACGAAGAAACAATATATCTCCAGTATAAGAAAATGGGAAAAATACTACTCGAGAACAGAGACAACCTACTAATCAACCACCATATCAATGTATCGGAGTTCGTGGCCAGCCTTCGCCATGATGAAGGTCTAAACTATAGCACTATCAAATGTGCTAGAAGTGCACTGTCAGCCTATCTAAGACAGGCACCAAGGGAAACAGGCCATAGGTCTTGTCCACTGGTGGGCAAATTTATGAGAGGTACCTTCTATTCAAAATCCCAGACCTAGATATACCAAGGTCTGGGATGTCAGTGTTGACCTGACATACTAAGGGATGGCCACCAGCAAGATTCCTTACTCTGAAAACAGCTACCCTGTAAACGGCCATGCTATGGCTTAGTCTCAGCATAAGGGTCCAGTCTTTTATCTACTCAGACTGGACAATATGGTCATAACATCAGACCAAATAGCATTCACCATTCAGGAGCTGGTAAGACAGAGCAGACCAGGAACTTCAGGACTCATTATGGAATTCCGGGCGTACCCACCTGACCACCGTTAAATGTCATGACTCGCCTTCTACAATATATCAACACAACCAAAAATTCCCGAGGGAGACAAAATGAGTCAGCCACAAAAAGCCACTGGTCAGGGTACCGAGTCAAACCATCTCTAGATGGCTCAAACAGGTATTGGGAGCTGCTGGAGTGGATACCGATATTTACACATCTCACTCCACCAGAGCAGCATCCACGTCAGCGGCTAACAGTATAGATGTGCCACTGGATCGAACCTGGTAACAGCGGGGTGGTCCATGGGAAGAACTTTCAAAAATTCTACAACAAGCCATTAAAACCTGTTTTCACTTGCAGAGAAAAGTTTAGACGCTGCAAAAAATACATATAATTTAGCCCGAGGGAGCGTTAATTCTTTGTTATTATTTTTAAATAATACCATTGTTGTTTTTCAAACAGATTCAGGGTTGATTACGATAACATACTTCCTTCCTTGGATGACTTCGGCAGCGAGTGAAGTATGGACTGTTACACGGCTTGAAATCACAGAGCTTTAAAATCTTCACGTAGTCACTCATGTGACTTCGAAGTAAAATAGTAAGATTAAACGAGAACCTACCAGTTTGAAGTTTGATCTGTATTTTATGAGTAGTTACGATGAAGGATTACGTGCCCTCCGCTCCCGCCCTCAATTATAGGGATCAACTGGTAACTTAGTTCTCCTTGTCTTTACTATGTTTATTTCAACTCGTGTTGTTTTCTGTGATTCCACACCGCTGCTTTGAAGTATGTCGCGCATGCGTGCTGGACGGGTTCTTCACGTAATCCCTCATCGTAACGCCTCATAAAATACAGATCAAACTTCAAACTGGTAAGTTCTCGTTTAATCTTACTATTCTTGTGCAATAGAATGAAGACAAGTCAATTGGAAATTGTTCAATGCATTGATAAATTACATTGATATTTAACATGGCTACGTACATGCAGATACAACCATAAAACTACATTTTTTTGAAATACAGCGACTTGGAATCAAACTTCAACCTCTGCTCCTCACACAGAATTTCTTGAGCTTAACGGTACTGACTTACGGTACAGCTGCTCTGCTGAAACTTTTTTTAACTTGGTATGACGTTGGTGCTAGATTGATTGGCTGTTGATGTGTAATGTTCGTGTGCTTCACTGGAACTCTTCCCATGAATGTTTCATATTGGAGGAGGCATTTTAAAATGTTGTGATTGTCTCCCACACAGCAGATGTCTGGATGGTTTGTGTCCATGGGTGGTTGTTTCAAAGATGCACTTCCGATGTTTCACAACTGTTTATCATCAGCAGTTCAAACGCCTTTTTTAAAGAGCAACACTTCCATTAATCTCACTATGTTTTCACATCGCTAATCATTATTTAGTAATTACTGGCGTAGGCAGAGATCATAATGCATTTAAATGGCTTGCATCATGCGTCACTCTCATTAATGTCATTCAGACAAATTTTTATGAAGGTGCTTTCTTTGTCAATGGTACACCCGATGTGGAGGGCATTGAGAATCATCCGCCTGGAATTTCCACTCTGAGAAGACTGGAGCTTTTGAGTTACCTCAGAATTTAACACCAGTTTCATAAACACCACAAGATAAGACAGAAAGGCAGAAAGGCAGAAAGCCAGAAAGCCAGCCGCATTCCACAAATCATTTAATGCTTTTTAGTAGAAATATTGGAGACATTTTTTTTTAAGTTTGGGGGAATTGCTTCTTTACCATATTTCAGTAGAATATGCATAACTTTTAACATAAATGTAGCTTTTTAAAATTCAAGTTTTTACAGATGGTGGACTGGACCCTTTAATTCATTCATTTCCTGCAACAAAACTTCATGGTGATATTTTTAAAGTTATACCCTGGAATATTTAAAAGTATCAACTTGATGGTTATCTATTTCTATACTTATAAAACTCTGATCTTGGATGTGTATTTATTTGCGTGTGTGTTTGTGTGTAATCATATCTTCACAAAAAAAACGAGGCAGTAACGGTAAAGTTTTTACATGTTCCGGTAGTCATTTTCCCCCAATTTGAGGTCCAAAATTTCTGTGTCATGCTTTTTTTCTCGAGTTATTAATGAAAATGTTCACAAGTCTGACAAAACTTTGAATTAAAAAACGACTGCCTTTTGCTGGATCTGTGTGCCGTTCTTCCTCGTGCTGTGAGTAACGTCACCCCCCCCCCCCCCCCATCCTCCCCCCCCCCCCTCCCCCTCCCCCTCCACCACCATTATTCAAAAGACGCAAAAAAGAACGAGGAAGTTAGGGCCCAGCTTCCGAGGTGGCAGTTGGGGCAGTGTTGGAGCAGCTCGTTGACAGATGCTGGCAGCCACTCGCCTTCTTCAGCAGGCACCTCAGTGGTGCTCAATGCCGTTACAGCGCTTCCTTGCCTTGTACCTCACCGAACGCCACTTTTGCTACTCTCTGGAGGGGAGGCCTTTTACTACATTTACGGATCACAAGCCACTCATCTTTGCATTTGCCAAGGTTTCAGACCCATGGTCTGCCCGGCAGCAGAGGCAGTTGGCGTACGTGTCCGAGCACACCACCTCCATCCGTTTCGTCGAGGGCAAGTATAACAGGGGGGCCGATGCCTTATCGTGACCTGCGATTCATCCTATTCTCCAAGTCACTGAGGGTATTAATTATTCCGCCCTGGCAGTCGACGAGGAAATGGCCACCTGTCGTACGTCAGTTTCGGGCCTGCAGTTGGAAGAAGTTGTCTGTGGTCTGGTGGACGCAATGCTGCTGTGAGATGTCTCCACTGGACTTCCGCAACCCATCATCCCTGTCGCCTGGCAATGCAGGGTGTTTGAGGTGCCATCCAGGTGACAACGACCCTTGTAGCCTCCCGCTTCATTTGGCACAGGCTGCGCAAGGAGGTTGGACATTGGGCGCACACTTTCATCACGTGCCAGACCACCAAAGTGCAGCGACACGTGCAGGAGTTCGCCATCCCTCAGCAGATTCCTCAACGGCCATTTGTGCTCTCGCCTTGGAGGCGCACTGGATCGGCCGGTTCGTATGCCGCTGGACATTACATCTGACCGGGGGCCTCAGTTCACGTCGGAACTGTGGTCGGCCATGGCACGCGTCCTGGTGGTTCGCCTACACCACATGACGGTGAATCATGCAGGGATGCTCATCGGGCACCCCTCCAGCGGCCGTACGAGGGTCCCTTCCGAGTCCTGGAACATGGCTCGTCTACTTTCGTCCTGGACATGGGGGGTTGACGTGAGACTGTTTTGGTTGCGCGGCTGAAGCCGCCGCTTTTTGACATTGATCGGCTGGTGCTGGTAGCGCGGCCCCGTAAGCGAGGGTGCCCTCCGTCTAGGGCTACATCCTCCAGTGGCTACTCCGTCCCCTGCACCTGTTGGTCGGTTGCCCGTTCCTGTGCCGGGCGTGGTGCGCACCCGGGTTGGTCGCCGTGTGCGCCGTCATGGCCGTTTCGTGCCTCTGGTTCTTGGGGGGGGGGGGGGTCCTGTGGCAGTCCCTGGGGGTTAGGCTACTCCTTGGGTCATCCTCCTCGGCTCTTGATGGACAGGGACGTTTGTCGGCCCACAGGGTTTCCCAGGTCCTGCCCGGGGGCGTGCTGTGCATTTGCGATGATTCATTAAACTACTTCTGAACCTGCCTGGCGTCTGGCCTTTTCCTGACCGCATCCAGGCTACGCCAGTAGATTTAACTCTTAGGGCTAACGGAATCAAGGGATATGGAGATAAAGCCAGAACGGGGTACTGATTTTGGATGATCAGCCAATGACATATTGAATGGCGGTGCTGGCTCAAAGGGCCTACTCCTGCACCTATTTTCTATGTTTCTATGATCCTGATCTCAAAACCCATGTAGATGTAATTTGTACATTCTCCACGTGACCACATTCTATTACCCATCTGCTCTGGATTCCTCCTACATCTCAAAGAGGTGATAGTTGGTTGGTTAATTGGCAGCATCAGTGGAAAGTAAAACAGTCCTTAAAGGAAGTAAGGGGAGAAGATAGTTGTGGGTGTCCACATCCTGTGGGTGTTTAAATGCTTAATAATAGACGTTTGTCACGTGCTTATTCCCGAAGATGGAAATGGTGAAATCCAGAAAGGGAAGCATCATAAAAAGGCCATGTGAACAGAGTAGAGAATGACAACAACAGTATTGAAATTGTTGAGTTCTGTATGGGTGTAGAAGACAACATCAATGCAGATACTAATGTGAGTTGAGGAAGGTAGCCTGCAGGAGCTGTTACACCTATACCACAAAAGGCAGGCAAGCTTCAACCCATGCTCAGTCTACAGTGTGCCTTTGATCAGGAGATACTGAATGACGTTGAAGTAATCGCCAAACCCACTTTGCTCTGATAATGGGAATGTATCCCACGCACATCACGTGATTAATTTACTTTAAGCTCAGTGACCCTTTCTAAAATATCCTCCATAGTAGTTTTTACCTCAACCATTATTTCTCCATCCTCCACTATCACTAAGAATTTGGCAGCTTTTTCTTCCTCATGCGATAAGCCACTTGCTATTCTCACTGCCATTGCCTCAGCACATCAACCATTTTCTTGACATCTAAACAGCCTCACTCCTTCTCTTACTACACTTTCACTCTTTACAATCCTACAAAAAATGGAATCAAGGGATATGGTGAAAAAGCAGGATTGGGGTGCTGCTTTTGGATGATCAGCCATGTTCATATTGAATGGCAGAGCTGGTTCTCAGTGCCGAAAAGCCTACTCTCGCGCCTATTGTGTATATTGCTATGTTTCAATTGGTTCCCTTCTGCCTTTACTGCCATTCTACTCATGTTCCATACTAATATGACATCCTTTCTTTCTCACCTCCCTCTCAGCTTTCCTTATTCAGATATTTAACATAGAACAGTACAGCCAAACATGATACCCAATTAAACTGATCTAATCTGCCTGTACATGATCTATATCCCCCAATTACCTACATTTCTGTGTGTGCCCATCTAAATGCCTCTTAAACGCCACTATCGTATCTGCCTCCAGCACCTCCCCTGACAATGTGTTCCAGGCCCCCACCACTGTGTAAAAAAACTTGCCCCACACACTTCCACTAAACTTTCCCCATCTCAACTTATAGCTATGGCCTCTGGTGTTGGACATTTCCACTCTGGGAAAAATCTATGCCTCTCATCTATATTACTAAATCTCTGATCTTGACCTATTTTGGCCCACTGTGCTGCGATTTCTGATGGAACGCCGCCACCTACGGCCATCATTTTTGGCCACCTCGCTCAGAGCCCCCCTCCGCCTTACGGGTGTGGAGGAATTTTCCCATTGATGAAAAATCATAGAGATATTAATGTTTTTTAAAAAAATACGATTCTCTCTGCTGCCCCTGCTGGAGGGAGGGAGAGGGACTATAAAACCAGGAAGTGGTGTGCCTCACTCAGGCTCTCCAAGATGGATGAAGCCAAGGGTGACGTCTCTCTGAGCTCTGAATAACACTGAACAAATGTCTACACAACTGTGAGTACCCTTAATGTGGTTTGAAAATGAAAATATGGTTTGTTTGAAGTAAAAAGGCACTACCTGCAAATGGTTGTTTGGGTGCTTTGGCTTGAAGTTGAAAGGCACTACATACTGCAAATGGTGGCTTGGGAGCTTTGGCTTGAAGTTGAAAGGCACTACTTACTGCAAATGGTGGCGGGTGATTTGCTTGAAGTTGAAAGGCACTAATTACTGCACATGGTGGCGGGTGCTTTGGCTTGAAGTTGAATTGCACTACTTACTGCAACTGGTAGCTTGGGAGCTTTGGCTTGAAGTTGAAAAAAATCAACGTTCTCTCTGCTGCACCTGCTGGAGGGAGGGGGAGGGGCTATAAAACCAGGAAGTGGTGTGCCTCACAGTCTCTGCCACGTGGATGAAGCCAAGGGTCATGGCTCTATGAGCTCTGAATAACTGAACAAATGTCTACACAACTGTGAGTACCCTTAATGTGGTTTGAAAATGAAAATATGGTTTGTTTGAAGTGGTTGTTTGGGTGCTTTGGCTTGAAAAAGGCACAGCCTGCAAATGGTTGTTTGGGTGCTTTGGCTTGAAGTTGAAAGGCACTTCTTACTGCAAATGGTGGCTTGGGTGCTTTGGCTTGAAGTTGAAATGCACTATTTACTGCAAAAGGTGGCTTGGGAGCTTTGGTTTACAGTTGAAAGGCACTACTTACTGCAAATGGTGGCGGGAGCTTTGGCTTGAAGTTTAAAAAAATCACCATTCTCTCTGCTGCCTCTGCTGGAGGGAGGGGTAGGGACTATAAAACCAGGAAGTGGTGTGCCTCACGCAGCAAGATGGATGAAGCCAAGGGTCATGTCTCTCTGAGCTCTGAATAACACTGAACAAATGTCTACTTACTGCAAATGGTGGCATGAAGTTGAAAGGCACTACTTACTGCAAATGGCGGCTTGGGTGATTTTGCTTGAAGTTAAAAGGCACTACTGCAAATGCACTTACTTCCTGTTTGCACTCTATATTAATTTTAGATAAAACGCTACCACTTACGGCTGTGATTTTTGGCCATCTTACTCAGTCCCCCCTCCGCTGAGCAGGTGCAGAGAATTCTTCCCATCAATGAAAAATAAAAGTGTTATTAGTGTTTAAAAAATGTTGAGAATCTCTCTCCTGTCAATCACGCCCTGAAAGCCACACCTTTTCCGGTGGGAAGGGGAGGGGTTATAAAACCCGGAAGTGTGGATGTGGCTCAGTCTCTGCATGATGGGGGAGGGAGAGGTCATGACTCTGTCTGAGCTGTGAATCAACTGAACACACTGAATGTCTACTGAACTGTGAGTTTGGTGTTTTGTGTGGTTTTATGGTGGTTTCACCCTGCATGAAATGGTATGAAGCTGCATTTGAATTTAGTGGCCTTGGACCCTGCTTGAAATGGAATGAAACTGCACTTGAATTTTGCGGCTTTGCATCCTGCTTGAAGTGGTATGAAACTGCACTTGAATTTGGTGGCCTTGGATCCAGCTTGAAGTGGTATGAAACTGCACTGGAATTCGGTGGCCTTGCACCCTGCTTGAAATGGAATTTCAAGGAATAGTCATGAATCAACTGCCAGCCCACCAGCCGTGAGTTAGCTGCCAGCAGATCAGGCTTGAGGGACTGAGCTGCCACCTCAAGAACCCATACCAGCACTTCAGAAAGCCCCCCCCACTGGCCACCAATATTGGAATTGGTGGAGAGGTGGAATATTGCGTTGGGGGACCAGCCCTCCCGTGTGAACATGGGACCCAATGGGTCCCGCTTAGTCTAGTAATTTTATATACCTCTATCAAGTCTTCCCTCAACCTCCGACAATCCAGAGAAAACAATCCAAGTCTATCCAACCCCTCCCTGTAGCTAAAACCCTCTAATCCAGGCAGCATTCTGGTAAGCCTCCTCTGCACCCTTCCCTAAACTTCTGCATCTTTTCTGTAATGAAGACTAACATCACTTGACCCATCAAGTAATATTTACTTGATTCGCTCTTTTCTTGTTTCATTGTATTCTCTATTCACTCTAGCTTGCAGGGAGCCAAGGCACTGGTTCTCTCCCCTTGTCTTCCTTTATACATTTGACATAGCTTAAACATCCCATTTTAAAAGCAAAGCCACAGGCCAACCACATTCTAAATGAATTTCAATTGATGTTCATTGGGGAAGAACCCTATCCCTATATTCTATCTGACATCAATCTGAAGAAGGGTCGTGACTCACTGCTGCCTGACTTGAATTCATTTGTTTTGCCAGTTTTCATTGGTGAGTCAGTGATGAAGAGAGTTGACAGCCTCAAATTTCTGGGTGTTAACATGTCAGCTCTTCTTTCCTTGGCTCAGCACATAGATGTAACCAAGAAGAAGGCCCATCAGTCTCTCTATTTTATTCAACGTTTAAAGAGATTCTGCATATCCTAAAATATTTTAACAAACTTCCACAGGTGCACTGTAGCATGTGTCCCGACTTGTTGCATCATGGACTGGTGTCACACAGGGACGCAGGAGGCTGTAGAGAGTGGTGGACTCAGTCAGATCCATCATGGGCACAACCCTCCCCACCATTAAAAGCATCTACATGAAACATTGCGTCAGGATAGTGCCATCTACTGTATCATTAAAGATTCCCGCCATGCGGGCCATTGCCTTCTTGCCACTACCATCAAATATGAGATATAGAATCCTGAAGCCCCACTCCAGCAGCTACAGGAACAGCTGCATTGCTGCAACCATTAAGTTATTGAACTGACCTTTGCAACTCTAAGCCTACCCTGGGCACCTCTTGCTCATGGACGTGTTTATCTCATTGTGTCTCTGCTCGAGTACCTTGTTTTATGCACTTTCTCTTTTCACAGTATAATTTATGTTAAATTAATGTTTTATCCATAGTCTGAGTCAATGTGCCTATGATGCTGCTGCAGTCAAGATTTCTATTGTACCTGTACTTCATCGTACTTGTGCATATGACAACAAATACAACCTGGTAATTTTAATCTATAGAGGATGATTCATGGAGTAGGTGTTTGACAGAGAGGTTTACTCACCAGTAAAGAGTGTAATAACTTACTGAGGCAGGTTTGGAGACAGAGAGCTGGACTGGTTGGTTCACTGAGAAACTCAGATGTATATAAATACATAATTATAATCTGCTGCAGATGTCTTCATTACTATGATGACGATTGAAAAGAAATAGGAATGATGAGGAAATGTTTTTTTATAAAAGATAAGTGTACTGTGCAGTTTGTCAAGAGTGAAAATTTGACCCAGTTTTCAAAGTTCTGCATCGTTTATTACATGCACTATTTTAACAAAATCAAGTGAATGCAATGGACAAAACTAGCAAATCCCCACAACAATACCATTGGACTTTTCACATGCTGACAAATTAGAGAAGAAGAAAATGACCATTCTGTTCACCTTTCCATGAATTCAAGGGAAGGGACATACTCATGCCTGAGGTTAGAATTATTCACTGTCGATCCTATTATTTACTACATGGACTGATTGAAAACTTTTCACTCTCAGACACAGTTTGTAGATCTGCAGGATTAAGTTTACTGCTAAAACCACAAAAACCCAGTCTGAAGAAGGGTCTCGACCTGAAACGTCATCTATTCCTTTTCTCCAGAGATGCTGCCTGACCCAAAGTCACACTAGCTGTTTTTGTGTATCTTTTGCAAAATTCAGGGCCATTTTTTCCCCTCAACACCTCTATCAAGGCATAGGTAAACCAAATCATATTTGTGGTTCCAGATGCTATATCTGGAGTAGGCTTTCTATTAACTCAAGGAGACTGCAACTTTGGTAACAACATAAGCTCCATATTGAAACTCTTCTACTACTTGCAGTGAGTTGTGTGCTGAACTCTATTTTATCTTTGATGCTTTTGTCCATGAAGATCATGTGAGGAAATCAGAGTTTAAGATAGAATGCAGTTTCTCTGATTAGGTCATAAGATTTCTGAGCTGGGGAAGTATGTCCAGAGGTGATAACAGATTATTTTCCTTACAGATGGATTAGGAACTTATTGATATTATTGGTATTATTATTGAAACTACTTTTTTCCCTCTCCAGGTTTATTTTTAAGTGGGTAGATTTAAATTCATCAGCCACCTAGGTGGGGTTTAACCTGCATCTTTAAATTGTGAGATCAGGATTACATTGCCACAATCTCACCATTTCCCTAGCCAAGGCTGAGTCAAATATTTAACATTGTCAATGACCTCCTCCCCATCGTAAGGCAGAGGTAGGGAGGTTTATTGATGTTGATGTCACTTTGCATAGTTTATGCTCAGTTGTTCATTGTTGAATAATCAGTTAAATTTGCAGCTCCTCAGTCATTCTCACACCAAGATTAGGACAATTTACCTGCTTTCCCTCACCTGAAAGGTATGGATCAGGAGTGTAAGAAAAAACTCTGCACTTAACCAAAGGCAAGCAATCAAAAGTTGCCACATTCATGAAAAAGCAGTCAAAACTGTTCATCGATCTATCCCTTGAAATGTTCTCTTCATTCATAAGTGGCATAACGTGGCTATAATTTGTACCAAATAATGGGAAACTTTCTCAATTCGCAAACGCCACTTTGCAAACCCAAATCTTACATCTAGGAAAACAATCAGGAGAACCAACATCCCTCAAGGTTACGCATGGAACTGAATACCAGTAGTTTTATCCATAACCCGCTAACATCCTGAATCTTCCCACTTAAAACAGTATAAGAGAGTGTCATCAGCACCCTATGGATAACATTGCTGCAGGAAAGCAGTTCACCACCTTCTTGATGGAAATCTCCTGGTTAATCAATTGTCACTAACGCCATTCCAGGAAGCGGAAACAATAAAGGAAAAAAAAGACACCAATTTCTTTGTTGATGCAGGATAATTGATTCCTAACAATTTGCGGCTCTCAGGAGCTTTCAGAATGATTGACTTCAGACCTCAAATCTCTGAGATATCCTCCCCTCTTTGGAAAGAGCTTCCAGGAAAAGTTTATGCAACATTTCTAAATTGAATGAAGAGCTCAGTAACAGACCTGGTTCACTCAACAATCGATCGCCCATACACAAGTGTTCAAGAAGGAACGGCAGATGCTGGAAGATCGAAGGTACTCAAAATTGCTGGAGAAACTGAGCGGGTGCAGCAGCATCTATGGAGCGAAGGAAATAGGCGACGTTTCGGGCCGAAAAGAAGGAAGAAGGGTTTCGGCCCGAAACGTCGCCTATTTCCTTCGCTCCATAGATGCTGCTGCACCCGCTGAGTTTCTCCAGCAATTTTGTGTACCCATACACAAGTTCTATGTCCTACTATGTGGCAATTTCTGAAAGCCAATTAAGCTACAAACCTGCATGTCTTTGGAATGTGGGAGGAAACAGGAGCACCCGGAGAAAACCCACACATTCACAGGTGAATGTACAAATTCCGCGCAGATAACACCCATAGTCAGGATCGATCCTGTGTCACTGGTGCTGTGAGGCAGCAGCTCCACTGCTGAGCCATTGTGCCGCCCTGAAGTATGAAGATTTTTATCCTCTTCTCATCTCATCAGTATTACCATGCTGAACCACAGTAAAAATGTCCCACCACCTGCAAGGCACAAATCAAGGATAAAATCAGCTGGCAGCTGAGTATTATTTTTATTTCTTAAAATAAGATAATCAATGTAATAATGGGCTTTACTAAATTTCCATTGCCAAATGCTACAAAATTAATGCCAAGTATCAGCTTATGAAAAATCAGCCTAATACTGCCAAAGTGCTATAAAGATTGATTTTATCTTTAAATTGCACAATTGAATTTCACTTGTAATTATTGTTTAAACTTTTGAGACAATTTTAACTCTTTACCTGCCTTCCTATTACGAGCAGTAGTTCAGGACCAGTGTCGCTATGAACCCGTACATTGGTCAATCTGAGGAGCACCTTCAGCAACACACTGGTTCCACCAAGTTGTAAAAACAAGCCTGAAGGCTTAGTATCTTAATGCAAGGAGCATTCGTAATAAGATGGATGAGTTGAATGTGCAGATAGTTATTAATGAATATGATATAGTTGGGAGACATGGCTCCAGGGTGACCAAGGCTGGGAGCTGAACATCAATATTCAATATTCAGGAGGGATAGACAGAACGGAAAAGGAGGCGGGGTAATGTTGCTGGTTAGAGAGGAGATTAACGCAACAGAAAAGAAGGACATTAGCTTGGATATGGAATCGATATGGGTAGAGCTGCAAAACACTAAGGGGCAGAAAACGCTAGTGGGATGTTGTGTACAGGCCACCTAACAGTAGTAGTGGAGTTGGGGATGGCATCAAACAGGAAATTAGAAATGCGTGCAACAAAGGTAAAACAATTATAATGGGTGACTTCAATCTACATATAGATTGGGTGAATCAAATTGGCAGGGGTGCTGAGGAAGAGGATTTCTTGGAATGTATGCGGGATAGTTTTCTAAACCAACATGTAGAGGAACCAATGAGAAAGCAGGCTATTCTAGTGAGTAATGAGGAACGGTTTAGTTAGCAGTCTTGTTGTGCGTGGCCCCTTGGGCAAGAGTGACCATAATATGGTTGAGTTCTTCATTAGGATGGAGAGTGACATTGGTAATTCAGAAACAAGGGTCCTGAACTTAAAGAAAGGTGACTTTAAGGGTATGAGACGTGAATTGGCCAAGATAGACTGGCAAATGATTCTTAAAGGGTTGACGGTGGATATGCAATGGAAGGCATTTAAAGACTGCATGGATGAACTACAACAATTGTTCATCCCAGTTTGGCAAAAGAATAAATCAGGGAAGGTAGTGCATCCGTGGATAACAAGGGAAATCGGGGATAGTATCAAAACAAAAGATGAAGCGTACAAATTAGCCAGAACGAAAAACTGGCAGGGAACTTAAAAACTGACTGCAAAATTTTTTATAGATATGTGAAGAGGAAAAGATTAGTTAAAACAAATGTAGGTCCCTTGCAGTCAGAAACAGGCGAATTGATCATGGGGAACAAGGACATGGCAGACCAATTGAATAACGACTTTGGTTCTGTCTTAACTAAGGAAGACATAAATAATCTGCCGGAAATAGCAAGGGACCGGGAGTTAAATGAGATGGGGGAACTGAGTGAAATCCAGGTTAGCCGGGAAGTGGTGTAAGGTAAATTGAATGGATTAAAGGCCGATAAATCCCCAGGGCCAGATGTTGCATTCCAGAGTACTTAAGGAAGTAGCCGCAGAAATAGTTGATGCATTAGTGATAATTTTTCAAAACTCTTTAGATTCTGGAGTAGTTCTGAGGACTGGAGGGTAGCAAATGTAACCCCACTTTTTAAAAAGAGAGGGAGAGATAAAACGGGGAATTACAGACCAGTTAGTCTAACAGTTAGTCTAATCGGTGGTGGGGAAAATTCTGGAGTCAGTTATTAAAGATGGGATAGCAGCACATTTGGAAAGTGGTGAATTTATTGGACAAAGTCAACATGGATTTATGAAAGGTAAATCATGTCTGATGAATCTTATAGAATTTTTCGAGGATGTAACTAGTAGATATGGGAGAACCAGTGGATGTGTTATATCTGGACTTTCAGAAGGCTTTCGACAAATGTCCCATATAAGAGATTAGTATACAAACTTAAAGCACACGGTATTGGGGGTTCAGTATTGATGTGGATAGAGAGCTGGCTGGCAGACAGGAAGCAAAGAGTAGAAGTAAACAGGTCCTTTTCAGAATGGCAGGCAGTGACTAGTGGGGTACCGCAAGGCTCAGTGCTGGGACCCCAGCTATTTACAATATCTATTAATGATCTGGATGAGGGAATTGAATGCAACATCTCCAAGTTTGCGGATGACACGAAGCTGGGGGGCAGTGTTAGCTGTGAGGAAGATGCTAGGAGGCTGCAAGGTGACTTGGATAGGTTGGGTGAGTGGGCAAATGCATGGCAGATGCAGTATAATGTGGATAAATGTGAGGTTATCCACTTTGGAGGCAAAAACAGGAAAGTAGACTATTATCTGAATGGTGGCCGATTAGGAAAAGGGGAGATGCAACGAGACCTGGGTGTCATGGTACACCAGTCATTGAAAGTAGGAATGCAGGTGCAGCAGGCAGTGAAGAAAGCAAATGGTATGTTAGCATTAATAGCAAAAGGATTTGAGTATAAATGCAGGGAGGTTCTACTGCAGCTGTACAGGGTCTTGGTGAGACCACACCTGGAGTATTGCGTACAGTTTTGGTCTCCTAATCTGAGGAAATACATTCTTGCCATAGAGGGAGTACAGAGAAGGTTCACCAGACTGATTCCTGGGATGGCAGGACTTTCATATGAAGAAAGACTGGATACACTCGGCTTGTACACGCTAGAATTTAGAAGATTGAGGGGGGATCTTATAGAAACTTACAAAATTCTTAAGGTGTTGGACAGGCTAGATGCAGGAAGATTATTCCCGATGTTGGGGAAGTCCAGAACTACGGGTCACAGTTTAAGGATAAGAGGGAAGTCTTTAAGGACCGAGATGAGAAAATCATTTTTCACACAGTGGTGAATCTGTGGAATTCTCTGCCACAGAAGGTAGTTGAAGCCAGTTCATTGGCTATATTTAAGAGGGAATTAGATGTGGCCCTTGTGGCTAAAGGGATCAGGGGGTATGAAGAGAAGGCAGGGATGGGATACTGAGTTGGATGATCTGCCATGATCATATCGAATGGCGGTGCAGGCTCAAACGGCCGAATGGCCTACTCCTGCACCTATTTTCTATGTTTCTATGCAGCACAGAACGCCACAGGAGAACCTCTTTCCCTGAGGCTATCAAACTGTACCACTCCCCTCCTTTTGTCATCGGGCAGACATGGGGCACTCGACACTTCAATTTCGTGTATCTGGTTGTGTTTTATAACTGTTGGCAGACCAATTTGCCTCCTGGAATAAATAAAGTTCCATCGTATCGTATCATCTCGTAATACCCACGATTTGCAGGAAACCCCAAACATCTCACAGTCCCAGGCTCCTCCCAAGCAGTACACACATCCAACAAGGCCAAATATTCAACATATCCATGTCAGCAGGACTGAGGGCAAAAACAACGGAGCTGAAGTGGAACGGGAACTATGGAGCTTCCAGCCCAACAGTATAGATACATTATATCTGCAGGGAAAAAAGTATAACATGCTGCTTCTCACAACATTTTTATGACTTTTTCTCTTCTACAGAAGTGAACTGCATGGAAACGCTGGCTAATTGGTGTGGCTACTAGAGTATTGTTCATAAGTTCATGTACGTTATAGAAGCAGAAATAGGCCATATGGCCCTTCATGTCTACTCCGCCATTCACTCATGACTGAGCTATCTCTCCCTCTCATCCCCATTCTACCCATAACCCTTGACACCCTTACTAAGCAAGAATCTGTCAATTTGCACCTTAAAAATACCCAATGACAGCCTCCACAGTTGTTTGTGGCAATGAATTCCACAGATTCACTATATTCTGACTAAAGAAATTCCTCCTCATCTCCTTTCTAATGGTATGTCCTTTTATTCTGAGACTATGGCCTCTGGTCCTTAACTCTCCTATTTTGAGTCTATGGCCTCTGGCCCCATTCTCTCCCATGATGAGTCTATGGCCTCTGTTCCTGTGCCCTCCTATTCTATGTCCTCTGGTCCTAGACTCTCCTCTTCTGGAGCTATGGCCTTTGATCTTAAAGTCTCAAGGGAGAATCAACTAACAATGAATGTTAGCTTCAGCAATAACCATGCAGGAATTGAATGCGCAAGATATAGCAGATGCTGGAATCTGCGGCAAAAACAAACTGCTGGAAGAAGTCAATGGGTCAAGTAGCATCAGTGGAGGCACAGGGATAGTTGATGTTTAGGGTTGTGACTCTGCATCAATTTGCCTCCGCAGATCCTGATCAAACCATTGAGTTCTTCCAGGTTTGTTTTTTGATGCAGGAAATTAAACATGTTCCCTCTTCAATTCATTTATTTGATCACATGGACATTGCTGTATTTAGTGCCTATTCCTAAATTTACTTGAGAAGTGATGGTCAGCCTTCCTTGCAGTCCATCTGGTGTAGGCATGTCCACAGTACTGTTGGGTAGGGAGTTCCAGGTTGCAGATCTAGCGAATATAATGAAATGACAATGAATTTTCAAGCAGTGTATATATTTTAAGTGTGCCTTGGAAAGGTACTTCTAATGGTGGCATTCCTATGCAGCTACTTCCCTTGTTTTTCTCCGTAATGGAGGTCAGGGATTTGGAAGATGTTCTTGCAGTTGCCAATGTGAGTAACATTAGTGCATTTCATAGATGGTATACAATGTAGTTTTAGTTGTTAGTACTTGTAATGAAGGAGGTGAACTATCAGGGCGACAGGTTGAGTATAAACTGTTGTTGATAAAAGAGAGTATATTTCAGATGCAGTTAGGCTTGAATGAGAAGAGATATTTCATCTCCTTGGCCTTTATCACCAGTTACCATTAATCAGAAAATATATCCTAAGTAGTCCGGACTCCAAGAGGTATTACTCAATTTGTACTGTATGATGTGGGTCTAATGGATCAACACACTGTAAAGGAAGAAAGGAATGAATCTTTCAGCCAATTATTGCAAGCAGCTGTTACTAGAGTCAGCTAATCTGCAAAAACTTAAAGTCTTTACATGAGCAGCCCTATAAATTACTTCTCAGGCATGTTCAATGCTGCACAGTCTTAAGTCAGTATTGCACATTGATTTTGTTTAAAATTATGACAGTACTTTCAATATGAGATTACTCTCTAAATCCCAATGAAGCATTATATTTAATCGTAAAAGGATTACACATGATACTTTCTCACATATTTCTATTATTCAATACACAGTATATGTTAGCAGAATGACATTGTTCATCATTTGCAAATTTATGCAAGAACACTCATATATGTGGAAACGAAGAACTGCAGGTGCTTGTTAATACTCAAAAGGACACAAACTCAGCAGATCAGGCATCATCTCTGGACAACATGCAGAGGTGATGTTTCGGGTTGAGACTATATTTCATACGTCTGAACATATGTAGCCCTTAAATTCTTTAGGGATGGAATTCTTCCTGCATTCTCTGGAAATTCAGTGGCAAAGTGAAAAATGATGTCAGGCCTAATTTAACTAAAACATGAGCCAAGCAATCTTGGTCAAGCAATCGGTTATTTCACTATTCTTCAATAGAGATAGAATCATAGAGTGATACAGCATGGTACCAGGCCCTTTGCCCGAGCTTGCCCACACCGACCAACATGTCCCATTTACACTAATCCCACCTGCCTGCGTTTGGCCCATATATCTCTAAACCTGTCCAATTTTTTTTTCTTAAATGTTGCTATAGTCCCAGCTTCAACTACCTCCTCTAGCAGCTGGTTTCATACACCTACCACCCTTTGTGTGAAAAGGTTATCTCTCAGGTTCCTATTAAACCTTTCCCCCTCACCTTAAACAAATGTTCTCTGGTCCTCGATTCCCCTACACTGGGCAAGGGGCTCCGTGTGCCCACCCAATCTATTCCTCTCTATTTGTACACCTCTATAAAATCACCCCTCATCCTCCTGCACTCCAAGGAATAGAGTCCTAGCCTGCTCAATCTCCTTATAGCTCAGGCCCCCGGGTCCTAGCAAACACCCTCGTAAATCTCCTCTGCACTGGTGCACTGGTTTCACCCACATCTCAAAGATTCCTGGTTTGGGAGTTTATTTGCCGTTCGTGTATGGGTGAATGATAAAATCTGAGACGAGTTTGTAAGAATGTGATGGAGAACAATAAAATAGGATTAATATATAATTAGTGTAAAGGGGAGGGAGGTGGAAGGCTTACCGTAGGCATGCTCCTGGCGACCAGCGTGGCCCATTAGTGTGTTGTATCTCTCTATCCATGACTCTTTATGGCACTGTTGGAGATAATGATTCTCAGATTCTCAGATTCTCATCAAGGCATCTGTTCGCTTCTCGGCCTTTTGGCTAAGATCAAGTGTAGTATCTGTTCTTATCCTGTTTTGTAGTAAAAGAGAGCATCTGTTCTTCTAAGAGCAGTCCTGGCGATCCATTACGGATAGAGCTGCAGATTGCGGTGTAAAAATCGTAGCAATGGCAGCTGCAATGGGAGCGAGAGGACAGGGTATCCGCAATACCCTGAGGATTAGCGTGAAGGACCTCAGCGAGGGGATGCCCTTCAGCCGAGACACGTTTGTAAAGAAGGTCTTACTGGAGACCTGCAAGTTCGAGCCCAGGGATATCTACTGCCTCCAGGACTTCCCGGGTAATGGATATTTTGATGTCACCTTTGCACTTCCGACGGGATGGCAAAAGTTTATGAAAGATCTGCAGGAGAAGGGGAACGAAGCTCCGATGTCCTTATTAAAGGTACAGCCGCTCTTCACCCTCCCAAACCAAATAGAAAGGACGATCACGGTGCACATGTTCAACCCACATGTGCCCGTAGTGGATGTCCTCACCTTCCTTGCTCGCTACGTCGACGGAGCAGGGAACTGCGTGGACGTAAAGGACCTGCATGGGATTTGGACAAGCAAGAGGCAGGTCAAAGTAAAGCTGAGGGTGGACAAGGAAGGAGCTCTCCTCCACCCTCCCTCGGTTTTCGCAATTGGAGGGAACAGAGGCTACCTGAGTTACGTGGGGCAGCCCAGACTATGCAGGAAATGCAACAAACCTGGGCATGTGGTGGCCCAATGCACTGCAGTGGTCTGCAAAAACTGTAAAACGGAGGGCCACGAGACCAAAGACTGCCAGGCCAGCAAGAACTGCAACCTGTGTGGGGAGGGAGGCCACCTTTACAGGGCCTGCCCAAAAAGAGCCTTCTCATACGCACAGGCAACAAGAGGGGCGGTTTCCAGCACCCCCAGGGCAGGTGAGACACCCACTACCACTGCCAAGCCCCCAGCAGAAAGGGGAAATAGGGATGAGGACAGCCCAACCACCTCGAGCCCTCAAGTGCCAGAGGAACACCAGCACCAAGCCCAGGAGGGAGAGTCAATGGAGGAGGAGGAGGGAGGAGAGCAGAATTGGACGATGGTGAGGCATGGAAAACACCAGAAGGGTCACAAGGAGCAGAGGCCAGAAGGGGTTGGCAAGCGCAAAAAAACCCCCAAAAAATGGTCTCTCTCCCTGATGGAAGGCAGCAACCTCTCCTCGTCGTCGGAGGATGAGGCAACCGGGAAACCCCACAAGAAGAAAACCGGGGAGGAAAGGAGAAGGTCCTTGCCGATTGTTCACCTGCACCAGGAGATCGAGAGCAGAGCAGCGGTCGAGGGGTCCCAGCCCCAGGACATCGGGAGCAGAGCAGCGGTCGAGGGGCTCCAGCCCCAGGACATCGGGAGCAGTACAGCAGCCGTTGGGCCCCAGGCCCTGGAGACCGGGATCATCGCAGCAGTCGGTGGGGCCAAGCTCCAGGGCATCGGGAGCAGTGCAGTGGCCGTTGGGCCCCAGCTCCGGGAAACCGGGAGCATTGTAGAGGCCAATGGGCCCCAGCTCCGGGCAACCGGGAGCTTTGTAGCGGCCGATGGGCCCCAGCTCCGGGCAACCGGGAGCAGTGCAGCGGCCAATGGGCCCCAGCTCCGGGCAACCGGGAGCAGTAAGTTAGTCACCGTGCCCCAGCCACGAGAGACGGGGGGAAGCGGCGCACCCAGAAGGGGGTAAAACGAGCAGCCCCCCCCCAACGACACCTCTGGTTACGACACAGGAAACCCAACTCGTTGAGGAGGGCGGGTACCTGAGCCCAGGACAGATGCGCCAATTCGCTGAAGCGGTGGGCATGAGGGAACATGAAAGTGGTCAGTGACTCTAATGGAGCTGAAACTGGCATCCTTAAACGTGCGCAGTGTGAAGAGCACTGCGCGATGTGTTAATGCCTTACAGTACCTGGCCAAGGTCAAGGCAGATGTGACTTTTCTGCAAGAGTGCGGGTTGCCACACCTCCGCTGCTATCGGAGGTGGTCGCGATGGTGGCCCCACGGACTGTCGGTGTGGTCGGGGGGCAATGACTGTCGTGCTTCCGGCCTGGGGATCTTGCTGCGGGGAGGGAACTTCGCCATCACTGAGGTCAGGGAGGTGGTTGCGGGGCGTCTCCTCGTGGTGGATGTTATGTACCGTGGTTCTCCGCTCCGGCTGATAAATGTGTATGCCCCACCCGTGCGGAGCGAGCGCGAGCGGCTGGCCGTTCTCCAGCAGCTCCCAGTGCTGTTGGCCACGTCCCGGCAGCTCGTTCTGGCCGGTGACTTCAACTGCATCATTGATGCGGCTGGACGATCCGGCAGTGCCGACAACAGACTGGACATCACGTCCAAGTTCCTGATGGAAACGGTAAAAGACGCAAAGCTGCACGACGCCTTCAGCGACCCTGCAGGCGGGTCACAGCCGCGGTTCACCTGGTCGAGATCGGACGGTTCAGCCCGATCCCGGATAGACTTCGTCTTCACCACGAAGGCCGTCACGGTGAGACACACCGACCTCACGCCGGTGTTCTTCTCTGACCACTGCCTCCTTCAGGCTTCCTGTCACCTACAGGAGGACCGGAAGGCAGGCAGAGGGACATGGAAGTTAAACGTGAAGCTGTTGACCCCAGAGAACGTTGAGGAGCTAAAGAGGGACTACGCATGTTGGAGAACGGTGAGGCCCCTCTTTGACTCCCCGACACTCTGGTGGGAAGCAACCAAGGAGAACATTAAGAGGTTCTTCATAGCCAAAGGGGTTCAGAAAGCAAGACAGAGTCAGAGGGAATTGTGTCAACTCCAGACAGATTTGCAACAACTGCTCCTTCTGCAGTCGAGGGGGGTGGATGTGAGGGAGGAACTTAGAGAGGTGAAGGACTGGCAAGCTCGGCTCTTTACCTCTGAATCCTCCAAGATCATCTTCCGATCTAGGGTCCGCCATGTGGAGCAGGATGAGACGTGCTCACGTTTCTTCTTCCATAAGGTTCACAGGGGGAGCTCTGTGATCAACAGCCTTAGGGAGGAGGACGGCTCGGTAGCATCCTCGCAGACAGACATGCTGAGGGTCTGCAAATCCTTTTACACGGAATTGTATGACAGAAAGGCCACAGACAGCACCGCCTCCCAGAACTTCCTGTCCTCTATCACGGAGGTCTTGGAGGACAGCAAGCGGGAGAGTCTGGACCAACCACTGACCCTAGAGGAGCTGACTGGCTCCATCCGCTCCTTTGACTCGAGTAAAACTCCCGGAAGCGATGGCTTACCGGCTGAGTTGTACTCGGCTCTGTGGGACTGGGTGGGCCCGGACCTGCTGGAAGTGTACAACGACATGCTTCTAGCAGGCAGCATGTCAGACTCCATGAGGAAAGGCAGCATTACCCTAATCTACAAGCAGAAGGGGGAGAGGAAGGATATAAAGAATTGGAGACCCATAACATTGTTGAATGTAGATTACAAGATCCTGTCTAAGGCCATCGCCAACCGGGTCAAGTCTGCTCTGGGACGGGTAATCCACCCGGACCAAACCTGTGCTGTACCTGGCAGGAAAATCTCAGACAGCCTAGCGCTGCTGAGAGATACCATTGCCTACGTGCAGGACAGACGGGTGGATGCCTGCCTAGTCAGCTTGGACCAGGAGAAGGCCTTCGACAGGATATCGCACACGTACATGAGGGACGTGCTCTCTAAAATGGGGTTTGGGGAGGGAATCCGAAATTGGATCAAACTGCTCTACACCAATATCAGTAGTGCAGTCCAAATCAATGGGTGGGAATCAGACAGTTTCCCTGTAAGGTCTGGAGTCAGGCAGGGTTGCCCTCTCTCTCCTGTCTTGTTTGTCTGCTGTATTGAACCTTTTGCCGAGTCCATCAGGAAGGATGCGAGCATAAGAGGAGTGACATTGCCAGGCAGTGGAGGCATTCAAGTAAAGACCTCCCTGTACATGGACGATGTCGCCGTCTTCTGCTCGGATCCAAGGTCGGTCCGCAGATTGATCAGCATCTGCGACCAGTTTGAGTCGGCCACGGGAGCCAGGGTGAACCGCAGGAAGAGCGAGGCCATGCTCTTTGGCAACTGGCCCGACCGATCTTCCATCCCCTTCACCATCAAGCCTGACTTCTTGAAGGTGCTGGGGATCTGGTTCGGGGGGGCTGAGGCGAGTAACAAGAATTGGCTGGAGCGGATAGCCAAGGTGGGGAGGAAGCTGGAGCTGTGGAGGCAACGCTCCCTCTCCATAACCGGAAAAAATTTGGTCATCAGGTGTGAGGTGCTCTCGGGGTTGCTGTACTTGGCACAAGTGTGGCCTGTCCCTCCCTCCTACGCCACGGGGATCACCCGGGCCGTCTTCCAGTTCATCTGGGGGTCGAGGATGGACCGGGTGCGACGGGTCACAATGTACAAGTCGGCAGACAACGGGGGTAAAAGCGTGCCCAACGTCGCCCTCACCCTGATGGCCACCTTTGTGTGTGGCTGCATCAGGCGGAGTGTAGAGCCAAGGCACGTGGGCACTAAGTGTCACTACCTGCTGAGGTTCTACCTGTCCCCGGTGTTGCGAAGGATGGGCCTGGCGCAGATGCCACGCAATGTGCCAGTCAGCTGGACATTGCCGCCCCATCTGTCGTCTGTGGAAAGCTTCTTCCGGACCAACACCTTTGACCACAAGTCCATCGGGCAGTGGTCAGCACGGAATGTCCTGCAGGCACTGCAGGGAAAGGACTCGATGGATCCGGTGGCGTGGTTCCCAGAGCAGACTGCCCAGCTTGTCTGGCAAAATGCCTCATCGCCAGAACTCACCAACAAGCACCAAGACCTGGCTTGGCTGGCGGTGAGGGGAGCCCTCCCAGTTAGATCCTTCCTGCACCGTCGGAACCTCACCACCAGCTCACGCTGCCCCCGGGACGGTTGCGGTGGAGAGGAGACGGTTGCCCACCTCTTTGCAGAGTGTGGGTTTGCAAAAAGAGTCTGGAGAGGTATGCAAGGGTCCCTGGAACGATTTATCCCGAACAGCTCCGTCACAGAGGACTCTGTGATTTACGGACTGTTCCCAGGGACACATTCAGAGACTGACATCGAGTGCTGCTGGAGGGTCATCAACTCGGTCAAAGACGCTCTTTGGTCTGCCCGAGCGTTGCTCACCACCCAGCAGAGCGAGATGTCCGTCAGGGAATGTTGCCGACTGGCCCACTGCAGACTGCAGGAGTACGTGCTAAGGGACTCGCTGAAGCTTGGTGCAGCCAACGCCAAGGCTCGGTGGGGGAGGGCCACAGTCTAGGGTCCTTCCGCTGCTGGACATGGGGGGCACGGTATGGTGGAGACGCCCCTCAAATTAAATTAAGGGAAGGTATCCCACGCCAGGGGGCCACAGAGTGGCACGGGTGGGGGACTGTTTGGTGAAATTTGAAAAATGTTTAAAAAAAAATTGTACTGAAAAAACTTGTATAGTCTCCGAAAATGTCGGATGAATTTTGTTTGTTTGAATGGTTCAGGAATTGTATATATTTATCAATGAATAAAGTCTATTTTGAAATTAAAAAAAAAAAAAAAAAAAAAATCTGTTCTCCTAAAAGGACAAAGAGCTGAAGAGTTATCTCTAGTGTCCCCCTCTTTAGTTTACTCCTCATTCAATGTGAGCAGAAAACACGCTAACTGGATACTGTCACGCTGTTGTTTGCAGTGGGATAAAGATTCCATGCACCAATTCCGATATCACAGTGGTGACTGCTCAACGTATTTTAGTGGCTACAGAAGTGTGTGAAAGGTGCTCTTATAGAAAATTCTCCTCTATGTTTAAGGTAAACGTTCTCATAGGGCGCCCTTTCATACAAGAGCAGAGATCTGGAAGCCAATGGTTCTACAAGAAGCAAAGGTTGCTGGTGGGAGTTAAACAGAACACCCACGGACCGGTTTAGTTCAAAGCTAAGACAATGAAGCTGGACTTTGGGGCGGCACTGTGGTGCAGTGGTAGAGTTGCTGCTTTACAGCAGCAGAGACTTGGGTTCGATCCTGACTGCTAGTGCTGTCTAAACGGAGTTTGTACGCTCTCCCTGTGACCACATGGGTTTTCTTCAGATGCTTTTGTTTCTGCCCACACTCCAATGACGTGCAGGTTTGGAGGTTAACTGGCTTTAGATAAAATTGTAAATTGTCCCTATTGAGTAGGATAGTGCTACTGTACAGGGATCGCTGGACACTCTCAGGTATATTGCATAGGCATCACAACTTGGTATAGTACTGATGGATAGGCACAAAATGCTGGAGTAACTCAGCAGGACAGGCAGTATCTCTGAAGAGAAGGAATGGGTGACGTTAGATGCTGCCTGTCCTGCTGAATTGCCGCAACTTTTTGTGTCTATCTTCGGTTTAAACCAGCATCTGCAGTTCCTTCCTACACATAGTACCGGTGGATATGTCTTTATAATTGCATAACTCTGAGAGATAATACCAATGCCTCACATGAATGGACCCTGTCCCCTGGATCACGCTGACATCAGGTGAGTCCTGATGTTTTGAGAGAAATATAAGGACCTGATAACCAGGATCAGAGGTGGGGTAACATGTTCACTATCATATGTGCCCAGAGAGGACATCTGAAGTTGGCCATTCAGCAACAGGTTGGTGCCATCACACAAGGGAAGAAAATTACCATCTTAATACTTAAAACTTGACCTTAATTCTAAATTAATGTCACAAGAGCACAGCTTATACACTTCAAGTAACCCTTGCTTTCTCTCCCTCTCCATCCCTTCCCCTTCCCAGTTCTCCGACCAGTCTTGCCATCTCAAACTACATTTTATCTGTTTGCTTTGTTGTTACTTTCTCCTAACTAACAATGTCACATTTTCCTTGATCTCTATTCCCTTTGTCCTGTCTTCACACCTTCACACTTCCTTATCTATGTACCTCCCATTCCCCTGACATCAGTCTGAAGAAGGGTCTCGGCCCAAAACATCACCCATTCCTTCTCTCCAGAGATGCTGCCTGTCCCGCTAAGTTACTCCAGCATTTTGTGTCTATCTTCGATTTACACCAGCATCTGCAGTTCCTTCCTACACGACTTATCCACTATAACAAATGTAATTGTAATATTTTTGAATGAGAGTCGATTTGTTAATTTTCATTATAAAGTTCATTATAATTTTGAACTGGTAATCATTCTTCTAGTTTCCACAAACTTCATACTTTTTTCCTGGTCATGAATTTTCTCTATTCTTGATTCACTGAGAGATTCAGCACATAATAATTAATAATGGCTAAAAAAAGCATCTTTGTAACATGAGTTCAAGTCAACAACCTTTTCCTTCAATGTCAACAAGACGAAGGAGCTAGTTATTAACTTCAGGAAACAAGGTGGTGGACATGCCCCAGTCAGTATCAAACTGCCGAAGCAGAGATGTTTGAGAGCTTCAAGATCCTTGGTATCAACAACAATTTGTTCTGGACCACCACATTGAAGCTAATGGCTAAGAAAGTACACCAATGCCTATACCTCTTCACAAGACTAAGAAGGTGTGGCATGTCTCCAACCAATTTCGACAGATGCACCGCAGAATGCATCAAACTGGGGTGCATCACAACTGTTGTTTGGTATCCACTCTGCCAAAGACTGTGAGAAATTGCAGAGAATATGTTGGAAGGAACTGCAGATGCTGGTTTAAAGCAAAGATAGATAAAGGCCAGGAAGCGAGCAGATAAAATCATCTCTGACCACTCTTGCCCTGGCTACAAACTCTTTGAATCACTTCCCTCCGGAAGACGACTCCGGACTGTTAAAGCCGCCACAGCCAGACATAGAAACAGCTTTTTTTCCACGAGCTGTAGCTCTACTCAATAACCAAAAGTCTGGGTCCTCATTTTCTCTGGTATTTTATTTCATTCACATGTTTAAATGATAATGTTTTATTCTTAATGTATAAATGTTTTATGTTTTATTCTTAATTGTTACTGTATGTCGTGTTGCTACTTGCGAGCGGAGCACCAAGGCAAATTCCTTGTATGTGTACATACTTGGCCAATAAACTTATTCATTCATTCATTCATAAGCTGGAGTAACTCAGCGGGATGGGCAGCATCTCTGGAGAGAAGGAATGGGGGACATTTGGGTTGAGACCCTTCTTCAGTCGACCTAAACGTCACCCATTCTGTCTCTCCAGAGATGCTGCCTGTCGCGCTGAGCTACGCCAGAAATTGCGGAGAGTTGTGGATGTAGCTTATCCATCAAACAACACTTGCCCCCCCCCCCCCCCCCCCCCCCCCCCCCCCCCATACACAACCCCTCAACTACATCTACACTTTACGCTGCCTCAGGAAAGCAACCAACACGATGAAGGAACCTTCACACCCCCCTCCCCACCCCCCGCCATCATTCCCTTTTATTCCTCTTTTGTCAGGCATAAGATTGTATTTCATTTCCAAAATAAACTTTATTCAGAATTTAAAATCAAATAGAAAATACAAAAGCTTGAGAGCATATGTCACCAGATTCAGGAACAGCTTCGTCCCCTCTGTAATCAGATAACTACACATTCTGAAAATGGAGCAACTCAGTGACAGGCAGCATCTCTGGAGAGAAGGATTGGGTGGCGTTTCGGATCGAGGCCCTTCTTCAGTCCTCTCATATGGTAAGGGTGTATTCTTAACGTTCCAACTCACCTCACTGCGACCCATGGACTGTTCCTTTAACTGCACTGTCTCTGTAATAGTAAGGCTACAATACAGTAACATTATATTCTGCACTCTGGTATTTTTCTCTTTGCACTATCTGTTGTATCCGTGTCTGGCTTGAATTTATAGTATAATTTGACTGGAGAGCATGCAAAGGAAGTTTTTCACTGTATCTTAGCACACATGACAATAATAAGCCAATACCAAAGTTGTTTCTAAGTAGGGGTAGGTTTCAAATTATTGTCCGTCCTCTTGCTAAGTTATCCTCTGGGGTTTATGACAAATATAAAAACCACAACATCTCATACTAGTTTAGGTTCCAAGCGGCAGTTATCCCTGCACTCCTAGTTAAGTCTGGCTGAAAATGCCCATAAAAGGAGGATTTATATTCAGTGTGACAGTTAAATTGCCAAAAATGTTAAGTATTGTCATCTGTGAAAATTGTATGGACCATTCAGGAATATTTACACACAGATCAAAGGAAGTGGGACCTAATGCTTCAGAGTAATCCACACAGTAAGGACACGTGCCTCACTGAAAACAGTTGCCATGTGATAGTCTGGTTTGCACATTCACACATTAAATTTGCATTTTTGTCAGAAATAGTGCCCGGGGTAATGAGTGTTTTTGTGACACTTCCA
The DNA here is from genome assembly GCF_028641065.1 of Leucoraja erinaceus. Lineage (NCBI taxonomy): Eukaryota > Metazoa > Chordata > Chondrichthyes > Rajiformes > Rajidae > Leucoraja > Leucoraja erinaceus. Next base: position 16,590,792 of record NC_073391.1, on the reverse strand, counting down.
GCTTCCATTCTCGGGATTCTTTCAAGTAGCAGGAGGGTACATTAGCACCGCATGACAAATCTGCAGGCATCTATGAAATGTTTGGAGTGATCCAAGGGAACATTGCAGTAACGTCTTGCCAAGATGGCTCGCAGTTATGTCTCCTGCCTGTCCCACTAAGTTACTCCAGCATTTTGTGTCTATCTTTAGTCATGGAGAATCATCGAGCTGTACAACATGGTTTGGCCCACCCTCAGCCCCCGCCGAGCAAGTTGGTCTATTTGCTCCTAATTGGCCCATTGCCTTCTGAACCCATCCTGTCCATACATCTATCCTGCCTGTCCCACTGAGTTACTCCAGCATTTTATGTCTATTTTCAGTTTAAACCAGCATCTGCAGTTCCTTCCTACAACATGCATCTATCCAACTGTCTTTAAAAAGCCATAATTGTATCCACTTCTTTAGCTACCATTGGTGTTTCATTCTAGATACATTTTACACGCTGAGTGAAAACATTGCCCAAGGTATCACTTGAACCATCTCCCACCCCCACCCCCTCCCACACCTTAAGCCTATGCCCTCTAGGATTCTAATCCTCTATCATGGTAAAAAAAAGAGTGTGAACTCTCACTTTATCCATGTCCCTCATGTTCTTGTACAACTCAACAACTCACATGCTGCAGAGAAAAAAGGTCCCAGCCTATCCACACTCCCTATAGCTCAAGCCTGCAACCGCAGGTCACATCCTGGTGAATCTCTTCTTCATCCTTTCTAACCTAATGACATTCTCCTTATAGGTGGGCAATCAGAACTGCAAACCGTACAAAGATATCTTCATTGATCTTATTGAATATGTTACATTGAATAGCTACAGGCTTACTTGCCTTCATAATACTTTCATTCACCTTGACTGGCTACAATCCAATTATTGTTCATGAGGATTGGGGATCATCAGCCATGATCACAGTGAATGGTGGTGCTGGCTCGAAGGGCCGAAAGGCCCACTGCTGCGCCTATTGTCTATTGTCTATTGACTATTGTCTATTCGGTGTAAATTCACACATGCAAAGGACTCAGGTGAAAGCCAGTTTTGACCAGCCTCCACTTTTAAATGGCGGTTCTGCATTTTTCCATGACACTGTAGCATGTCTTGTTCCAGATATTAGTCATGGCCCATGTTGAACTTGTGTCGTGGTGTAAAACTCTGCCGCACGCCCGCGGCTCCTGAGAGCTTTGCTTCATGATCTTTCTCAGTATCATTGCCTGCTACTCCTGGGGCAGTTGTTGTCAGGGTGGATCTGCAGAGGTGGGGGCTAGAAACATAGAAACATAGAAAATAGGTGCAGGAGTAGGGCATTCGGCCCTTTCGAGCCTGCACCGCCATTCGATATGATCATGGCTGATCATCCAACTCAGTATCATGTACCTGCTTTCTCTCCATACCCCCTGATCCCTTTAGCCACAAGGGCCACATCTAACTCCCTCTTAAATATAGCCAATTAACTGGCCTCAACTACATTCTGTGGCAAAGAGTTCCAGAGATTCACCACTCTCTGTGTGTGTGTGGGTGCCTGAACATCACGGACAGCACTGAGCATGCCGTGAGGAATAGTTTCTCAGGGATACAGGGTGACAGTGTAAGTTGTCAGGCATAACACGGAGCACAAAGCTGGGGACAAAATCTCTCTTACGGCTGCCTCTAATAGAATTGCAGGCAGGTGGGACTAAGGGGAAAAAAAATTTGTTCGGTACGGACTTGTAGGGCCGAGATGGCCTGTTTCCGTGCTGTAATTGTTATATGGTTATATGTTATAAGGCTGGGGACAGCCAAACGCTGAGAGGTGTTTACTAGTAGCATGGGAAGAGATCGGGGGCGACTTGAATTTGTTAAGGTGGAGAATGGGGCTTGCGGGTTATAACACTGAGCCAACAATAATGCAGGATGGTGAATAATTGTGAAAGTGGTGCTTTAGCTGGATGTCCAATATTTAAAAAACGATAAGGAAAGAAACGGGCAGGTGTTCATTATGTTTCCTTAGCAACTAAAAATATAAAATTATTTCCACTCTGTCCTGTAGTTGAAGGAATGAGACACAGGTGATCATTCAGGTTATCATGGTATCCTCCACGCCCAGATCTCTGTCTGACATATATATTTATATATTTATTTATTGCTCATATTCTATGTCGTAGGGAGATGCTAACTGCATTTCGTTGTCTCTGTATTGTACACTGCACAATGACAATAAATTTGAATCTGAATCTGAAATCTGAAATCTGACTGCTCATCCCTTAGTAAGTTGCAGAGGTCCCAATGCGGTTGGGCGTTCATGCCTGTTGCTGCTCTCTGCTGCTCTCTGCTGCTCTCTGCTGCCCACTGCTGCCCACTGCTGCCTACTGCTGCCCCCTCCCCTAATGTCCTATGCTGTACCCTGCTGCCTCCTATTGCCCACTGCTGCCCCCTACTGTCCTCTGCTGTACCTTGCTGCCCTCTGCTGCCCATTGCTCCCCCCTACTGGCCTCTGCTGCCCCCTGCTGCCCACTGTAGCCCCCTACTGCCCTTGGCTGCCCTCTGCTGCTCTAAACTACTCTCTGCTGCTCTCTGCTGCCCTCTGCTGCCCCCTTCTACCCTCTGCTGCCATCTGCTGCCCACTACTGCCATCTGCTACACTCTGCTGTATCCTGCTGCCCTCTGATGCTCCCTACTGCCCTCTGCTGTCCTCTGCTACCCTCTGCTACCCTCTGCAAACCACTGCTGCCCTTAGCTGTGCCCTGCTGCCCCCTGTTGTACTCTGCTGCCCCCTGCTGCTTTGCTGCCCCCCTGCTGAACTCTGCTGCCCCTTGTTGTACTCTGCTGCCCTCTACTGCCCCCTGTTGTTCTCTGCTGCCTCCTGCTGCCTGACTAAATAAGAAATGTCAGAAAAATATTGCAAATAAATCCATTAATTTAAGCTGTGCGGAAGTTTACAGGGTGCCCAGCTACAAATCATTTTTACACCAATGCACCAGTTGCAATCCATTGAGCAGACTCAGGAAGCAGGGGTACCTCTGGCTCTCGAGGCCATGGAAGGATGCAGTGCTGTGGATAAGATAGGATTGTGCTGGAAAAACATGTGCTGGAACTGCAGAGTATAATCACCACTTACCAGCGATCACACAGCGCTTCCTCCCATTATCACCAAGCACCACACTGACAGTGCATCACCACACGATGCAGCAGTGTGAGTTCCAGCTGACACTTGCTAGCACTGACTGAAGCTATGCCTGTAACAGTTACATGAAAAGTACACATTGCTTGCAGTCAGTCTGTGGTGGAAGTCATTCCACAGCCTCAGCAGCAAATAAAAAGGGGAATCAGGCTCCAGCAGAGCAGCCATATTGGAGCGGCTATTTTCAAAGGGGCTGCTTTGAGTGGAAGTGTTGATGGCAGGTCTAAGTGTGGGAGGATAGGACCACTCAAAGTTGAGAGTGGTCATTCATGCTCAGAGTACTAAACAAGTACTTTGCATCAGTATTCACCAAAGAGGTCAGTTAGATTAGTGTGATCTATAATAATACGTTATAAGAGGAGGAGGGTAGATTTTGTTTACAAGTATTAAGGTGGATAAGTTCCCAGAGCTGGTTGGGACATATCCCAGGTTTTTGAAAGAGGCAAGGGAGAAGATTGCTAGGGCTTTGACACAGATCTTTGTGTCCTCTCTAGCTAAAGGCGAGATCCCAAATGAATGGAGACTAGTCAATGTTATTTCTTTATTTATGAAGGAAAATGGAGATAATCCAGTATTTAATCGACTAGTGAGTCTAACATCAATGGTATGGAAGCTATAGGAGAGTTATATCTCATATACATGATTTACTCGTATATGAAGATAATCAGCTGATTACAGACAATCAGCATGATTTTGTCCAGGGCAAATAATGTCTTACAAATTTGATAGAGTTTTTTGAGGTTGTGAAAAGGTAATTGATGAAGGTAGGGCAGTGGATGTTGGGCCCTTGGACATTAGTACGGCATTTGACATGGTCAGTCATGGTCGACTGATTCAGAACATTAAGAAGCATGGGATCCACAGTGAACTGGTAGTTTGTTTAGATCAATTCAGTTTAGAATAGTTCATTAGTGGTGCGAGGGCATTATTCTGGCTAGAGGACTATGAACAGTTCAGTAGGGATCAATGCAAAGACCTCAGTTGTTTGTGACATGTGTAAATGACTTGGACAAAAACGCAGATGCATTGATTGGTAAGTTTTCAGATGACACAAAAATTGATGGAGTTGCAGGCAATCATTGGCAGAAAAGCAGCAGATGGAGCTTAATCTAAGCAAGTGTGATATGTTGTATGTTAGGAGGTCAAATTCTAGGGGAACATATTTTGTTAATGACAGGCCCCTCAACACTCCTGATGTACAGAGGAACTTGGGGTCCAAATCCATAACTCCCTGAACTTAGCAGCACATGTAGATAGAGTGGTAAAAGTGATGCCTGGTTGCTTTAATTGTTCAGGAGGCTGAATATGAATGTCTGGAAGTCATGTTGCAGTTTTATAAACCATTGGTTACCTCGCAGTTCTGCAGTTCTGTTAACTCCTTTACAGGAAGGATGTGAAGGTTTTGAAAAATTGCAGAAGAGGTTTATCAGGTTGCTGCCAGGATTAGAGAGTATTAGTTACAGGTCTTACAGCGTCAGAGACCTGTGTTCGATCCTGACTATGGGTGCTGTTTGTACTGAGTTTGTACATTCTCCCTGTGATTGCATAGGTTTCCTCTGGGTGATCCAGTTTCCTCCCACATTCCAAAGACGTGCAAGTTTGTACTTTGTTAATTGGCTTCCCTAGTGTGTAGGATAGAACTAGCGTCAGGGTCCATTGGTCGGCGTGGCCTCAGTGGGCCACTAAACTAAAGCTAAACTAAACTAAACTAAACTGGAAACATGGCCTGGAAATAAGAATACTGTAAACCCTTGTTTTAACAAACCTCTTTATGATGGATTTTGGTTATAACAAACGGACCTTGCGACAGCTGCCGATGGCATCCCTGGCTCTCACCACCACCCGTCGTTTACAGCTCCAGCTGCCCACAGCATCACCAGCCCACACAGCTTCCTTGGCCGATTCCAGGTCATGCCTACCACCAACGCAGCCAACACTGATCCTTACCTGCAACTCTGGGCACCCACAGGCCACGACCATTGACTCCAGCACTTTTGTGTATTAAACAGCGACTGCAGTTGTTGGATTATTCTAATGGAATTATAATACCTTAGTTGGCTATAGAGGACAATTGCCAATAACCCCCCCCCAATATCAAAAAATCTTTAGTTGCTTGAAACCTGATAAAGCAACACAAGATTTTCTGGTCAAAGATCCTTTATTAGAGTTTTGATGAAGGGACCTCAATTTACAGTGATTTTCTCACCCCACAGATGATGCAGAACATGCATGCCTGTTTTATGTCTTTTTGTGATGATGTTGACCATGTGAGCAGTAGGAGGAAGGATCATATAAACAGCACAGATCGTTGCTGGCAATTTTAGCCATCTGCTCTCTCCCAGTTTGAATGGAACCGAAGGTGGAATGAGCAAAGAACTTGCTCCCAGGATACAAGTAAGAAATTCAAATGTACTAACAATCGTGCATGCCTCAGATATTTGAACTTTCGTCCAAAATAATACTAATGGAAGGCACCCTAATGGGCTTCAGTGGGGAAATGTGCCTTTGTGACCTGCTCCTGTGGAAGGGTGAGCTCCCGAGCTCAAGACCAGGGATTAGTAGGCTGTTCTGCTGACCCTGCTCTGTAACATGGAGATGGGAGAAACAGGCAGCTGCTACACTATGGGAGGAAGTTCAAACTAAAATTGGATTCAATTCCAGCTTTGACCCAACTTCTCTTCAACTGCTCGTCAAACCCGTTGTGTTCACTGGATTGTGGACAACCCAGTGTCACACTCGTGATCAAGAGCTGACTCACTGCCACCCACGTGCTATCTTCCTGCCCCTTGTTCCCTTTGTCACTCACCACCAAAGGTCACACCCTATCCCCAATGCCTATAACTACCTCACTCTGCCAAGCTCCCCACACAGTCCTGGTTACTGGTCTACTCTGGACGATTAGACCTGCTGATACTCTGATAATGCTCTATGTGGAGCGAGCATACCACGCAATATGCCTTCTCAGCAATGATGAGAGTTCCTCAGAATACAAACTCCCTCAAACCAGATCGAATGACCCATGACACAAAACATTCAACAAACTAAGCAGACCCTCTTGGTAGCACACAGGTTTCTCTTCACCTCCTTGGTGAATTGGGCAGCTGTACAATTGAAATGAACTTCCAGCACCCAACCCTAAAGTATACTCATTACCAATGATTTGTCCATGCCCCATACTAAGAACGATAGATCTTCTAGGAGTAGTTTCAATTATAATCTAATTAATTTACCAAATTTGCTTTTTAATATTTGGAAGTTTTTCATAAGCTATAATAGTAAGATTAAACGAGAACTTACCAGTTTGAAGTTTGATCTGTATTTTATGAGGAGGAACGTTGAGGGAATACATGAAAGAAGCCCGCTACAGCGCATGCGTGTCATCCTTCAAAGCAGCGGTGTGAGGTCACAGATACCCTATATTGACCTAAAATAGCAAGATTATCAAAGAGATACCAGTTTAAGATATGACCCTATGAGGGTGGGAGCGGAGGGCATGTATTCCCTCAACGTTCCTCCTCATGAAATACAGATCAAACTTCAAACTGGTAAGTTCTCGTTTAATCTTACTATTTTACTTCGGAGTCACGTGAGGGACTCCATGAAAGATTTCAAAGCTCTGTGACCTCATGCCGTGGAAACGAGTCCATGCTTCACAACTGCCTTGGTAGTTAGAGAGAAATTGTTAATTATATTCAAAGCATTCATACCAATTATTTAATGGAAATGATAAATAATATCGAATTAATTCAAATCATAACCCTGTATTCTTCAGGGATAAATTATCATACAGAACTTAAAATTGTTCCCCGAAAAAACGTTCCCATACTGCTAACTGGTTTGTTAACATTTCTGAAACGTATTCTCCAACAACCATCCTGCAATCCTGGGGATTTGGTCCATGGATACATCAAGGCGTTTTGCTGCAGATGTAGCTGCAGCCCTGGTGGGGTGAGAATTAAATATGTTATTGTCCACTCCCGCCTATCATATCCCATATTTCAGCCACCGCGAAATGGTCTGAGTTACACTCTATGGTACAGTATCTTATAGCTGATTAAACACCAATTCCTTGCCTCTGATAGCCTTTTTCCCTTACTGTATAACAAAACCGTACTTTACTATACAGAGGCATTTGTCCTCTGGGTAGGCCATCAATTCTATGACCTGCCCCGCTAATCCTGGCCTATTTTGTTTAATAATACGGTCCTGGATCACACCCCCAATCTTCGTGCCGCAATAGTGAAGCCATCCAGTCTTACTTTTAGCAATAAGTGTAGCTTATGCACTGTGACTAGCGCTATCAGCATTACCATTTCTAGTTAGTTATCCAGATTTAATGCTGTAGCCGGCGACCAATTCCTTAGCAAGATCAAAGCCACACTTACATTCCTTTTTTTTTTTTTTTTTTTTTTTTTTGGTGGCTTGGTGTTAACATATCCTCTAAAATTTTTTAACTGCCAGAGCATGTGATCCCACACACTGTCTTACTGTTTCTTGCCATTCATGACTTGACAATGCACTTTCGGCACTATTCACAGTGCTGAAACACAGTCCTCCATATTGCAGGCTGGTAAGCAACTGTAGCACCCCCGGAACATCCTTATTTCTGTGGTCCAGAAAGTTATCATGGCAGTAATTAGTCCATTTTAATATGACCTAAGTACTGTTATTGAGTAGACCTTCTTCGTGCTGCTGTGATCATGTCCACAGTTCTTTTGATAGCCCCATGTCCCGTAGCGGTGTTTTAGAGTCTACAACCTACTAAATCAATATTTTCTATGACATGGATAGCTATCCTCAGTTACTGGATGCACCAGCAACTTAGGACTACGTCTACCGTTATACATAGTTCCAGCACCATGTCCTGTACCCCGGAAAACCATAGTTGGGTAAGCCAATCAGGTACTAAGACATCCCCGATGCCGATTCCTGTTGAATGTCCCTTCGTACCCCAAACTTATAAAATAGACAAGGAGGTAATACATAAATGAAAACCCTCCCCTAGTGCAGTGAAACAGCATCTGTAGCTTCTGCCTCAGGATCTGGTATCAATGATACATACCTCGGTAACTGGTGATTTAACCCCGGATGCAATTCTAATATCCGGCCTTACCTACTTTACTGATTTTAGCAAATACCATCTATCCAACATCCATTTAGTACTTCCAATAATTTTTCGTGGCCTGGTGTCTGCCACTGATTTAGTATCCCTGGTAGATACGTAGCCCATAACCAAATATTCCTTGGGACACACCATTCCCAAGTTTAATTTGCCAATTCATCACAAGCTGGTGATATCTTTCCACCCATATGACTTAAATATGCCATCACCGAGGTATTATCTATCTACCATCTACCATGCTGCAGTTTCATTCCTGAGCAATAAGATTTTAGCCCATGAAATGCACTTAACATTTCTAACCCTTAGTGTTATGTAGGTTAGCTTCTTATATATTCCATCTCCCCCATAGCTCGAGATGGTATCAGTTGTACCATAACCAATTGCACTGGCATCTGTTTGTAATAGCACAGCCGAGTTGACCTCTGTGGCTTTCCATATTAGTAAGTCATTAACATATTAAATGTGTTAATGGTGTCAATTTTGACTTAAGTGGATGGACAATGCATCCCAGCTGCACAAACAATTGATTAGTGGCAACCAGTGCCTAACATGCCGATTCCTAAGTTATTCCCACAATAAGGATATCATCCAACTATACCATAATTCTATGATTTTGGTGTTGCAGCAGTCCCAACACTGGTTTAAAATTTTTCCCCCAGTTTGATATTGAATAGCAAGGATCTTAAATTAATACTTCCCATAGACTAGCCTGCTGCACACTAAATCTTAGCACTGCTAAACATATCCATTTTTAAAATGAATATATTGCACAACATTGTGAAGTATTGATAATCCATAATAATACGGCATCCCCCATCTTTCTTATTTCTAATAAAGATGTTTGAGACAAATCCTGTTGTTCAGGTTTAGTTTATTTCATACCAGCATGTATATCTATCCGGTTATGTACTGGAGGGTTTTGTTCGTGTAGAACTCTATCAGATATCCCTTAAAACTGCTAAGGATATATCTGTCCATGGATATATTACACCAAGCATCAACATGAAGTTGCAATATCCCCCCAACTTCCGTGCTCCCTATTAATACTGGAGCCCCAAATTCACCTACCTCCATGGTTATTGGTGGTAACCAAGTTATTTTCCTTGGTTTCATATGCGGTTGTGGAGAGCCTAAAGGTTAATGTTAGTTTGCATCTCCACAGTGGTCGTCCCGGCCAAACCCTAAACAGGACGCTGCTGCTGGGTACCTCTGCCCAATTCTTTGTAGTATAATTACAAAAACACACTACCTCTCTTAGGATGCACATAAGGTTAATGTCTTCCCCACGTCTGCAAATGCACCTGTAATAATGGCTACATTGAGAGCACCACAATATTCCCGGGGTATAGAACCCTTGCCAACACTTCAGCAAAATATTAGCTTGAAGTTAATGGGTGGACTCACAGTCCTTCAATACTCACAGCCATCCTTCTCGAAATCATTCTCCGTGAGTTCTGCTGGCAGTACTGCTCATCATGTTCGGCAGGTTGTTTTCCCCCCCTTCAATAGGGGACAGTGGCTCCATCACCTGCTCAGGCTTTACCCCGTCAGACCTTCGATACCCTCCTCAGAGGCGTCTGACATTTCATGCAGCCCATATGGGAAACTGCTGTGGGACTTATATTATTTGCCCACTGTGGCTATCCTCCAATCCCGGAGCCTGCCACTATGGAGAAATTTACTCCAGCAAACCGCTCCAGCCGACTTACATGCTCTCGGGCACTAGTCGTCGCGGGTGCTTAATATATGGGACCGCTCCTGCCGACCTTGGTGCTCTCGGGCACTAGTCGCACGCGGTATATCCCACAGCCCGTCCCCATGCCTACGGGCACTGGACCATTCCCCCTGGTCCTGGTACTCACGGGCACCTCTACCCATTTAGGGTGAAGTTTGGCACTCGCTCCCTTCTGGGAGATGCTGGTGCCGACATTTATTGCTGCCTGCTGCTTGTCATTAAACAACAGCAAACTCTGTGTTGGCAGCCCTTCAGCTCTATACTGACATCCGTAGCTGGCTGCCTGCTGTTCAGCTCACACCAGTAACGACCTGTGGCTGTGCCCTGACGTCCTTAGCTGGCTGCCTGCTGTTCAGCAACACACCAGTCTCTTCAGAATACAGCAGGCACGTCTGGAAAAAAGCACCAAAAAGGTAAGGGAAATTTGTTCTTACCTGTACTGGTTTTCAGCCTGCCCTTTTTCGGAGGAACGTCCTTCCTCCCGCAGCCCCACGGACCCCGTAGCGCAGGTCCATGGGCTGCTGTCCCCGATGTCAGCTCTCTCTCTCCCGGGTGGTGCAGCTGCTTCAATCAGCTGCGGAGCCCCTAGCGACTGCATCTAAAAATAGACCCGACTTGGTCTAGAAACTCCCCGGGCCGTGTAGCTTTGTTTCCCGCCCGGCAGCAGTCAATCTTGCCGGTGCGGGGAGCGACGTCGGGCACAGCTGTTCTGTGCTAAAAATAGCCGTTTGGGAATCCCCTCCAGAGGATTCGCGCTAACTGCTGCTGCTGGTTCTGGCTGCAATATTTCTGCAGTCTCTTCTCCAGCTCCTGCAGCTTCTTGTATTTCCTACCTGCAAGGTAAGTGGAAAATTTTTTGCAGTCTCTTACCTGCTTCTTTGCATTTCTCTCTAGGGAGACGTCCTCTCCCACGTCTGACTCGTTGAATGCGTGTATGCGATATGACACGCATGCGCTGTAGCGGGCTTCTTTCATGGAGTCCCTCACGTGACTCCGAAGTAAAATCCATATAGTGAGAACCAATAAATCTGAGCCTGAAGGTATAAGAAAGATTGAAACTTCCAATACACATGTAATGCTATGCTAACTTGCCACCAACGCACTGATCATTACTGGACCTTTATCCAACATGCTTGAACATAAGTTTTGAAATACACTGAGCGAAAATATTTATCTTTTTACCCAGTTTTGTAAAATACTGGAGCCTCGCAAAATGTCAGAAAGATTAAAATGCCTCCCAATGTGTAAAGAGGAAAAAAATAAATATTGCAAGTAGAAATCCTAAGCAAACTGAATTTAATGGAAAATATTTAAGCCTCTATTTAAATTTCCAGCATTAAACCTCTTGGAGAATGGGGTTAGGAGGGAGAGACAGATCCGGCATGATTGAACGGCGGAGTTCTGCTTCTATCAACATGACATGATAACTAAGAATTCACAAACCTTTTGATTCATTGGTAATTCTGAACATTTGCAAAGCAAGATTTATGTTTATAAATATCTTGAAGCAAACTTTCACGGAGGATGGAATTCTGATGTGAAAAAAAATCCTTGAAATTGGATTTCAACTATCTCTGAACTGCCATTGCATTTGGCACTGATACAGATTTGATGTCACCCATAGAGCATGAAATCAGCCCAAAAAAATGATTGTAATGGAACCTTAGGTTGGGTCTACAACACTGTTCTGTAGAACTCCTGCAGCAAAATCCTCGACTGCTAGGGCAGCATGGTGGGCCTGTCCCAATAGCATGCGACTCCATGCAGCAAGCGCGACCTAACGTGGTCGCTTGAGCCGTATGGCCTCGCGGGGCCGGTCCCATTTCGATCACCGGAGCCATATGGAGTTGTGTGGAGCTGGTCCCGACATCACGGGGGGCTCCGAAAAACTGACCGTGTTAAAAAATTCCACGTGGCAACGGCCTGCTGACCCGCAGCCGCCTCAACACCGTACACACCGCCTCGACGGCGTACGCACGTCTCAACGCCATACGCAGCGTCTTGACGCTGCGCACGCCCGTCGGACTTCGCTCGAACATCACTTCACTCACTCGATCTCCGCTTCCGGTTTGGTCGCACTTGTCGCATGCAGGTCGCATGCTCGTGGGACAGGCCCTTTACAGCACTTGCAGTACCAGAGACCCGGGTTCGATCCCGACTATTGGTTCTGTCTGTACGGAGTTTGTACCGCTCTAGGATCTTTGGTATGTATGTTCTCCCCGTGACTTTCTCCATGATCTTCAGTTTCCTCCCACACTCCAAAGACGTGTAGGTTTTTCGGTTAATTGGTTTGGTAAATGTAAAAATTGTCCCTAATGTGTGTAGGATAGAGTTAATATGCAGGGATAGCTGGTTGGCGTGGACCCGATGGGCCGAAGGGCCTGTTTCCGCGCTGTAGCTCTAAACTAAACTAAACCTGGGCTGATTAATCTCTACTAATATCCCCCACCCCCGTGCAATCCCAAACTATTTTCTTATATGCAAGGTATGATACCTATTTACTTCATTTTACTCATGCCCTTATTGGCATAACCAGTCAAATGTTTCTACGCAGCTCAGTGCTTTGCTCCTGTCTGGACCAAGGCTGGGATGAGGTCTGGATTAGAGTGGTCTTGGCAAATTTCCAATCAGCCATGAAGTCGTTGAAAAACGAAGGTAATGGAAAACCATTAATAATTCTTTTCACAGTGGAGGTTAATGTTTTGGACACAGTACAAGCATTGGGCATCATGAGGGAAAATCCTACCATACCACGTGGGAAATTGAAATTTAATAGTTTAGTAATTTACGCATAGGTTGTATTTGGCAATCAAAAGGTCACAGTCGTGAAATTATCGTTTGACAGTTTTCTTGTTTTACTTTTGCAATTCAACAAAGAAAAATATCTTTACATTAATATTGAAAGTAGAAAATATATATATTGCAAATATATATATTAGGGCAGTTACGGTGGTGCAGCGGTAAAGTTACTGCCTTACAGCAAATGCAGTGCCGGAAACCCGGGTTTGATCCCGACTACAGGTGCATGTCTGCACAGAGTTTGTACATTCTCCCCATGACCAGCATGGGGTTTCTCCAAGATCTTCGGTTTCCTCCCACATTCCAAAGACGTACAGGTTTGTAGGTTAATTGGCTTGCTAAATGTAACAATTGTCCCTAGTGGGCATAGGATAATGTTAATGTGCAGGGATCACTGGTCGTCGCGGACCCGGTGGGCCGAAGGGCCTGTTTCCGTGCTGCATCACTTAACTAAACTAAAAGACACAATATGGCCACACGACATGCCTTGATAAAACAATTTTTGATCAAAACCATATACAGAAGAAAGGGCAAACACAAATGCTGATTTTACTTCGGAGTCACGTGAATGACTACGTGAAGAACCCCGCCAGGACGCATGCGTGTCATATCGCTACACGCATTGCGAAACGTCAGGCGGGGTGGAACGACGTTCCCCCGCAGCGGCAGTTTTAAAAAGCCGGAACCAGCAGGTAAGAGTTACTCTGCGGTCTTTTTGTGTGTTTCCTATACCAACTTACAGGTGGGACGCATGGACAAGTCAAAGAAAGCAACAAGGGCTGCGACAAAGCTGGTGGGGGAGGACCGCGCAATAGCGGACAGCCAGCAGCGGCCAGCGGCACTTGAATCACCGATAATGGGATCAGCTGTGCCTGATGTCGCCTCCTCACCGGCCAGATCCACTCCGCGGCCGGGCGGTAAGGCAAGACAGAAAACTAACAAAGTCGTGGACTCAGATGAGTCCGACTTTGAGCAACCGCGGGCGGCCAGCGACCGTGAGCGCTGGAGCCGGATGGAGCGGTGTGTGGAGCATTTGCTCCAACGTGACAGGCTCCGGGAGATGGAGTCGAGTCACTGTGGGCTCTATGTAAAACCCACAGCAGCACCTCTTGTAGGGCTGCACAGTGCATCTCCCTCATCAGAGGGGAGCACTGGGGGTCAGTACTGGGCTGATCCTGAAGAGGGGTTTGCAGAAGAAAAATCAAGTGTGCAGGGGATGCAGGAACGAGAAAATCTGCTGGACATGGTGTCCAACTTCATACAGCCAGACCAGACTGGCCAAAACCTGGAGCAAAAGCTTGCTGCCAGTATAGACTATATGTCTTTTAACCAGCTACAAGAACAGGCTGTATTGGACACCACGTCAAGACACCTGGCACCGGGTAACTGTATATCCCTGAATGTTCCAGTAGTCAATACTTGTATATGGAAACATATTGGAATAGGAGTTAGAGGCATGGATGTCAAACTCCAAAAGGTATTAAATCTCCTAACAGCAGGAATAACAGCATTCACCCGCACAGTAGATGAGAAGGACATGTCCCAGGACCAACAGGATGTACTGGCATTGCTTTACAACACTCAATATGAGATAAACAGCATCAGGAAGAATGCCATCCGACCCACTTTAAATCCGAAATTCGCGGGTCTGTGCAAACCTGGGAACATAAAACCACCAATACTACTATTTGGAGGTAACCTATCGAAGCAAGTCAAGGAGCTCGATGAGGAAGCAAAAACCCTGGGACTCATAAAAGGGACTTCAACAAAAACCCACTACAGCCACAGACAGCACACCTACGCACCCACCAGTAGAACAAGACCGACTGGTGAAAGCTCGAAGGTCCGGTACACCAAACATGAGTCTTTTTTAGGCCATGGCCCAGGCCGGCCTTCTTGGAAGAAACGCGAACCACCAACATCAACCAAACCACAAACCCAGACACCGGCGCCTCAACATCAACGAAGGATTTACAAAAATAAATAAACCTGCCACTGGTAACTATGGAGGTAGGTGGGTCTGGTTCCCTACAAAATACAGGGAGCATGGAGGTTGGGGGGAGATTATACTCCTTTCTGGATGCATGGAGCATGTTAACTACCGATAGTTATATTTTAAGCAGTATCCAGGGATATACAATAGAATTTATACACGAGTACAGCCCTCCAGTTCAACATATACCGAACCGAATGTTCGTACTTTCTGGTAAAGTGAAATCAGAAGCGTATGCTGAACTGGAGCGGCTTTACACAAAAGGTGTAATTGAAAAATCCCAACACGAACTGCTAGAATTCGTGTCCAATATCTTTACCAAAAACAAAAAAGATGGTGTTGTCGCATCATCATAGATTTGACCAAATTGAATACATTTGTACAATATATTCATTTTAAAATGGAAAACTTTGTTACTGCTAAACAATTGATTTCCAAAGGTTACTTCATGGCTAGCATCGATTTAAAAGTTGCTTACTATTCAGTGCCTATACGAGGTGACCACAGATGTTTCTTAAAATTCAACTGGATGGGACAGCCCTGGCAGTATAGAGCGCTGCCAAATGGGTTAACATCAGCCCCCAGACTGTTCACAAAAATGTTGAAACCAGCCCTAGCGTTTCTATGGAAACGAAAACACATGGTCATGGCATATCTAGATGACATACTTATTGTGGGCAAAACTTTGGAATTGGCCAAACAAACTGTAACAGCCACTAAACAGTTATTTGAAAAACTGGGGTTTATTATCCATCCAGTTAAATCTAACTTAACGCCTTCCACTACAACGGACTATTTGGGGTTCACCATTGACTCAGTTCACATGTCGGTGACTTTGCCAAAGGGAAAGGCTATAGACTTAATAGAGGCTTGCAATAACCTCATTGACATCAGTAAACCATCCATCAGATTGGTAGCAAAAGTAATTGGCAAAATGGTGGCTGCCTTTCCAGCCACACAATTTGGACCTTTACATTACCAAAATTTACAGAGAGCAAAAATACAAGCACTGAAAATCAATGCTGGTCATTTTGACAGACCAATGAAGCTACCAATCAAAGCTATAATGGAACTAAAATGGTGGATAGATAACATTTGGCTTTGTTTCAATCCAATCATTATCAGCAACCCTTCAATGGTGCTACAAACTGATGCCAGTGCACTTGGTTGGGGTGCCACCAATTCCATCTCCAGCTGTGGAGGTAGATGGACTGCTCAGGAGGCATCATTATTACTCAAACTGGGCATAAACTACCTGGAAATGTTGGGTGCATTCTATGGCCTAAAGTCATATTGTACTGGGTCATATCACCAGCATGTTAGACTACAGATTGACAATACCACCGTGGTAGCATATATCAACCACATGGGTGGAAACAAATCAACATCATGTGACAATCTGGCTAATATAATTTGGCAGTGGTGTATCCAGAGAGATATTGGGATATCAGCTACTTATCTACCAGGTAAACTAAATTTAGTGGCAGACACCAGGTCACGCAAATTTAATGAAAACACCGACTGGATGTTGAATAAAAAAGTATTTGCTGATATTACAGCACGATATGGAACACCAGATATCGATCTATTCGCATCCAGGCTTAATCACCAGTTATCAAATTATGTTTCGTGGGAACCAGACCCTGGGGCAGCGGCGACAGATGCATTGGGGGAAATTGTTTATTTATGCATTCCTTCCTTTCTGCCTCATCAGTCGGGTATTAAGGAAAATACAGCAGGACTCTGCGTCTGGTATTTTGGTAGTACCCGATTGGCCTACTCAACCATGGTTCCCAGTGATACTGAACATGGTATTAGAACCATGTATCACCATCCCGAATAGACCAGACTTGTTGGTTCATCCCGTAACAAGGGATAGCCACCCATGCCATAACAATTTGAATTTATTAATTTGTAGAGTTTAAAAATACCTCTACTACAGCTGGGACTGACGGGCCGAACAGTGAACATGATCTCGGCGGCCCAAAGACAGTCCACCAAAAAACAGTATCTGGTCTATATCAGGAAGTGGGAGATGTATTGTAACAAAAACAGCATCACCTACAGAGATATGAACATCCCGTCTGTTCTGGAATACCTGGCAGGCCTCCATTATGATGAGGGGCTCAGTTATAGTGCCATCAACTGCGCCAGAAGTGCCTTATCAACTTATCTATGGCAAGGAACAGAGCGTCACTCTGTTGGGACCTACCCACTGGTAACAAGACTTATGAGGAGAATTTTTAATACCAATCCCCCAAGAACCAGGTACTCCCAAATATGGGATGTGCGTATAGTCCTGAAGATGCTCAGGAATTGGTCTCCAGCAACAGCTCTGTCCCTACATAGACTGACATTAAAAACAGTCATGCTAATGGCATTGGTCACGGCACAAAGAGTACAGTCATTACATAAATTAAGACTGGACAACATGACTTTTTCATCTGAAAATATTACGTTTCATATTTATGAATTAGTAAAGCAGAACAGACAGGGATCAGCAGGCCTCAATATAGAATTTAGGTCTTACCCAATAGATGATCGTCTCTGTATAGTAAGACATTTGTCGTTATACATGGAGAAACCAAAAATCATCAGAGGCAATGAGAAGACACTTTTAGTCAGCCATAAGCAACCACACAAAAGAGTGACGGTCCAGACCATTTCAAGATGGCTGAAACAGGTGCTAACACAGGCTGGGGTGGATACTAATATTTTTAAATCTCATTCCACCAGGGCTGCAGCTACATCGGCACTATGCAGTTGGATGTACCAATGGACCAAATCCTCAAGGCAGCAGGATGGTCAGGGTAAAAAACATTCCAACTATTTTATCATAAACCAGTCATGAAACCTGGAACGTTTGCAGAAACAATTTTAAGTTCTGTAATTTAATTTAACCCATAAATAGGGGTTATAATTTGTGTTAATAAATTTCAAGGATTTTAATGTTGGATTCATGTCTAAATTATGTTGACACAATTCCTCCGACAGTTATTAAGGCAGATGTGATGCATGGACTCGTTTCCATGGCATGAAATCACAGAGCTTTGAAATCTTCACGTAGTCACTCACGTGACTCCGAAGTAAAATAGTAAGATTAAACGAGAACTTACCAGTTCGAAGTTTGATCATTATTTTATGAGGAGTACGTTGAGGGAATACGTGCCCTCCGCTCCCACCCATGACCATATACTCAACTGGTATTTCTTTCTCTAATCTTACTATGTTTAAGTCATTACAGTTATCTGTGATTTCACAACGCTGCTTTGAAGAATGACACGCATGCGTCCTGTCGGGGTTCTTCACGTATTCCCTCAACGTACTTATAAAATAATGATCAAACTTCGAACTGGTAAGTTCTCGTTTAATCTTACTATTTATGCTGATAATGTAATCCAGCCAGTATTGTGGAAAGTTTAAATCATTACAAATTAATGGTTAACGTTTTGGGGCCGTTCCTGTTCAACAACCTCTCAATATCGACACCAAAACAGAACAATTGTGTGAAGGGATGCAAACCTCTGAAAAATATAAACTTATTAATTTTAGAAAACTGCAAGAACCTGTCAGACCTTAGGTGTTGAATAAATTAGACCTTAGGTGTTGAATAAATTAATCATCTTGTCAGTCAATTTCAATCATGTCAGTCAAGTCTTAACATAAAGAGAACATAACTGCCTGGAGGACCTAAACCATGGTAGGGAAATATACAGCGAGTGTTAGAATTCAGCTGTGGTTTGATCTTTGTCAAATATTACACTTGAAGCCCAAATAAGACCACAAATGGATATCACTGTCATCATATCACCATGTCTACAATGAATGTAGATCATCAACTATAGATTTTCCTCTCTATTTTAAACCATGGAGCTATTTTTAGATGTAAGCAAGAGGTGAATTTAAGAGCTGAAGGCAATATTCTTGCAGCAACCTCGCTATGGATCAATTAGAATTTATAGCAACTTGGTTGTAAATTTTCTCAGCACTCTAATGATCATTTTTTAACTATTTCTCCAATTTTTATGACATAATTTCAGTTGAACCTGTTAAATTCCCATTGCTCTTATTCAACTGGACAATTTTTCTTTTTTTTTTGCAATTCTATGTTATCACAAAATAACTGAGAGTGGAAAGAAAATATTTTCAATGGATAAAGGTGAATTATGAGGAAGATGCCTAAAATTCTGATGGTTTTGATGAACTAAACACAAATCTTTATTTCCATTAGAAGCCATTTCAGTAACAGTATACCACTGCGGAAGTGGCGGCGCGCCTGCAGTCTGACTGTTTTTACTTTTTTTGTGTTTTTTGTTTGTTTAGTTCAGTTAAACTTTTGGTTATTAGGTGGTGTTATGTGTGTGAGGGGGGCTGAAACAAGGCTTTCTGTCTCTCCCTTCAGGGGAATGCAACTTTTTTGTCGTTCCCCCTTCTCTTCCCCCGTCTCAGCTGAGGCCTAATGGCGTAGCTGGCGGACTCCAACCTGCGACCGACCTCGAGGCTCCGGAGGTAAAGCCAGCCAGGACTTACCAACTGGCCATCTTCGAGCTGCGGCGACGTTCGGGCAGCGGCACGACTCGGCGTTCCGGTGAGGGCGGACGGCACGGGGCTGAGACACTCCTGTGTGGGCGGCCTGGCTACCGGCTGGAAGGCGCTCCCGCTCCCGTGTGGGCGGCCCGGTGCGGGGCGGAGATGGTGCTCCGGTGGCTGAGGCGGCGACCTGAATCCGGGGCTCGGCCGCGGGCCAGTGGACGACATCATCGGGAGCTCACAGGCCACAGGTTGAAGCCTGTTTTCCGGAGCTCCCGTGGCAACAACTGCGTCCGCTGGACTGGAGGGCGGCAGCTTCGACCACCCCCGGGCCGCGGAGCTTGAACCGCGGGACTGACTTACCATCGCCCGGTGGGGTATCGCCTCAGCGCAGAGGGAGAAGAGGAGGGAAGAGACAGTAACTCTAAGACTTTTGCCTCCATCACAGTGAGGAGGTGCTTGGTGAACTCACTGTGGTGGATGTTAATTTGTGTTTATTGTGTGTTGTCATTATTACATGTATGGCTGCAGGCAACAACATTTCGTTCAGACCGAAAGGTCTGAATGACAAATAAAGGATTCAATTCAATTCAATTCAATGAGGAACAAGGGAAAGATTGGAGCTCATTTTAAACAGAGCGTTATTAGAGAAAATAATTTCTAGTTTGTAGCCACCTTTTACAACCTCAGGAGACAAACAGGTACTTCACATTCCATGAAGTACCTAGAGAGTACTTTCATAGTTGTAATGTAGTGCATTAATACACACAGAGCAAGATCCCAGAGACTGCAATTAAAATTAGTGAAAGATTAATGGTTATTATTTCCCATACTTTTAGTCTTCAGAAATACATTCGAAACAGGTCATCCGGACCACCAAGTTCACGACAACAAATGATCACCTTGTGCACTAGTTCTAACCTTCACACTAGGGACAATTTACTGCAGCCAATTCATTTACAAACCGAAGATAGACACAAAATGCTGGAGCAACTCAGTGGGACAGGCAGCATCTTTGGAGAGAAGGAATGGGAGATGTTTCGGGTTGAGACCCTTCTTTTGGAATGTGGGAGGAAATCGGAGCACCTGTAGGAAAACCGCGCGGTTACAGGGAGAATGTACAAACTCCGTACAGACAGCACCAATAGACAGGACTCTTAACCAACTTAGATTTTCCGGATGCAACAATGATTAACTAAAACAGACAGAACTAATTAATTCCATTTGTAAAATGAATCGCTGAAAAATTGAATTACATGCAGCTGACATTTGCAACTAATATCAAGACAATCGTACAATTTGACGGGACACATCCCGTGGTGGGTCACCCTTGACACTATTTCGACCATATTGTGGCAATGAGTTGTGTGGGAATGGTGGGAAGAACAGCTCAGATCTTTTATTCCAACAATTGCAGGGGAAGTCGGACCATGTTGTCCCAGGAGTGCCCATGAAGAATGCTCGCAGAACCACAACTCATTGCCTCAAAAGTGGAAAGCTTTCGATAATTAAATATTTGCCACAGTCCTTGAGGGCCCTCCATCCTTTCACTGTACTGAACCATTGGCCTCTCAACCTGCTGCTTCCTCTCCCTCTCCAACAGACCCTGACATACTATACATCCTGTCCCCAAATGCTGCTCTCTCTTGACCTCATTGCCCAATTTCCTGTCTCACATTGTTCCCACCCTCTTTCTTCTGACAGTCGGAGCCTGATGAAGAATCGTGGTAAGTCACTGATCCTAGTCCACCTCACCTCTCACTCTCCCTCACCATCCTGGCTTAATTAGACTTGCGGCCAACACCTCAAGCTCACTCAGGAGATAAAGATCAAACAGTAACATTGAATGTGGACTTGAAATTCTTGGTCATCGCTATAAGATCTTTGGTATATAGTACATGCTGCTTTTGTTTGTCATTCTGGTACAATCTTTTTGGTTGTACAGTAACTTTTAGGTAGTAATGAGGATTTATTGATTTGAAATGGAAACGCTGCATAACTCATTTAGTTTATTTTAATGGAAAGGTGATACAGGTTTGCTTTGGTGTTGGTTGTGCATGCAGCCAGACATTTAATAAAAAAAGGTTATTTATATCATTGTTATGGATGCCCATTCAGAACATTTGTCCCATTCCCTCTCATAGGCATAGAAACATAGAAACATAGAAAATAGGTGCAGGAGTAGGCCATTCGGCCCTTCAATATGATCATGGCTGATCATCCAACTCAGTATCCTGTACCTGCCTTCTCTCCATAGATAGATAGATGCCATTTATTGTCACTATACATGTACAGTGAAACTGAAAGCTGCTCGTACTCAGTGCGTACATACAATTTAGCACAAAAAACAAGAAACAGAAAAAACAAAAAAACACAGGGGGGGGGGGGGGGGGGGGGGGATGGGGGTTGGAATAGGTGCACAATTTCTGCGGCGCTACATACATATATACAGATGGAAGTCCGTGTTGGGCGGTGTAGTCAGTGCATGTGTGAATTTGAATTTATAGTAGTTATAATTCTCGGAAAGCAACTATTCCTGAGTCTGTTTGTCCTGGATTTGATGCACCTATAGCGCCTTCCAGAGGCCAGCAGGTCGAGCAGTCCAAACGCAGGATGGGAGCTGTCTTTGATGATCTTCTTTGCCCTGCTAAGGCAGCGGGAGTATCAGGGAGGGGAGAGGGCTGATCCTCTGCGCTCTATACCCCCTGATCCCTTTAGCCACAAGGGCCACATCTAACTCCCTCTTAAATATAGCCTAAATTAAATTAAGCATGAATCAGTCTTGAGCGCATTCCGCAATAAATGCCCATGAAGATTTTAGAGAGGTCTAAAAAAGACTATATTTAATGGTTGTGTTTATCACACAATGAAGACCACGTTCACTGTACCTCTAGATAGATGGACTCCACTCCACAATACACTTCAGAAGCAAGATCAATACCAAACCAGTAGTTGAGAGGATGGATCTTACTCAACATTCAGTCATCCACCAAGATGCATTCATTGTGCAACACTGCCCTCCACCAACAAAGCTTCATGGCGAAGCCCTGGTGAATGTGGACCACTCATTATGTGCCTTCATTGTTCAGCACATCCTTCGGTCAATTCAAGAAAAGGGTTTTAAGATCAAGACCTCAGACCCGGCCCAAAACTGACCTGTCTGATGAAGGGTCTCAACCCAAAACCTACGCCTTTTCTCCAGAGATGCAGTCTGACCCGTTGAGTTACACCAGGTTTTTGTGTCTGTCTAGCTTTGGTGTAAACCCGCATCTGCAGTTCCTTCATACACATTTTGTCTACTCCACCGCGATATCTCCTCAAAGTATGCCGACTTTGAAGAAGTTCTCCTCCTCTCACCGATAGGAGTTCTGCAACATACTCTCTCTGCTCCCCCTCTGTGATTTCTCCCGCTCTCCGGCTACACAACCACGTTTTAACCCAGGGAGTCTGAAGAAGGGTCTCGACCCGAAACTTCACCTACTGCTTTTCTCCAGAGATGCTGCCTGACCCGCTGAATTACTCCAGCATTTTGTGTCTATCTTTGTAAACCAGCATTTGCAGTTCCTTCCCACCAAAACTGATGGCCGAACAGTCAGCAGTAAGCTGTGTACTTCTATGTGATTCTGGGAGCTGAATCATCTACAGCAGGTATCTCAAGGACCTGGAGAGATGCCACCAATGCTGTCTCTTTAATCCTCAACAGGAACGGTAAACTTTAAAGTATAAACAGTAAAAACTATTCAAATCCCCGTTTAGCCCTCAGCTGGAGAACTGTGAACTGCTCTGGGCACCATGCCCGAGGAAGATGTCTGGAAATTCAATTGCACCTTGAACAGAAGGCAGATGGGTGCTGTGGTGAGGACTCTTTCTGCCATTTCCCCCCGACACCCAACCCACCACCATTCAATCAGCTCACTCAATGAGCTGCTGGTTGCCAGCTTACTCCAAGCAAGTATTGGTTGGGGGAGGAGAGAGTAGGATCAGCACGACCATTGGCTTTCTTTTGCAACTGCTGAGTTGAGAGTCTAAAGCATCCTATCAACATTGAGTAAACACAAACTCACAATTCAGCAATTCAATGTACCATTGCTATGAAGCAATTTATTTATTTTGTCTACATGTCCACTAGATGGCGGTGATAACACAACACAATGTTTCCCATTCTTTGTCTTTAATTGGGGGAAAAAACTACATAAAATATAGTGAAAAAAGTCCAAGGTTGACAACAAAACTATATAGAATATAGTATGTAGAACAGTGCAACACAGAAACAGATCTTTCTGCCCTAGGTGTCTGTGCCAACCACAATGGCAAATTAAACTAACTCCATCTGCCAGCATGCAACCCATATCCCTCCATCTAAATGCCTCTTGAAAGTCACTATCACACCTGCTTCCCCCTCTTCACACTCTCCCTCCCCCCACTCACCACCGTGCCAACCTACCATCTCTCTCTTTAAAACTAAAACAAAATGTGTTTCCTCATCTCCGTTCTAAATGGCTTACCCCGTATTCTTAAACTGTGGCCCCTGGTTCTGGACTTCCCCAACATCAGGAACATGTTTCCTGCCTCTAGCATGTCCAAACCCTTAATAATCTTATATGTTTCAATAACAATAAGTATACAAGCAGTCCTGCCATTCCGGGAATTAACTTTGTGAACCTACGCTGCACTCCCTCAATAGCAAGAATGTCCTTCCTCAAATTTGGAGACCAAAACGGCACACAATATTCCTGGTGTGGTCTCACTTGGGCCCTGTACAACTGCAAAAGGACATATTTGCTCCTACACTCAACTGACTACTCAACTGAACTTCGACCAAACTGAAGTATGCCCCCACTCCAACCTACCTCGGAGTGACCTTTGACAGGACCCTATCATTCAAGGAACATCTCAAAAGAACAGCAGCTAAGGTGAAGTCCAGAAACAATCTCCTCAGTAAGCTTGCTGGCTCAAAGTGGGGGGCAGCAGCCCCCACACTGCGCGTTTCAGCATTAGCCCTTGCATTTTCTTCAGCCGAATATTGTGCCCCTGTTTGGTCCAGGTCATCCCACACACACCATGTGGACACCCAATTGAACTCGACAATCACAGGAACAATCCGCTCAACACCACTCCCCTGGCTCCCTGTCCTATCCAACATAGCCCCTCCACACACCGGCGAGTAGTCCTCACTCAAAGGATGCTCCAAAAGACCAAATTCCCCTCACCTGCCAATTCACATGGACATCTTCAACCCACCCACTGCTCGACTTCCATCTAGACGACCAATTTGTAAGAACCCACCACCAGCTGATTTCACCATCCAATCAGCTTGGAAAAAGGAATGGGAGTCCAAGGACGTCCCAAATAAACATCTGGTGTCAGACCCCACCCTACCGGTCCCTGGCACCAACCTCCCAAGGAAGCAGTGGACGACGCTGAATAGATTCAGGACTGGACATGGCCCCTGCTTGGCCAGCCTTCACAAATGGGGCAGCAGTCCAACCCCACGGTGTGCTTGTGGAGAGCAGCAAACAATGCAACACATCATTGAAGCATGCCCTCAACAAAGACTCAAAGGAGGACTTGTCACCCTTCATACAGCAAATCAAGAGGCAACTGCTTGGCTAAAGGACTTTGCATTCGCTAAATAACTAAACTTGCTCTGACTGTATGCAGAGAGCAGCAATAGGAACAAGACTGAGAACCAAAATCATCCCCAGTCCCAGTCACTGCATGAACTCAGCAGTTAGCTTCAGCAACTGGAACCCCAGCTCCTTTGACAGGAATGATCCACAAAACACAGTGTCCAGTGCAGCTGAAACACACAGATTCTTCATGTCCCTCATCGCTCACTCAACCAGCCTCATCTTTGATGGTTAGTCTTGGTCCATCAAATGTTATCCTTTCCCATTTACAATCTGAAGAATGAGCTTTGTTAATTTATGCCACCTCTCATTGTCTCCACACACGGGCGGCAGGAGAACACAGTGGTAGAGTTGCTGCCTTACAGCAAGCTGCCCAAGTAGACTTGGTCTTACTTTGCTTTTTGTGTGTGTATATATACTTCTATAGACCTAAACTGCAGCAATGTTTAGAGCAGAGTATTCAAGCCTCCCTGGCTGTCGAAATAAAAAAAAAGCTGCCTAATTCTGTGACGATTGACACACAAATAAGAAATACGACATGACTCTCTGTGAATTATTTAGTTTAATAAAGCTCTTTCCCAGCTCAGCTATCTCCAGTCTCGTAGTGAGTTAAGAGGTGCGAGGTTTGTCTCGCCAGGTTTCTCCTGATTACTACTAACAATCTCTTTGTGACTGCACTCATAAATCCACTGTAGTTTGTTAACACTATGATAATTTCTCCCCTTTTCCAAGAGCCAGTCCTCAGCTTGTTAACACTCTGAGCCTTTGCTGAGTGCCCTTGCGAATCCTGTGCATGCTTCTTGACCTCTGCCTCCTTTTCAGATAATATCAAACATCCACTATGTTCAGATATTCTGAGAACCCTCATTTGAGCCTGCACATCTCTGATTCCACCAATTGTGTGATCCCACAATATCTCCTGCAATTGTGTATCTTACTAGCTATGGGTATAAAATGTGTATCTTATTTGCAATACATACAAATAATCATACAAATAAGTCTGCAATAGTTTCACCTTGTAAACTGATTCTAGCTCTTACACCTTTATACCTTTGAACTGTCAGACTGCTGGTGGAATAATCCGATTATTTGACGTTGAACCAATTCTTCAAATGATCTATCTACTGCTTTGTTCGAGGCAGAACATTTTTAAATGAGTGAAATTAACCTCTTTTCCTCTTCTGCCGTTCCATTTGCTGTGAAAAGCACTTCATCTTTTCTGCATGTGCAATCTGTGGTCAATTTAAAATACCATCTGCAGTGGCAATCTTGAAAACACAACTGAAACAAGTTCAAAAGGCCAAACCAATTACATTGAGTTACGTCGGTGAACATTTAGAGTATTGTGTTCAGTTCTGGGCACCATGTTATAGGAAAGATATTGTCAAGCTTGAAAGGGTTCAGAAAAGATTTACGAGGATGTTGCCAGGACTAGAGGGTCTGGGCTATAGGGAGAGGTTGAATAGGCTGGGTCTCTATTCCATGGAGTGCAGGAGGATGAGGGGAGTTCTTATAGAGGTGTACAAAATCATGAGAGGAATAGATCGGGTAGATACACAGTCTTTTCCACAGAGTTGGGAAATCGAGGACCAGAGGACATAGGTTCATGGTGAAGGGAAAAGATTTAATAGGAATCCGAAGGGTTACTTTTTCACACAAAGGGTGGTGGGTGTATGGAACAAGCTGCCAGAGGAGGTAGTTGAGATTGGGACTATTGCAACATTTAGGAAACAGTTAGACAGTTACATGGATAGGACAAGTTTGGAGGGAAATGGACCAAACACAGGCAGGTGGGACTAGTGTAGCTGGGAAATGTTGGCCGGTCTGGGCATGTTGGGCCAAAGGGCCTGTTTCCACACTGCATCACTCCAAGCTGCTCCCAAAATGTTCTGGTTAATTTTCGTTCATCCTTGTCACCAATTATCATTGGGATATAGAACATAGAACAGTACAGCACAGGAACAGCCTTTCAGCTCACAATGTCTGTGCTGAACATGATGCCAAGACCATCTCTTAGGCATCCATTCCAGACATATCCGTGTGCCATCCAAACATCTCTTAAACATTGCGATTGTACCAGCCACCATCCTCAGTGTTAAACATGGCGCATCACCGTTACACTTGGCCGCAAACAGCCTTATTCAACATATTCAAACAGAGTGAAAACAACAGTTCTGGGTAAGGAGCCATTTTTAAAAATTGTGTGCAGTCATCCACCACTGAGCCATGTTAACAATAAGATCCCAACACAAGTTTTCCTTGCAAGACAGAGCTCCAGTCTAATATTTTATTCATTGGGAATACCAATGGTGGTTGTTACATTACATGAGACATTATGGCCTGTATTCCCTCGCAATGCTTGAAATGGAGCCTGGGAAATGCCCAGGAAATGTCATCGTGTCATGCAGTCCTGGTGTGAAAATCACCACAGGGTACAAGAGTTACTCACTCCCGAATATGCCGAGTCATACAATACAACAAATAAATAGGTATCATTAAGTTTCATTCCAAAAAATGCCTACAAGTAGTGATTAATGATTAATCATGTATATTGAAGAGTACTTTTAGTAGAATGGTTCCTGGACACCAATAAATCAAGTGGATGAAGAAGAAGTTTGAATGTTTGTGATTGAATGTTTGTGATTAATTAATCACTCTGATACAAGTTTTTAATACATTAAGGAGAACTGATGGGGTCGACTTCAAGCTTCCAATTTTTCTTGATTGAAGAACAAAAGGGAGTAGATTAAAAACCAATGAGACAGGACTTCTTGGAGTGAGATTTGGAAATATTTGTACGTACAGAATGTTAGCAATTTGGAACTGTGACAAACTGCAATTGGATTAGAGTACACGGTTAATTTTGTCCTTGGAATGTGGACACCAATATAATTAAAATCCAAGAAAGTACAGTCCAAATTATTCATGAGGTATGACTGATAGATAAGGCTTTAGTTGTCTATTGTCCTCTGTCCATTACTTGGTATTTTGGGGTAGTCAAGTATTTTTAAAACCCACAAGAGAAGAGAATCAGATACTGTGAAATAAATGGATACATTTTATTATTGACAGAACAATGCATCAGTGTTTCAATGTTTATTGGAAATGTGATTTACAAGCACAGGAAACATGAATCCTGCTCAGTACAATTTGCCTGGCACGTAAATTTTGAAAGATAAATCAACTTAAAATGGATGCTTTGGAAACTATCAGTTTGTCCAATAAATCTGGTGCTTTTAAAGAAGATGTAAAGGGCCTGTCCCACTAGGTGATTCTTTAGGTGACTGCCGGTGACTGTGACAATGGAATTCACCAGCGACAACCTACGTCACCTAGCGACAACCTATGACAGCACCTATGTCAGGAGAAGACAAGCTACGACAAGCCCATGGTCGCTGAATGTCACTGAAAAATTTTGAACATTTCAAAATCCAGTGGCGACCAGAAAAACGCCACGACTCTTTGGGCGACTGAGGAGACTACGCACGACCATACATATAGGCGACACCTAGTCACCGGCGACCTAAAAAAATTGCCTAGTCACCGGGCCCTTAGTCACATTTCTAAAAAAATCGCCTAAGTGGGACAAAGGCCCTTAGAACGTGCAGCATTTTGAAGGAAATAAGAAATAAGGAAATGCATTTCGTTGTCTAGTGATAGAATGACAATTAAAATTGCTGAATCTGAATAAAAGCAACGTGTTGAAGAAACGTCAGCGGCCCGAAACGTTGCCTATTTCCTTCGTACTTCCTGAGTTTCTGGGTACAGCATTAAGTTTCCTTCTGGGATTGTATTACCTAATGAGCTACACTGTAACATTTCCTCTGTCCCAGTTGTCCCATTGTGTAAGTTAAAGGTGGTTTTAATAGCCTACGGCCACCACAATATGAATTGAGACCAACAAACTTCATTGTTTGTTGGTCTCAACAATCTTCATTGTTTGTTGGTCTCAACATTGGTCTCAACATCAACAAACGTCTGAAGAAGGGTTTCGACCCGAAACGTTGCCTTTTTCCTTTGCTCCATAGATGCTGCTACACCCGCTGAGTTTCTCCAGCTTTTTTGTGTACCTTCGATTTTCCAGCATCTGCAGTTGCTTCTTAAACACAAACTTCATTACAGTGGAGCATTACAATCAAGGATAACTGGCTGGATTTTCTGCACATTTCCCCAGTTTCTACAAAGTTTAAACGCTGACAGGAGATTGAGGGATGTCAAATAATGTACATGATTGTTTGCTCTTTGGCTGTGGAGTCTCAGTCATTTTTTCACCTTATTTGCAGGGGAAATCATTCTGAAAGTTTGATGACAGGAACATTAATATCTTCAGTCTGGGCTTGACTTCTGCAAGACTAGTGAGACCTATGGGCCTGTCCCACTTAGGCAACTTTTTCGGCGACTGTCATAGTTACAGCAGGCCGCCGAAACACCGGCGACTGGACCCCCCTACGGCAATGTCAATGACAATGTTTACGACAACCTACCACCCAGTCGATGTCCAGCTATGGCAAGCTACCCACAGCTGGTGACCCATTAGGATGTCCACGTAGGGCCACTCCGATGACAACCTACGTCCACCCACAACAAGCAACGACAAGGTAAGACAATTCAGTTGCTGGTACCTGTCGCCGGTTGACGCCGGTTGGCGTAGGTAGTCGCCAATGGAATTCACCGAAGTCAGCACCAGCAACAACCTATGTCATCCTGGTGACAACGTACGACAGCACCTACGTCAGGAGAAGTCAAGCTACGCTCATTGGCGTCAAGCCAACTGTCGCCGAAGAGTTTTAAACATTTCAAATTCCAGCGGTGGCCAGAAAAATGCTACGGTTCTTTGGGCAACTGAGGAGACTACTCACAACCATACAGGCGACACCACAGCAACCATGTGGCGACAGCCTAGTCACCTGTAGTCGCCTGAAAAATAGCCTAAGTGGGACAGGGGCATTAGTTCACTGTTTCATGCTGTCTATTGTCCCTTGAAAAGATAGGCAGAAAAGAGTGTGTCATCTTTACTGATGTTTTTGTAGCACCAATATCAGTAAAACAGTCAATGTTTAATGTAGCATATCAATCTTATATAATTGCTTTAGAGTGTACATATGTAATACAGCTGATTAAAAAAAATAAACGTTATAAAGGGGAAGATTGTCAAGTAAAATGTTGACAATGCTGTCTGATACACACAAATAGACTTTATACATGATTAATAATTGCAATTTATCATACAACTACTGCAATGTAAACAAGGATAATTAGGAACATATATACCTTAATTGTGCAAGGTGACAAGTTTGTAACAATAACAAGAGATAGTATTCTAAAATATATTTTCAGTGTTCAATATAATGCAAATCAAAAATCAAATTACCCTTCCATTACCACTTCTCTAAAGTTTATCTTTCATAAGGTTATATTTTTATATTAACTATAATAGACTGCCATACAATGTATTTTATAAGTAACATTGTAAGAAATTTAGAGTGCACTACAGTCTACAGGTAATACCATTGCCTGTATGAAGCCAATGCAATTATTACCACTGCCAAAAACTAAGTTGCAACCATCAGAATGTGGCAGTGAAGTGCTATCATCAATGCCATTAGCAAGGAAAAAGCCAAGTTGGTTGGGAATGTAGTTTTATGCTGTGAGCCTTGTGAGATAACAGGAAAATATTGAAGGCAGAAGGCAATGGAGGCCAATTCTCTGGATGCTTTCAAGAGTTAGATAGAGCTCTTAAAGATAGCGGAGTCAAGGGATATGGGGAGAAGGCAGGAATGGGGTACTGATTGTGGATGATCAGCCATAATCACAGTGCATGGCAGTATTGGCTCAAAGGGCCGAATGGCCTACTCTTGCACATTGTTTATTGTCTGGCATCTGCTTTTTCTTCAGGTGATATACAGTAGCAATCTACACGTTAATAGAATGGAAGCTCCAATTGGAATGACTAAATATCAGGTTTTCAAAGAGTTCACAACTGCATGTTACAGATTCAAGGAATGATGCTAATCCTGGAACAAGAAGCAAACAATCATTGTTGATGTTGGACACAATGAAGCTCCACATATGCTCTTAATCACAGTCAGATTCCATTATGGATATGACTAGCTGCAAAGCCATCAGCTTCTCCGAAATCATTCTAGAGTGGATAAAAAGCTTTCAGAAGAGAATGGGAAATGAAATGAATGCACAATGCACACACGGTGCACGTCTGTGAATATCTGTTTTTCCATTTGTGGCTTGCAATGTATTGTGCTTTCATTTGTACATCACTAGAACTAATGGCACCAGCTACTGGACCACTTCATGAGTATGATGTTGATACTGATCGTTCTTTTCCTATTCAAGCTTGTTGAGGACATGATTGAGAGGTTTAGACTATGGATTAGCTGTTATTGCATCTAATGGGCAAATGGATCAAGGACTGAAAGGCCTCTATCTCTTTCATGTTCCATTGAGCATTAACTGTATAATGATCACTTGTAGAATCAAACATTTGATTCATTTACAAAACTTTCAAAGCTTCAAACAATTCACATCAAGATTTTGTGCTAAACATGATTTTAACTATTTTAATGTTTCTTCCTTAACAATTACCTCTCCCATCTTTTGCTTGGTTCAAGAGCCAACATACAGTTTAAGAGCCTTTCGTCACTTCATCGACACCATTTCATGTGCAAGGTTGTGTTGGTATAATTTCATTAGGGGTTTCTTCTGATCACTCACTGTAACCTCAGCAAAAATGGCAGCAGAGTGAGAAGTTGCTGATTACATCCTTTTTCTGCCAAATCCATGGAAAGGGAACAATCCTAGATGCCTAGACACATGAAGGTATGAAGGACAATGCTGCCACACCAGATCCTCTTTTTGCTGGATAAGAGCACACCACATTTCATTAAATAGCTATAATTCATGGTGCCATCAATTTCAGATAATTCAACATATTATATCCACTGCTCAGTGCATGTAACCCCACTATTTATTGATGCATTGTGCATAAAGCAGCCAGTGAGCTATTATCCCACTCCTGCCAGTGGAAATTGTTAAACCATTTTAAATTAATGGCACCGGTCACTTCATGAGTATGATACTGATATGAGGGCGACACAGTGGAGCAGCGGTGGAGTTGTGGCCTCACAGCGCCAGAGTCCCGGGTTTGATCCTGATTATGGGTGCTGTCTGTAGAGAGGTCATACATTTTCTCTGTGACCACGTGGGTTTTCTCTGGCTTCCTCCCATATTCCAAAAATGAGCAAGTTTGTAGATTGGCTTCTGTAACTTGTCACTAGTGTGTAGGATAGAACGAGTGTGAACGGGTGATCATCGGTCGGTGCAGTGCGGATGGGCCTGTTTCCATGCAGTATCTTTAAACTAAACTGAACTAAATTATCTCAGCCTTTTAGGACCATCTTGACAAGAACTCTTCAGTCCCTCTTCAATGAGAGGTTCAGCTTAACATGTGCAGGTATCATGTCCAGTTTGCTTCACAGTCCATTACCTCCAGAAACCCAATATGCTTCCTGCAGCTCACAACGTGTGAAGTTTTGAAGGACTAAGCTAGCTCTCAAACAGCTCAGTGACAAAGCAAAGGGTGGAGAAGCTGTTGTGTTGATCGTCATTCTTCCATCTTAAGAAGGGTCTAGACCCGAAACATCACCCCTTCCTTCTCTCCAGAGATGATGCCTGTCCCACTGAGTTACACCAGCATTTTGTGTCTATCTTTGGTTTAAACTAGCATCTGCAGCTCCTTCCTACACTCTAGTTGGGAGGGTGGACAACCTGCCACAAGTACTCACAAGGCCAGAATTAAACACGTGGTACAAAAAACATGAGGGCTTAGTTTTAAAGTGAAAACTAAGAATTTTAAAGAGGTTTTAGGGATAATTAGGAGAAGATTTTTACAAAGTACTGTTGACATCTGAAACCAAAGGAGGCAGTGGAATCAGATGCAATTATTGTGTTTAGAATGCATTTGGTTGGACACTTAACTAGACAAGGTGGAGAAGGAACAAAGATAAGCTGATGATGGATTTCAACAGGTTGGGCAGCATCTGGATAATCAAGGGATGGTCATGATTTTGGTGTGAGATCCAGCATCAGGACTGTAGAGGCTGAGAAGGATATGGTCTTAATGTGTGCCAATGGGGTTAATCGAAAAGGGCAAAAAACTGGCATAGATATGCTGGGCATCAGGGCCCATTTCTGTGTTGTACAACACTGTGAGTTATAAGGAAAGGCTGGATAGACGGGGTCTTTCTTTCCCTGGACCATACGTGGCTGAGGGGTGACCTTTTCCAGATTTATAACATTATCAGGAGGATAAAAGAGGTGGTCACGTCTTTTCTTTCCGGGTAAAACTAGAGGGTATAGGTTTCAGGTGAGAGGGAAAAGATTTAAAAGCGACCTGAGGGCATCCTGTTTCACTCAGAGGTCGGCTCACACATGAAACAAGCTGCCAAAGGAAATGGTAGAATCATAGAGTAATACGACATGGAAACGGCTCCTTCGGCCCAACTTGCCCATGCTGAGCAAGATGCACTTGGCCTATCTATGCGTGTCCTGCTAAACCTT
The DNA here is from genome assembly GCF_028641065.1 of Leucoraja erinaceus. Taxonomy (NCBI): domain Eukaryota; kingdom Metazoa; phylum Chordata; class Chondrichthyes; order Rajiformes; family Rajidae; genus Leucoraja; species Leucoraja erinaceus. The sequence continues at coordinate 16,557,221 of NC_073391.1, read as the reverse complement.
TCCAATCCATGTACCTGTCCAAATGTCTTTTAAATGCTGTGATAGTACCTGCTTCACCCACCTCATTTTGCAGCTCGTTCTATACACTCCCCGCCCTTTGTGTAAAAAAATTACCTCTCAGGTTCCTATTAAATCTTTTCCACTCACATTAAACCTATGTCCTTTGGTTCTTATTTCCCCTACCCTGGATAAAAGATTCTATGCATTTACCCTATCCATTTCCCATTTGATCTTGTACACCTCTATAAGATCAACCCTCATCATCCCGTGCTCCAAGGAGTAAAGTGATAGCCTGCTCAACCTCTCCCTATAGCTCAAGCCTTTGAGTCCTAGCAACATCCTTGTAAATCTTCTCTACACCCTTTCCAGCTTAACATTATCTTCCCTAAAAACAGGGTGACTAAAACTGAACACAATAGTCCAAATGTGGGCTTGCCAATATCTTGCACAGCTGTGTCATAGCCACCCAACATCTATACCCATTACCCTGACTGATGAAGGCAAATATGGCGAAAGCCTTCTTGACAACCCTAGCTAGCTGTGACGCCACTTTCAAGGAACTATGTACCTGCAGTCCTGGATCTGTCTGCTCTACAACTCCAAAGCCCTGCCTAGAGACCTACAACATTTAAAACCCACTCTGACTTGAGTGTGAGGAACAATACATCTGTGCAGGACTTCAAGATTTTTATGAAATTCTGCAAGTTGTACCCTATGGGGCATCCTGAAGATAGCTGCTCTTTTTGCAGCTGATGTGGTAACTGGAGTTGGGTTTATTACTATTGAAAAGTAAATTATCCAGAGTCCCAATAGGATCACATCATCTCATACATTACATGACATTACTGGCAATGTATCACTGCTCAAGTTGCTCATCTCTATTGCTTAACAGGGTGAGTGTTTCCACTAATACATTGATCAGGTGAGTTATAAATGGTAAATGTTGCTGCTCACCCTGCAGCTCACAATGTGTTCTCAAAACCTACTTCTTGCTGAGCCCATAAATGGTGACATTTGTGCTGGGCAAGTAGGATCTCCCATAACATAAAAATTGTCCCTGAAGATCACTCTGACAAAGATGTGGGGTATAGATTGAACTTGTAAACCTGACACCTCTAGTTGATTATTTTCAGTCATGGAGTCATACCATGTGAATGGAATGGAATACTTTATTGATACATGTGACAAGGCACAATGAAACTCTTTGCTTACATACTCAAGGTATGCAAATAATTGCCACATAAACGGTGTTGACAAAAAACCCCACGCCGGCTTATCCTTTGTTCTCACCCCCACCCTCCATCGCGGCAGTTCCCCCACGTCGGGTTCTTACAGAAACAGATCCTTGTCCCCACCAAGTCCATGCCAACCATCAATTACCCATTTACACTAATCCTATTTGTTTTACTCTCCACACATACCCATCAACACTTCCCAGATTCCACCAAACACCAATACATTAACATGAGCTAATTAAGTTTGTCTTTGGGATGAGGGAGGAAACCAGAGCCTCGAGCGGAAATCTAGAGTCACAAGGAGAAAGTGCAAACTCTACAAAAACAGCACCAGTGACCCTGTTCACCAGAGCTATAATGCCCCAGCTCAACACTTTTCTCCACTATGTGACCCAGGACACGACTAATGCAACAACCGTCTCCTTCATCTGGAGAGCTCAACATTACAATGGGGTGGTTCTTCCAATTCAAGTCTAGAACAGTTCTTCAAGGAAATTCCCCAATAGGCAGAATCAAACCAGCTGGACAGCAGCAGGAATTTTACAACATCATGTATTACTAGACCAAGGATGGAAATTGCAGGTTTTGGTTGGTTTTGCTAAATGCACAATATGCACCTCTCTGTGTAACTCAGAATGGTAGAAACATTTTATTTTCCCTGTATCAAAGGAACAGATTAATTCATTCTCAAAATTTGGGATTGTATATAAATTATCCGGTGGGCGGCGCGACTCTCGTCAGCAGCGGCCTCTGCAGTCTGTCCGCATTTTATTATTTTCTGTCTATGTTTTTATGTAGTTTTTGTTATTTTTTGTTGGGGTGCGTGTGTGGGGGTGGGGGTGGGAGGAAACTTTTAAATCTCTCCCTGCACGGGAGACCCGACCTTTTCTCGTCGGGTTTCCGTTATCGTTGGGGTTGCAATGAGGAGCGGCCTCCAACAGGAAGAGACCGGGGACTCTGGTGCCGACGACTCATCGTCGCCGTCGCGCTGGCGAGTCCGGAGCGGTGGAGGAGCGCTGCTGCTGCTGCTGCTGCGGCCCGACCGGAGAGTCGGAGGCTTCAACTGCAGGTCTGTGGACGGCGGCACCGGGAGCCCGCGGGTCCCTGGAGGGAGACCGCTTTTCAGGGTTCTCGCAACGGCGACTTCTCCCGCCCGAGTTGCGGGGTCGAAGAGCTCCTGGAGCGGGGCCTAACATCACTGCCCCGCGCGGCTTGGAATGGCCGCGGGACTCTGCGAGCGCACGCCGGGGGCTCTAACACCAAGACCCGGTGTGCGACCTCGCATCACCCAGCGTGGCTTTAATGGCCGCGGGATAAGTTTATTTGGCCTTCTATCACAGCAATGTGATGGATGTTTATGTAAATTATGTTGTGTCTTGGGTCTATTTGTTTGTAATGTATGGCTGCAGAAACGGCATTTCGTTTGGACCTCAAGGGGTCCAAATGACAATTAAATGTATCTTGTATCTTGTATCTTGTAAATTATGAAGAACAACCTTAACCATCCATGGCTCATTCTGGTGCCATTCCAATTCTCCACTTCAGGCACGTGCCGCGAGTAATTACTCATGGTTGGCAGTCAGTCGGCTTTTAAAAAATCTTAAACCGCGCATGCGCAGATTGGTCTCTCCATAAGACTTTTATAAAGCATTCAAAAGCCAAATCTCTAAATACAGTATTTCCCGGCAATGAAAACGCACCCCCATTTTGAGTTGCTAAATTTTGAAAGTGGGACATAGAATTTCTCATGCTCAAAACAATAAAAATTAAAAAAGCAATTTTGCCCAAGGCTTCCAAATCTCCTTCATTATGAATTACTGAATGGGTGGGGGGTGGAGGGTGATGGCAGGTGGAAAGATGGTGGGAAAAACGGGAGCACACCAGGACAAGTTGAATCAGTTGTGATCTTATTGAATGACAATACTTGTTCAAGGGACCAATTGGGGGGAGAAGTCCTTTCACAGTGTGTGGGGAGTCTGGCCAGGAGTAAAATTGCCGGGGAGGGCAGGAGCATTGAGAAGGAGGGGGTTGGGGATCATGCCAGGACAGCATTGTGGCCCGGGAGGGAAGCAACTCGGGTGGCTGCAAGCGGCCTCTGGACCGGACAGCGGAACAGGACATCACCTCAAGCCTTCTGCCGGCCCGCTCACCTCTGGCAATGTTCTCCGTCTGAACATCTCTCACCTGCCGCTCGCCGGCTTCACTCTTGAAAGTCTTTCCCGCAAATCCTTAAATTCCAACAGCCGCGTAACCTCAATTGGTCCCTTGATCCGGCTGTCAGAATTTAAGGATTTGTGGGAAGCGGCTGACATGAGTGAGGCCGGCGAGCAGCAGGAGAGGTTTTCAGACGGAGAGCACAGTCAGTGGTGAGCGGGGGCTGGTAGAAGGTGGCAGCCGGTTCTGCTATCCGGTCCCAGCGGCCACTCGCAGCCACCCGAGCTACTTCTCCCCCCGGCCACAATGTGGTGGCTCCGCGCCCAGAGAGCGCCGCGGCAAGTGAGTTGCTGGCATGATCCCCGACCCCCTCCTTCTCAACGCACCTGCCCTCCCCGCAACTCCCCACATGCTGTAAAAGGAACTCTCCCCTCCTCAGCGGTGCTGTCCTTTTACAGCCGCTTCCCATCAGCTGCCAGCAATGAGGGATAGACTTGTCTATCTTTCTTGGCTAACAACCTTCCAACTTCGGCTTCCAAGACACATGTAAATTTTCATGCCTTATTTTTGGGTAAAAAATAGCGTCTTCATTGCCGGGAAATACGGTATTTAAAAACATATAGCACCAAGAAATGTACTTACCATGTCATTTGTACACAAACTCCTTTTTCTTCGCTTTTTGTTTCTTAAGATACTCTTAAGATAATGGCAATCCATGTTTGAAAAACCCTTGCTGCATGCGCAGTACTGCAAAGGCAGAATTTCAGCTGCCTTCAGTCCCCTGAAAATTGACGGCTTGAATCTGCGTCGGCGGCACGTGGGCTGCACAGACCTTCGCGTGTTACATCTACTGCGGATGAAAGGCACGGAGAATTATGCCAACCCAAGAGATCGATCTTTTATGTAGGCATTATTCTCCCATGCCTTTATTATTTTTATTTAATAATTACCATTTTATTATTTTAGTCAGGGTAGGCAGTGCCTCCCTTGCCTACCCTGATGGCACGTGCCTGCTCCACTTACTGGTCTCCTCTGGCATTGATCCAGCCATCTACTGTCATGGAGAACTCACCAGATACACTCACCAGCTGTACACCTACCAGTTTGGAAATGTTGGATTTCCCAGCAGGGGGGGGAGCTGCCCCATGATTCGACATGCACTTACGAATGCTCACATGTTCAGTGGCCTGGTCTGTCTTGGCACGTTAGAGCACATTGATTGATAGATTGGGATTAAGGAACCATGGTTCTATGCCGAGCCCTACATTATCTGAAACAACAGCGTGTTGCTTGGGCCACATTCTTTCTCAAGCAAGACACCAATGCACCAGTCACCAAATATCTGTTTGCAATCTAATTTGAAGCCCATATTTCATCTACTTTCCCAGACTAATTAAAAAAAAAGCCCCATAAGAAAGGTCATAAATTTTCAACCCTATAGTTAGCAAGGAAGTCTGGCTAGACATGCTCTTGCTATATTTGGCTTACATTCTCACTTAAATACTCAATCATGAATTGAAGTCTAGTAATTAGCACAAGAATCATCTGCAAATATTTTTCTGTTGGTTTTCCTGAAGTAACAGCAGAGCATTTTGGCTTACATTCCAAATCTAAATCCTTCAATGGCATTTAATCTAATGTTTAGTATATTGTAGTTCTAGCTAATTACATAGAATTTAAGAATACTTGATGATGTTTTGAAATTAGGAAAAACATTGCAAAAGAAGTTTACGTAGTAATATAATCAGCACTTTGTGCAAACGTGATCAACACATTTTTTGAAGGCTAGGGATTGTTATTATCCATCACCACATGCATGTGTGTAACATAGGAGAACATCACCCAGAAGTCTTTAATTATTCCCCCTACAGTTTTTGTATTTTAAATGCAGAAAAACACATAACATGGACAAAGGAATCGTAAGACTGAACCAAATTCTCTGTTTTATGTCATTGGTACTGATTTCATTTTAAATTAACAGTTGCAATTAAATCAGATACTCACTAGGACAAATGGGAATTCTTAAATGGGAAAAAGGTTGGTGGTTAACTTAATAATATCTTTAAAACGCATTTATGACTTTGTCAAAAATTCAAGTTCTAAAAGATCCTTGATTGATTGATTGCCACAATAAACAGATCTAGTGTGTATATATGCATCCGAGTTGTGCATGTGCTTCTGAGAGTGTGTATCTGAGTGCATGTGTGTGTCCGACAGTGTGTGTGCATCTGAGAGTGAATGTGTACTTGAGACCATGTGTGAGTGTGTCTCTGTGCGAGTGCAAATGTTTCTGTCAATGTGAGTGCATCTATGTGTTATGGAACCAGTGGTATAAAGATAGAAAAGTAGGTCAGCCTTCTTTCTATGTGTTGAAATGGAGAAAATCGCCAACTCACTGGTTGGTAAACTCACAATGAATGAGACAATAGTTGGGAAGGTAGTCCCCAAGAAACATAGCTGACAATTATCACCATTTGCACAATGAAATAAAACAAATGATAATGACTACAAAACAATCACGAAAGTGCTTTAGAAAGTGGGCAGTTCCAAACACAAGAAATAATTTGAATGGAGTGCAAAATGGATGAACGTTGATTATAATCGAGTGGAATTAATTATAAAATCTAGTCACTGTTCTTTTATCTGTGCACTTGCATTCAAATGCAAACCTGATCATTGGATTAATAATCACTTTCTGCCAGTTGAAAGGCCATAAAAGAATGAGTTTCTGCAGTCTCAACCAAATACATAACTCGTATGAATACAGAATATAAAAATTGTAACAAGGTGCCGCCAAATGAGTCTGTCTCAGTCATACTGCAGAGCCAACATATGGTGGAGCCATTCTAATGATGTTAATTATGGATTTATTAGTGGCCATGGTTAAGCAGTGATTAATCATTTTAAAACTAATCTCTTCTAATGAATTTTCAGTTAATTTTCATGTGAAAACTTGATTTAAAAAAATAATTTACCCAAATTTAAGGTGAGCCCATAACATTTTAATTTAATTCTTAAATTCTCAAGCTGCCTATAGTGATGTCAAAGTTGACCAGATATACTCAAAATGTAATAGGAAAAGAAATGAACAAGTATTTTTGATTACCTTTTACAAGAGCATCTGGGCTTTTTCAGGTAGAAAGCAAGAGTTACATTCATTATACAGCAACTTATGTTAATGTTTGATTCAGGGTAACCATGCCAATATGCCAGATATATTACCACAGTCTTGTCATCCAAGGAAGATTTCAGCCACACAAACATATTATTTGCTGAAAGCAAGATAAGAACTGTTCCTCTCCATGTTCTTCCATGCTAGTATGCATCATCTTAATAGTGGGCACATGATCGAAGGCATGAGGCATATTGTTCTTAAAAATCTACCTTGAGATCCAAATGTGATGTCTATGAATGGTATTATTGCAATTGATACTTAGGCTTAACATATTAGTTGTATTGCCTAATTCAAAATGTTTGCAAAGGTATGAAGTCTGGCTTAATAGGAGTATTGAATATAATCAACCATCTTTATTACATTTGGAGACAGTTCGGGGAGGGGGGAGAGGGGGGGTTGCTACTATGTTAAATCCTAGGATAGAAGGATTGCCTGGTGGAGAAAGGCTAGACTATACATATTCCTACTCAATAGAAGAATTTGAAGTGAGCTTATTGAAGCACAGAAGATTAGTAGTGAACCAGATGAGATTGATGCAGAGAAGATGTTCCCCTTCACAGGAGAATCTAGACCCTTTATGCACAGTATCAGCATAAGGGGTCCATCTTTAAGATGGAGAATAAAATAAGAAGAAGAAGAACCTCTTATGTCAGAAGATTGTGCAACTTTGGAATTCACCACCCAAAACAGCTGTGGAGACATTCTAGACCTTGGAAAGCTAGAATTTCAGTGTATACGGAAGGCAGTGGTTAGGAACAGGCAGGAGCATGGGACTACAGCCAAGAGTAGATCAGCCAAGATCTCACTGAATAGTGCAGCAGGACAGGAACAATATCGCCCTTCCTGTTCATATATCCTGTATCGTCTTTTTAAAAAACAGATTTTCTCTTGATTTATCCAGTTTTGTTTTAGCTTCAATTTTGCATTTTCTACATTTTTTCCCAAACAAACCCAGGGTGAATCAAGGGGAACAAAATATTAAATGGGCATTTAAATAAAACCTGACAATGCACCTCTAACATGGGGCTACAATTAAAGACTGTGTTACTTCAGAAATGATTAATAATACATGGCCTGAAAGTAACCAACTGAAACAACAAGACCAATAAAATGGGCCAGTACTCTCAGCTTGTTGATTGTATAAATTAATTAAGAAAAATATTAGTGCTCTCAGAAATGCAAAAAAATCATTTCACCAGTGACATTAATGGTTCGACTTGTCTAAAAGTGTGCAAGACTCCCAAAGAGTTGAACCACATCCTTGTTGATGCAGTTTATAAGGCAGAACATAGAGAAAATAGACGCAAAATATAGGCTCTCTCTGGAGAGAAGGAATGGGTGACGCCTTGTTCAGATAGCATGTCACCCATTCCTTCTCTCCAGAGATGCTGCCTGTCCCATTGAATTACTCCGTCAATTGGTCTATCTTCGGTATAAATCTGCATCTGCAGTTCCTTCCAACACAGAATATAGAGAAAACTGTTTCTGATGAAATTTGAAATTTAATTCCAAAATTTTCTTTTTGGATGACAAATATGAGCTATTTTGAGCTGGTATACATTGAGTAAAATTGAATGTGTTTTCCATTCAGGAACTTCTAACAATAGAGGGCACTGCTGCTCCTAACATTGCAATGTGAACAGAAAGTTACTTCCCCGTAAAAGCAAAGCTTGTATTCTTCCAATAACACATGGTAAAAGCTTCTGCTTGTAACAACTTTCTGGGTGCCTCACATTAAAGTAGGTTTCTCATGCACCTGAACCCAGGTAAAAAAAAAACAGATTTTGCCCTTCTTGGCCCCTAGGCATGGAAATTAAATCTATCTATCTACAAGCAAACAGTATAAAACAATTAAGACACATAGTGCTGGAGTAAATAGCAGGTCAGGTAGCATCTCTGGAATTTTGACAGAAATTGTGCCATTTTGAGACGGGACCCTTCTTCAAACGATGCTGAAAGCCCCGCTGAGTTACTCCAGCACTTTTGTGTCTACTTTTGGTATATACCACCATCTGAAGTTCCTTTCCGCACAATACAAAACAACTTAATTGTTTGGTTGAGAACCTGCAAAGAATAGAACAGGAAAATAATGTTTGATCAACACAATTGTCAGAGATTATCCTTCTCAAACTGGAGATAAAATTATAAAAAAGACAAAATTAGGAACTCGTAATTAATAGCAAATTATAATTATGGCATATAAGTTACTGGAAGACTAATGTAGGCACCATTATTTAAATTTCATTATTATTTCTGTTTGGCAGCAATATCAAAAGACATTATGAAAAAAATCAGTTTTACCAAATACATGTGTAATTGAAACCTACAAAATATTGAAAATCACATAGAGATTACATTTTAAAAAAATATACAGGCTAAAGAATTTGAACTTATCACAGTCAAATATTAATATTTCATGGAAAGATTAAATGAAGGCATGTGGAAATGTTCCTCATTATGATTGTGGGAGGGGGAGTTAAACTTTAAACAAGCCACTTGATGAATTTTGAACAAGTCTTCATGTAAGAGTTTAAAAATAAACTTAGAAAACTAATTTTTGAACCCTACCATCAATGTACTGTTGAATATTCCAGAACCATAAAGTGTATAAAAGTTAATATTTTACAGCTTTGTGAATTTGGTCTGTATTTATTTTTCCCATAAGAAAGAATCATTGTTAAGTAGCAAAGCCAGCTTTTCATTAAAGGGTCTGTAGAAATCCTTGAGAATCCTCCTCGTTTCTTGTAACATGGGCCCAAGGCTTTTGTCTTTTGGACGTCTGGTATTGGATGCAGGGTTGTTGATAATGGTTGCCTCCTGTTTCTCTGTCAAATTTCCTGTTGATGAAGAGCAGTGGAGCGTTAAATGTTGGCACGGTAATTTTCAGTCTCTGCGGATAGCCACTTTTCTTTCTTCTCTCATCAACTCATATTTTAGTTTTACTCTTTATCTTATTTGAGGGCGGCACGGTGACGCTATGGTAGAGCTGCTGCCTTACAGCACCAGGGTTAGATCCTGACTATGAGTGCTGCCTCTACGGAGTTTGTACATTCTCCCCGTGGTTGTGTGGGTTTTCCCAGAGTGCTCTGGTTTCCTCCCACACTCCAAAAATGTACAGGCTTGTTGGTTAATTTAGCTTTGGCAAAAATTGTAAATTTTGTGTTAGTGTACAGGTGATCACTGGTCAGCGTGGACTCGATGAGCCAAAGGGTATCCCATGTTTCCATGCTGTATCTCTAAACTAAACTAGACTTAATTTAGAGGGAAAAGATGCTGCATTTGCTTATTACCAGCAAGTTCTATTTAGTTTAATTTAGAGATATATCATGAAAATGCTTCAATGCCCACTGCTTCAATGCTGACTTATCCCACTTTCCCATCCACTCCCTACACATTAGGTGCTATTTTACAGAGACCAATTAACCTAGAAACCTTAGTCAAACCTTATTTGACTTGTGGGAAGAAACTGGAGTACCCAGAGGAAACGCACACAGTCACGGAGAACGTGCAAACACCACACAGACAGCTCCTGAGATCAGGATCGAACCTAGACTTCTGGTGCTGTGAGGCAGCAGCTCATCCAGCTGTTTAATACCATGGCTTGGTGCAGTTGATAAGTAATTATTTAAACTAATACTTCATTAATCATGAATGTTTAGAAACCTTATTGTTATTATTATTATTATTATTATTATTATTATTATTATTATTATTATTGCCTTATTATTTGGACTTTTACCAAGATACAGTGAGAAAACATTACGGTGTGTGTTCTGGCAATCATTAAATAAAATCCAGAGATTGCCTACCATTAATTTGAAGCGTAAATTATCTGGGGAGAATATGCAACTATAATTACTGATGATGAATAAGTAAGAGTGCATCAGTTACTGGGTGAACCCACCCCCAACATTCACTTTCATTGACTTGCTTGGCTTGGACAAATTGGCCCCAAGGACCCGTTTCTGAGTTGTATGACCGAATGACTTCAACATATTTAGTGCACTCAGCCAAAACGTAAATTTATTTATCCAACGATGTTTACACAGAGGCTCAGTCAGAGTTCATCCAAAATGGAGTTGGATTAATTTGAGGATTTCAAAGGGATACGAGGGCAGTGCAGGAAAGTGGTGTTGTGGCAGGAAAATCGGCTGTGCATGCTGGAGCCAGTTGGCTCTTGCCTGCTCCTAAATCCTATGTTCCTTATACTTTAAAGAAAATATTGCCCTAACCACAGTTGTTAGGCTATTAACAAAGTTAATCTTCAGTACTGTTATTTTCATGAGAAACTTAATGAACCGGAATGTCTAAAAACTTTTACCCACGAGTTTAGAGCAAAACTTCAAGATGAAAAGTAGCTTGGCCAATAAGCCGGCTAATTTAACAAATCCTGTTTTATTCCTGGGGCATTAAAATTCAAATTGTGTGAGAATAATGTGCACCATTGTTAAATTGTGAATGTATTAGGAAAGGTGTTAATTGGCTTATGCTATTTATCTCACCATCCAGAATAAACCAGTTAACCAGATCAAATCAACAATCTGAAGTCCAGTATTCAGCATTAATTAAGTATCAATGTGTTGTTCAACACCAAGGCTCATAATTTGCGATACCTACTACAAACCTCCACAATCCCAAATAAAATTCCTCAATCTGAAACTTGAATTCTGTTTCTTCACCGATTCTGAGTGACCTTATGAGTACTGCCAGACATTGTTGTTTTGGTCTCCAATGCCTGCAGTATATTTTGCTTTTGTTGCTGAAATGTATAAATGTCTTCTTAATATTGTCGTTGTAAATATACTTGGAGAATCTCTGAGCATCCTCCTTCACCATATCTGCCCAAGTCATCTCATATCCTTTTTTTTTGCTTTCCTGAATTCCCCTTTAAGTATATACTCCTAAATCTCTTCTACTTCTTCAAGGATTGTCTTGATCTGAGCTGCCTAGAGCTGACTTGCGCCTCCTTATTTCTCTTGACCATAGCCTCAATAAGCCAAGGTTCTCTGATCCCACCGCCATTGCCCTTCATCCCAACAGAAGTTCCATATCTCACTTTTAAAAGCCTTCTACTTACTGGGGGCCCTTTACCTACAAAACAACCTCTCACAATTAACCTTTGCAAGTTCCTGTCTGATGACTTCAAAATTAGATTCATTCACCCACTAAAAATTGGATGATTACGATCTAGAAAATTGTATTGACTCAGCAATCACAGGCTTTTGAAGGGAAGACTTTACATTTTATATTGGCATGTATGGAAAAGAATTTCCAGATTTCACTCCCATAGGGTTAAGTATTAATATTAAGAATATGACTCATTATTCTTTATTTTCTCACACTTGTTTGTCTAAACCTGTTCCATAAATCTTTATACCATATTAAATACATGGTATTTAATACCACCCCTGAATCATCTACATTCAGGCAAAATGTTCAAAATTCAAAAAGGGAAAATAGAATGACTTATTTTTGACTTTGAAAATACCAGAATGTTAAGCAGAAAATTAATGATGGATTTGCAAGACAAGAGAACGTTTGTCAGAAGGCATTAAAGAAAGACTGCTAGCTAGAATTAAAGCAAGATTGAGTGTTAGCCTCTTGTGTTTGTGGATTCTCTCATAATCAGCACCAATGATTAAAAACTAAAACAATGTCAGGATAATTAGAGCAATGAGAATGTACAAAGTTGACAATGCATTTTATTTTAGGATTCTATGACCACAATTGCTAAATTATAACTTTCTAGTTTCTGGTTATTTTCTGGTAATCAAATACAGATTGCCAGTCTATCAACTTGCAGCAGCAGTTAGAGCAATAGTTTAAATGTAATCATCCATCAATCCTATACATTGTCTATAGTATCAATACGCTTGGAAGGAATGAGAAGGAAAAAAAGAATCAAACTAAGATGCAAATTATGTTTTGTAGAAAATTAGGTGTTACCACGCTTTGATTTCCAGCAGTAATGTTACAAATAATAATTATTGTAACTCAGCTGAGAGTGTACATTGTACATGGTGTGAGATTCTACTTGAAAAATGAAGGAGAAACAGAAATTCTGAATTAGTTTGAAACATTTTAATTCTGCAGTTAAAATGTGGGCTTATTGTGTGTAAATTGGCTTAAATCTGAATCTTTAAGCCCCAGTCCCACTTACGTGTCCTTGCCACGCTAATTACGTGACATTGTCGTCGCATTGAGGCGCACGGGTATCGTGGGACCGCAATATGCCTGCGCGCACACGCGCTACGTCACGCCGGAGGCGCGCTGATTTCGTTACCCTACAAAATCCCGGAGCGTCCCGCGATACCGCACACAACTCCATACCCCTCCGCACTTCTCCATGTCACCATCCCGCACAGCCCACACGATACACGTGCGCCTCAACACAACGACGAGGTCGCGTAATTAGTGTGCCAAGGACACGTAAGTGGGACAGGGGCTTTACTAAACAAACTGAAGTGTTAAGTTTCTTAATCTTGGTAAGATTTGTAAAACATATCAACTACAGTGTTTCAGATCATTACTGCATTAAATTATGCATTTAAGGACATATAATGCAGTTTTAACAGAATTCTTACCCAAGTTCAAGAATCTGAAGACCCGGCTCATACTGTTCTTCAAATCAGCCGCATGTTCTTCCAGCCGTAGAATAAGGAATTGGTTTGGATTATATACTGAATACCAGTCCCACACAAAGACAACATATAACCCGATCTGCAATCGTACCTAAAACAGACAACATATTGTTTGACAATTTTCCTCATGTCTATCTCTGGTCATTTTTTGGCCAATCAATTAATGAAAAATATTGGCTGATATTATTGAATATTTTCAAAGAAATTCAACTTCTGCCATGAGCTTATGTCAAGTATTTTATTAGATCCGGTGGATGAAAATATTGCATCACAATTGACTTCCCTCAATAACTTTGCACTAACGTCAGGAATTCCCAATGGGGACGACAACAAGTAGAACAGGAACAAAACACTGAGGGGGGATTTCCTAAGGATTTTTCCAATGTTCCTCCATAACTTCAGAAAAATCCCAAAGTTAACAATAGAAATACCACTTCTGGCAAACTTCTACTGAAGTCATAGTGAAAAGTCATAATAATTATCTATGGAAATTACAAGTTTAATAAGATATGAATGACCAATGGGAAACAAATAATGAAAAGATGTCAAGGGATGGGCTGCCCTTCTCAGGCAGTAAGTGTTGCGTTTATTATCAAGTTTCAGTATCAGACACCATAGAAGAAAATTGCAGGATACTTGGTCCTAAGTTCTTAAAGAATTCAAGCAGTGAAGGCTGAACCTTTTATCACTTTTTACCCAAGCAGCTTTAATAGCCACACATTTGGGATGGCAGATAAGTTTCTTAATCCCCTTTTAGTTCTTCATGAATAATACTAATATTAGGATGGATTTTTGTTTATTTCACATACCCAATTTTCCATATTGGAGTATGGTTCAGCCAAATTAGCACCAACTTTTATTTACGTCAGTCCATTCGAGCCTGTATGAGGGCAAATAATTAAGAGCATAGTAACCTCTACAAGCTTCATTTCATCCTCAACTAGTATCCCAAGTGCAGTATAGATTTAATTGCAACATTTCTGGAAAGAATGAAACTCGGACCGTGTCCACTTGAGAAGCTGGCTCCAAATAAAGATGTTTTCAGAATTATATTATCAAGCCTAAAATTGTTATCAGCTTAGTAACTGCCCTTAACCCTCTGGAGAATGCCAAAACTGTAAAAAACTGCTTTCTGCAAATAGTCTGTTTGATTCTGCTTGAACTGGCCAGAAGGAAATAGCAAGGGTGGAGGTAGAAGCTAACATAAGCTAGTAGCAAATAGTTTAAGATATTGCTGACACATTCCATACAACATGAGATCAGATCATGGGTGGAAAAATAGAGCTAAAGTTTCAGACTGGAGACTCTCAGTCAGAACTGCTTGTAGTGGCTTGACAAATCCAGCCTGGTGCATTAATTAGGTAATTACAAAACTACAAAATAAAACAATTCAAAAAGATTCAGAGACTGTGGGACAGGTGGCAGCTCATGTCTTATCATGTGACTGGACAAATCGTTTGGTTGCGTCCTCAGCCCCCTATTGTACTCCATGTACACACATGACTGTGTGACTACATTCTGCTCTAACTCTATAATCAAGTTTGCTGATGACACTGTGGTGGTGGGCCTGATCTCAGACAACGATGAGAAGGCCTACCGGGAGGAGGTGGCTGATCTGTCAGGACAACAGCCTCCTCCTGAATGTCAAAAAAAACTAAGGAGCTGATCGTGGACTTTAGGAGGGCACAACATCTGAGGACATACACACCACTGAAGATAAATGGAGATACTGTGGATAGGGTGAGCTGTTTTAAATACCTGGGAGTCCACATCTCAGAGAATCTGACATGGACATCACACACTGCCGCACTGGTGAGTAAGGCAAGGCAGCGTCTTTACTATTCAGGCAATTGAGGAAATTCAGAGTGTCTCTGAGGATATTCCAGTGCTACTACTCAGCGGCTGTGGAAAGCATCTTGTCTGGAAACATCACAATTTGGTTTGGGAATTGCTCTGCCCAGGACAAGAAGGCTCTGCAGAGAGTAAAGCATTCGGCTAAACGCACTATGGGAACTACACTCGCCCCCCTGCAGGAACTATACATCAGAAGGTGCAACTCCAGAGCCAACAAGATCATGGGGGACCCCTTCCACCCCAGCAACAGACTGTTCCAGCTGCTACGGTCAGGCAAACGCCTCCATTCCCACGCTGTGAAAACGGAGAGGATGAGAAGGAGTTTCTTCCCAGAGGCCATCAGGACTGTAAACTCATCAGGGACTAACTTACTGTACCAATTTACTGTTGTGTGGTGTCTTTTTTAAATTGCTGTTTTTTCTTTTTTTTCCTCCCACAAATATGCAATATGTGAATCTGTTCCATTCTGTTTTGTAGTTTTTTGCACAATCCGCTAGCACTGTCACTTTTCATTTCACTGCACATCTCGTATGTGTATGTGATGAATAAACCTGACTTGACTTGACTTGACTTGACTAAGACTGATAGGGTGACATTTACTTCCAGTGTGTGCATTACACTCCCACGTGAAGATATTTTCTTAATCCAGATGGCCAAGTATCAACCCAGTTGTAATGGGTATGACCTTATAGCAGGACATTGTCGGAATAGCAATATTTTCTAATGCTAAATCAGTACTTTCAGTTGTGAATGCAGCTAAAGTCATTTATTTTTCACTTTGTCATTTTGAGCTTGAACTACGAATATCTGAAATTGGTAACTTGTACCAGAAGTGTCCTCTGCAACTTGTCAGGGGTTATCGGGGGAACACAGGAGAATGGGGTTGAGAGAGGAAGATAGATCAGCCATGATTGAATGGCAGAGTAGACTTGATGGGCCGAGTGTTCATACTGCTCCTATCACGTATGAACACTTATGATATTGAAGTTTGACCCCTTATAGTATCAACTGTTAGTATACCTCTTTCAATCTTTGGTTTCATTAATATCAAAATAACTGAACACCAAGGGAGGTCTCCAATGGGCATTTATACAATATCGTGCTGCCTGGTTAGTATTAGTGATTAAAGATCAATGTTGGACAATGGTCTGCAGTATGTACATGCCCACATTTTGGAGAAATGTGTAATGTATAACTTCTTTAACTTAACTTACTAAATTTAATTTGTGCTCTTAATTATTTGCCAATCTAACATCTGACTTGCAAATAAATGCATAAAAAACAGAACTGGAATTTTTTGACAGGGCAAAGTATGCTAAATATTTTAGCTCCGTCAACAGATCCATTCAGGCTGGAATATGTTCATCTGGTTTCTTCAGCATTGATATCTGCGAGTTTAATGCATTGGAGATTCTATGTGACTGACTGTTTTGTGTGACAGAGGCTCAAGAGCAAGTTATTATGTGACAATCCTGTAGCTGCCTTCAATTATGAGCAGTGGACCTTAGGCCCAGGAGGCTATTCACTGCCATTGGGTGCCTTAAACCAATCTTATGGTGCAATGGAATACTATAGGATACAGTAGTGACATGGAGATATGCAAGAAGAGAAGTTTCTTGATATGAGGGCCAATTTGTCAGATTAATATCAGCCCATTTGTTTATTGCAGAAATGTATAGGCAAAAAAATAAATAAAATTTTGCATAGAAACCTGTAGTGCCAGTTCCCTTCCTAGGTTTGGAATGTTAACTGAAATAACTTAGGAGTAGACATCTCTGCTTGCTATTTGCTGTGGTGTTACAGCCGTTATAGGTCCATCACTGATTATCCGGCAACTGGTGACCCGACACCCCCTGAAATCCCCCCCCCCCCCCCAGAGTTCCCTCAAAAACGTGGCACCTAGGCTGAATGTGGCGGCCAATCTCAACCTCAACGGGACTTCCTCGACCAGGCTTCCAACCAGCGGGTCCTAATTGCCCCCCATGCGGCATGGACTCCGGAATTCCTACCCTGGCTGGAACCGGCGGATCCGGCACTGTGGTCGAATTAGGATGCCGACATTGTGGGCTGGTTGCCCAAAGGTGAACCATTTTGGCACCGTTCGACTCCTTTCAGAGGCCATGACCTGTTGGTCTGGCAAAATGGTTAATCCGGCAAGGCTCTGGAACCAAGGGTGCCAGGAAAGCAGCATAATAATAATTCTTCTGTAAGCACGCCTTATTTTAAATTGTGGACAAAAATATTATCAGGTCCACGTTTCTGCCTATTCAATGTTGCTTTCAGCTAGCATTTTAGATACTTTGATGTTGCTAAACACAAAGGAATCATGTGTTGTTCTAACACCCACCAATAATTTCAGAAATGCAAAATTCTCCCAGCTGTAGTAATGAAAGTAATGCTTTGTAACAAATAGTTTAAGCATTGCATGATACAGTGTGATATTTGAGGTTATTGCCAAAAATAATACTGTTTTATTAATTCACATACTGTATAATGCACGGGAATTTGCTTTAAAATTGGCTGCTCAAAGATGTACTTACAGGCATGGCGGAGTTTACGGTGCAGTTGTACACACAGGATCGAAGAGAAGAGTGCATCAGGCAGCCGTTGAATAGCTGCAGCGAATCTTTTACCTTTTCATGAAAATCCTCCACAGATTTGTTAGCACTTATGAAGTACAAGTAATCAGAATACAGCCTATAAAAAAAACCAGATGAATGAGTATCATTCATGGATATGAATCGATTGGTTTGGTTCCAGCAAAATATCAAGACACGTTAATAAATAAACTAAAAACAGAACACTGGGCGGACTCAGTGGGTGAAGCAGCATCTGTAGAGGCAAACAATATGTGTCAGCATTTTAAGACCCTTGCATCAGGATTAGGACGCCGACATTGTGGGCCGGTTGCGAGTCTCAATCTGAAATGTCAATATATACCTTTTGCCGACACAGATGTTGCTTCTAGTCTATAATAATAATAATCTTATTTATATAGCACATTTTTAGTCAACTTGCATTGACCCCAAAGTGCTTCACATAATTACATTACATTTACACACAGGCAAAGGTGGGTGAAGTGTCTTGCCCCAAGGACACAACGACAGTATGCACTCCAAGCGGGATTCGAACCGGCTACCTTCCGGTCGCCAGCCGAACACTTAGCCCATTGCGACATCTGTCGTCCTGCTCTAACCTAGATCTTCCAGTGATGTTTTGATTTGATCCAGGTTCCAGCATCTGCAATCCTTCCTTTTGTCCTCAAATTATAAACTGTGTTATTTTTCTACCTGTGTAGAAAAGAACTGCAGATGCTGGTTTAAATCGAAAATAAACACAAAACGCTGGAGTAACTCAGTGGGGCAGGCAGCATCTCTGGAGAAGAATGGGTGACGTTTCGGGTCGAGACCCTTCTTCAGACATTCTTTTTCCACATGATTCCTTTTTCTTCAACAAATAACATTTTTGGAATACCAATTCATTTCTACAGTGCTCTCATATTTCCTGGATAATTTGTTTATAGCTCCAACTTAAAAAAAATTAAAGTGAATCAGTACCTACAGATGATTTTCTACTGAACTTCACATTTTATGCACTGGTAAAATGTGCCCTTCCGTAAAGTAAACTTTAAATTACCTTTCACCAGCAATAATTTTTGGAAATTATATTGCTATTGACTACAACCTCATCCCTTGTCCACTTCTGAGAATAGGACAAAAGGATGCACTAACAATTTGAGAGGAACTTATCTTCAAAGGATGTTGATTTTGGGTGAGTAAGGGAAATTAATCTACGTATCTAAACAATGGCCTCTAGGAAAAGCTGATTGTGAATGATAATACTTGAATGCATCATTTCTGAGCCACATACTTCTAAACTGTTCAATTAGCGTCTCAGTAATTGTTAGTTTAAACACAAAGCTTAACGTAAAAGCTTGATATAAATTAGTAATGGAAGAGTAGAACAAAATTGACAATAATTCATTGTTGTTTAAAATTTTAGTACAATGTCTTTTTTTGCCTTCCCGATTCAGTGCAGAATCAATAAACGTCTACCAAGGAATGCATAACCTAATTGAATGGTATAAGAAGTTAATAATTCTTAATGCATCCACGGAATATTTACTGTTTGCATGAGAAGTATTTTGTCATTGCTGGGAGAAAAAGCAAAAACAGGCAGAGATCCATAACATCAGCTCAATGTAGCCATTTATAATGAAAATTGGATGATCTTCAGATGTGGGTAACAGAAGAGCAGTCATGAATAACATAAACACAGACTACAGCTGGATTTTTTTAAACGTGATAGCAAAATCAACATTTACTCTCCAAGAACTACTATATCTAAATATAAGATATGAAATGGCAAAATGAAGGTGTACCACTTATTAAGAAATTCACCCATATGTGGTGTACATTCAAAGTTGGCTAGATTAGGCTTAGGCATGATTGGAACTTAAAAAAATCATTTCCCACATGAGGAACCATCCCATCTCTCACACATCTCTCCAAAGTAAAACGCCATCCCATCTCCCATCCCCACTCCCCAAAAAGTGGAATCTCACTTCTCACTCCTTTTGCCAAAGTGAAATACCATGGATCTCATTATCCCCATGACAAAATACCATGCATCTCTCACTTCTCCAATAGACATGCTGTCTCAATGTTCTCTTCCCAGCCTTCACTACGTCATGCTCTCTGCCCTTTCATAATCAAATGCCTGCTTGGTGTTCCCCCTGGATACCAACCTCTACCGTTCTCTTGTGGATATCCATTTTAACATTGTATCCAAGTCTACACATTGTCAGTGGACCCGTGGTATTTTTGTATTGTATCAAGGAATAATGAGAAAGGCAAATGCCATCGATGATAGAAAGCATGATTCAGCCCAGTTGCCCTGGCTTGATCTGGCCCAAAGGCAAGATTCCTGGTCCATCTACGACCATCATAGTCAATGTTGTCACTGTTCCACTGCATTAAAACCAGTCACACAGAAATGTAGCAGATATTTAGCAATGCAAAGCAATGGCATGAGGAACGTTCAGGGCATTCTAAAATTAAATTACATAAATGACATTTATAATCATAGGTGGAACAAAGCTAACTCTCAATCTGCATGCAAAGTTCGCTTTACTTTAAAATAAAGTGCAGCAATTCAAGTTAATTCAGTTTTAGTGAAAATCTTATTGTGAAAGCTCAGCTTAAAACTAAAATAATCATGTGTGTTGCCAAAGATTTTTTTCTCTGGTTTGTAGCACCTGTGCATGTTCCAGTGAAATATTTTGGACACAGATGTTGCCTACTGGGGTGAGTCCCCTGGCCTTCTGCCCATGTTTATAGCAGACATTCTATTGTTACTTTAATGGCATTGGTGAAGGAGAGACATATTGGAACTTTTGCCTCATTTATATTGACCAGGTTGTCCTGCTCTCAAATGGAGGTGTCTCGTCCACGTGCATTTTGTGATGCCACTGCACATCACACAATTACAGCAACATCTTGGCTGCCAGATTGACTGTATCCAGTAGTAGAACTGGCACAGTGCCACCTCAGTACCAAGCCTTCAACAAAGAGGCACCTAAGGCATCATAGCATAGTTGTGTCAATTCAGAACTGATGATTAAACACCATCAATTCATAAATTCATGACACAGGAGCAGAATTAAGCCCTTCAGCCCATCAAGTCTGTTCCACCATTCAATCATGTCTGATCTATTTTTCCCTTTCAACTCCATTCTCCAACCTTCTCCCATCAACTCTGACAACCTTACTAATCAAGAACCTATCAATCTCCACTTTAAAAGTACCTGATGACTTGCCCTCCACCGCCATCTGTGGCAATTCGCACCGGCATAAATTCAGTGCAAAATCCATATTTGGCTAAAGAACTTCATGTTATACCATGACTTTCTAAAATGCACAAAATGCTCTACCTGGTGAACCAGAAATGCTTAAAAAAACCTTTGATGTTTTTCACTGTGTACTCTTGATATAAAGACATCTTCAGAATGAATCATTCATTTGAATTCTAGAAACATTGAACATAGAAAAATAGGTGCAGGAGTTCTTCGAGCCAGCACCGCCATTCAATATGATCATGGCTGATTATATAAAATCAGTACACCCATTATTGCTTTTTCCCCCATACCCCTTGATTCCTTTAGCCTGAAGAGTTAAATCTGACTCTCTCTTGAAAACATCCAGTGAATTAGCCTCTACTGCCTTCTGGGGCAGAGAACTCCACAGAATCACAACTCTCTGGGTGAAAAAATGTAAATGACATGGAAGTATATTATTGGTACTAAAAATAATTTATCTTTAATAATAATAGACAAAAACTTTAGAAGTAGTTTAGAGACACACGAAACTGCAGAAGCTGGAATATTTTACAAAACACACTGCTGGAGGAGCTCAGCAGCATCAGTCAGCATCTGAGGAGGGAATGGACAGACGATGGGACCTTTCTTCAGACTGATTGGAGTAAGCGGGGAGAAAGCTGGAAGAGAGAGATGGGGGGTGGGACAAAGCCTGGTAAGTGAGGTGGATGTAGGCGAGGGGAGGGGTGGGTGATGTTTGGCAGATGGGTGGAGTAAGTGACAAAGACTAGAGATTAAAAATAGCTAAAAGGAGTCAGGTAAGTAGAGGAGAGGAAGAGTTAAATGTAAAGCTGGAGGGAGGGATCGGGTGGAAAGGGACCGGAGGAAAGGGAAAGAGGGAATATGGAAGGGAAATGGGGGGCTCGGGTTGGGAGATGACTATGGGAAGCAACGGAAAGCAGTGTACTGGGGTGGGGCTGGTAGTGAAAAAAGAATGGGGTGAGGGGGGATATAACTTGAAATTGGAGAATTCAATGTTCACACTGTTGGGTTCTAAATTACCCAAACAAAATATGATGTGCTGTTGTCCAATTTGTGCGTGCTCTCACTCTGGCATTGAAGGAATCCATGGCCAGAAATATTAGGTGTAGGAAGGAACTGCAGATACTGGTTCAAACCGAAGAGAGACACAAAAAGCTGGAGTACCTCAGCAGGACATGCAGCGTCTCTGGAGGTAACGAATGGGTGATGTTTCAGGTCTGAAGAAGGATCTCAAACCGAAAAGTCACCCATTCCTTCTCTCCAGAGATGCTACCTGTCCTACTGAGTTACTCCAGCTTTTTGTGTCTATCCTTAACAGAAATGTTAGTATGGGAAGGGATGTTAAAATGGTTAGCCACCGGGAAATCCAACAACTTGGTGGAAAGAGCGCAAGAAATCAGCGAAATGCTCGCCTAGTCTTCGCTTGATCTTACCAATGGAAAGGAGGCCACATCGGGATCACCAAATGCAGTCGATGAGGTTTGAACAAGTCTACATGAAGCTGTCTCACCTGGATGGACTGCTGGGGTCACTAGATGGAGGTGGGTGAGGAGGTGAATCGATTCATGTTTATTGTTGAAAATTAATTCAGGTAAAATTTCATTGGAATCACTTGTTCCATTTCATTTGTTCCACTTAGTGAAGCTATCATCTCAGTCGGAGGGAAATTGGCACATACATTCACTTGAAGTGGATACCGCAGTAGCAGAAAGAATACAGGTTTTGGAACGTTAGAAACAGTCATTAACATTCCACTGTAGACAAAAATGCTGGAGAAACTCAGCGGGTGAAGCAGCATCTATGGAACAAAGGAAATAGGCAACGTTTTGGCCTGAAACGTTGCCTATTTCCTTCGCTCCATAGATGCTGCCTCACCCGTTGAGCTTCTCCAGCATTTTTGCCTGCCTTCGATTTTCCAGCATCTGCAGTTCCTTCTTAAATATTAACATTCCAGTGCTGTACTTCACAAGAATTCAAGTTTCCTTAGAATTTGGCAATACAAACCACTGCACAATACACAATGACTTGGGACTGACCTCTCAACAGGATCTCTCAACATAACAATAAGTTTAGCAGCTGGCAGAACTGCATGCAGGAAGTCCTGAATTAAATATGGCGGCTCGCTGTTAGCCGTGCGACCATAGAAGTTCTGCCACGCATTATTATCCCACATTGTGGAAGCACTTGCCTCACCTATAAAAAGAAAACATAGCATTTACTTTAAGACTTGCACAATTCATCCGTCCATGAATGATGAGAAGCACAGAAGGACAAACACATTTTGAAAAGCCCGGTAAGCTAAAATGAATTGGCCAGGTAATTATGCAGTATTCATTGCAGCTGTTTTCAAACGAAAAGCTTAAACGTGAACATCAAAATTAAAGCCTCTATTCCCCTCTACCATAAATATCCAATTATAGCATACACATGAATGCACAATGAAAGATTATTAGCTGACCAGTTTGTCTGTAACAGGCTATCAAATGTCAGCTGCATATTGAGATGTTAGATAGACAGTATTCAAAAAGCCTTACTCAATTGGACTGCTGATTCAGATTAATGTTATGAAAAGAAAAGAGCTGGTCATGGAATGTGTACAGATCAAATAGTTTTTTATTTTTAATAAGCAAAATTACTTATTAACATCCATTAGTGACTTCAGTCTGAGGAAGGATCTTGACCCGACACGTCACCCATTCCTTCTTTCCAGAGATGCTGCCTATCCCGCTGAGTTCCTCCAGCATTTGTGCCTGTCTACGATTTAAACCAGCATCTGCAGTTCTTTCTTACACTTCATGAGATTGATCCTGAGCTAGCAGAGTTGTTGTAGTACACTTGGCGGCTCGGTTCACTATAAAATAACCTCATAAGTGGAAATGGATGTGTAGGAAGGAACTGCAGATGCTAGTTTAAACCAAAGATAGACAAAACAAAAAATGCTGGAGTAACTCAGTGGGACAGGCAGAACCTCTGGAGAGAAGGTATGAGTGACATTTCCGATCGAGAGCCTTCTTCAGACTCGTCAGGGGAAAGGGAAACAAGAGATTATAGACAGTGATGTAGAGAGACATAGACAAGTGAATGGAAAATCTGCAAAAAAGTCACGGTCGGTTGTTGAACACTGCTGTGATTACAAGATTGCATTTAACAGGCTGATTATATACGCAGACTGAAGGTGCATTTTGTTTTGGGAGGTTTATAAATGTTGCACTTTATCACTGTCTCAGCACTGATGTTTTCTTGAATGTCGAGAGCTGTGTTTGTGTAGTTAATAGCATTGATTTCAGGTAAGTTGATGGGGTGCCATTCCTTAATGACTGCTGTTTCGAACAGAGATGACGGATTGCCATGTTCTTTGTTTCACTGATACATGGCTCGCTCCTGACTCACCTGACCCTGCTTCACAAGCTGAGGGTTTCTCCATTCATCATATGGACCATTAAGATCCTCAGGCTAAGGGTGGTGGCATCTGTTTTATGATCAACATTTTGTGATGTTTCGGCTCAACCCTGCTACCTTGACCCGGAATGCCTATTTTATCTATAGAGAGGATTCACCTCTATCATTGTATTGGTTCCACATACTACCCCAAGCCAATGTTGGATGAGTTGTATTTGGTCGTCAACTCTTTCAATGCTGCGAAACCTGGCGACCTATTCATCATCGCAGGTGATCACAATCAAGCCAACTTTATAAATGTACTTCCCAAACCCCATCTGCATGGTATTTTACGAGGATGTTGACAGGACTCGTGGGCCTGAGATATAGGGAGTGGTTGAGGAGGCTAGGACATTATTCTGTAAGATGGATCTTACAGAGGTATATAATATCAAGAGGGGGAATAGGTAAATGCTATGGGTACGAGTCTTTTACCCAGAGCAGGGGAAAGGACATAGACATAAAAGACATTTGGACAGACACATGGATAGGATAGCTTTTAGAAAGATATCGGCAAATGCAGGCAGGTGGGACTCGTATAGATGGGGCATGGAGGTTGGCATGAGCAAGTTATGTCAAGGGGCCTGTTTCCATGCGGTATGACTGTGACTTTATGTCTCCTGCTCCACGTGGGGTGTTAACATTCTAGATCACTGCTATGTTAATTTCAAAGATGCAGATTGCTCCATCCCTTGATTTAGTTTTGGACAGTCTGATCATCTCTCAGTACTGCTCCAGCCAGCTTACAGACAGGGACTGAAGTGCAAGGCACCCACTGAAAGGACAAGCCAAGGGTCTACTCCAGGACTACCTTGAATTGGTTGACAGGAACATGTTCAGGATCACGTCATCCAGCCTGACAGAGTATACCTCAGTCATCACCGGTTTCATCAAGAAACATGTTGAAGACTGCGTTTAACCAAGACAATTAGGGGCTATCCTAACCAAAAAACATGGATGAACAGGAAGATTCACTCAAGAACAGGAAGCTTTCAAGATGGATGATCATGCAATGTACAAGGAGGCCAAGTATAATCACTGTCGGGATTTCAGTGATGCCAGGAGATATTCCAAAACAAGCTGAAGGCTCAATTCAATCAACTGGATGCCTGACAACTGCAGCAGGGTCTGAATACTTTCACGTCAAAGTCAGGAATGAACTTGAGCAACGACGCATCACTACTGGATGGGCTCAATGCCATCTATGCCTTTTTTGAACAAGCAAATAAAAAAAAGATGACTATAGAAGACCAATCATACGTTTTAGGCCAGAATTATAATTGGTTTAAGTTTATGCGATGACATGTAAAACCATTTTCTTTTAAATGCAACTAATCAGATACTTAGTTTAGTTTGCCGATACAGTGCGGAAATAGGCACTTCGGCCCACTGAGTTCGCACCGACCAGCGATCCCTGCACACTAGCACTATCCTACACACACTAGGGACAGTTTACAATTTTACAAAGCCAATTATCCTACAAACCTTTACATCTTTGGAGTGTGGGGGAAAACCAGGGCTTGGAGAAAACCCATGCAGGTCATGGGGAGAACATACAAACTCCATACAGGCAGCACCCGTAGTCAGGATCGAACCTGGGTCTCTGGCACTGTAAGGCAGCAAATCTACCGCTGCGCTACCGTGCCACCCAGGTGTCGAGTTCTCAGGCAATTGATCATATTTGAAGCCGGTGTGCATTTGGGAATATGGCCTCATTCCCAAGTTTTCCTGAATCCAGCTGCAATGCTTGTGAATTGTTTCAGAGGATAAATAAAAACAATGCACCACCTGGCTTTAAAAAAAACCCCACAGAGATTTGTGAATTAATCAGCGTTCCTAAAATATTCTTGCACCTATGTTCTATCTAAAAGATGCAAAGATTATTGTTTGTGAAGAATTCCAGAATACACCGTTTCTCTTGACTACTAAAAATAGACACACAAAACTGGAGTAACTTAGCGGGTCAGATAGCATCTCTGGGGAAAAGGAAATGTGACGATTCGGATCGAGACTCTTCTTCAGACTACTGTTCGGCATCAATCTTACCTCTGCCACGTAATCAGGCTCAACAAACGGCCTGTCAATGAATCAACTCCGTGCTCTTAGTTTGGGTTAGATGAGGAGGAGCGGGAGTCAAAACAGGGGAAAGGGAACAAAATGTGCTTAAACAAAACAAAAATTAAGTGCAGCCAAATGAAATTTTGACAGCTGGTTTTATTTAGAATTGGCAATCCAGTAAATGATTAGTTGCAATAGAATTAAGCCTTTCATTCCATAAACTGACTGAACTTTTATCAGATTTCCCACTGGTAAGCTGAAAATTGAAACTGGATTGAATAAAAGGTGGTCCAAACAAACCATTTCCATTAGTCAGGCGCTCATTAATTAACTGCAACCATACGATGACAACCATGTAATAAGTTTTTGAGAGAGAGGTTCCATTTTTTGGGACACAAATAACCAGCATAAAATACAGCATAAAAATATCTCACCAATAACCATATTGCTGCTAATTTGGTGTTCAACAGATGAGTTGGCAATCTGACTTTGAATCTTATGTGCTGCCAGATCAAACAAATCCAGGTAATCTTCAATTAGATAACGGCCATGGAACCCATTCCAGGGCTGAATGATCCCTGTAAACAAGAGTAGGCTTTAATATAGGAAATAGAACTGATTTTTTAATTGAACTTCAGTACTTATTGAATTGCATCTCCACTTTATCAATATCAGGCTGTAATTCAAGATTATCCAATGAAAATACTGTCAAGTATTTCAAACTGTTTTTTTAGTGTTGATCAGACTCAAAATGCTGGAGTAACTCAGCGGGTCAGACAACATCTCTGGAGAAAAGGAAGAGGAGACGTTTCGGGTCGAGGCCATTCTTCAGGCTCTGCTTTTTAGCGTTTTCAGGCTTTTAGATTTCAGACTTTTTAGTGTTCTCAGGATAATCTGATGTCACTGGCACTGGAAATTTTCAAGTGTGCATGTTGCTCTTGCTTCACCTTTCAACAGTACATTGGAATAAAAGGACTAAGAATTCCTTAGGCTCCGACTTGGAAACATATGTTATTTAGCAGAGTTTGTGGTTTCAAACCTGCCTCAATAAATGTGGAAGTGGAATAGCACAGCAGGGTAACATGGATTAACACCAAAAAGCTGTCAATTGGTCAAAAACATAAAATGATTCAAGACAGCAAGTATTGTTATTGTCATATGTCCCATGCAGAACAATGACATTCATATTTACAGCAGCACTACTGTATATGGAAACATAGTCCTCTTTAAACAATATAATAAATGGAACAAAAAGTGTCTGTCTATCTATAGAACACATAGACATAAAAACAAACAAAGAGACAGAACCAATGTCCCCATGTCTATGGAGTTCAGAGTTTATTTCTTGGTTGCAGTGTTTAATAGCCCGATGGCTGTAGGAAAGAAGCTGTTGCCGAAATGTTCACAAATGTTCATCGGGTTTAGAAAATTATGAGAAGCATAGAGAGGGTAGACAATCGGAAGATTTTTCCCATGGGTGGAAATGTCACGGGCCAGAGGGCATAGGTATAAGGAGAGAGGGCCAAAGTTTAAAGATGGGGGGGGGGGGGGGGGGGGGGGGGGGGGGGGGGGCGGGTGAGGGGGGGGGGGGTGGGAGGGGGGTGGGGGGGGGGGTGGGGGTGGGGGGGGGGGGGGGGGGGGGGGGGGGTGGGGGGGGGGGGGGGGGGGGGGGGGGGGGGGGGGGGGGGTTGGGGAGGGGGGGGGGGGGGTGGGGGGGGGGGGGGGGGGGGGGGGGGGGGGGGGGGTGTGGGGGGGGGGGGGGGTGGGGGGGGGGGGGGGGGGGGGGCGGGGTGGGGGTGGGGGGGGGGGGGGGGGGGGGGTGGGGGGGGGGGGGGGGGTGGTTGGGGGGGGGGGGGGGGGGGGGGGGGGCGTTGGGTGGGGGGGGTGGGAGGTGGGGGGTGGGGGGGGGGGGGGGGGGGGGCGCGGTGGGGGGGTGGGGGGGGGGGGGGGGGGGGGGGGGGGGGGGGGGGGGTGGGTGTGGGGGGGTTGTGGGGTGGGGGGGGGGGGGGGGGGGGGGGGGGTGGGGCGGGGGGGGGGTGGGTGGGGGGGCCTGGGGGGGGGGGGGGGGGGGGGGAGGGGGGGGGGGGGGGGGGGGAGGGGGGGGGGGGGGCGGGGGGGGGGGGGGGGGGGGGGGGGGGGGGGGGGGGGGGGGGGTGGGGGTGGGTGGGGGTGGGGGGGGTGGGTGGGGGGTGGTGGGGGGGGTGGGGGGGGAATGGAGGATGCTAGCCACTATGCAGGCAGGGAGATAGGTAATTGGCATCATATGCGCAAGGCATTGGGGCAGGGGTGGCTGTCGTAGTTTATGGTAGGGGATGTATGATAACACGTGGCTCCTTATCAAAATCTCCGACGGCCGCCCGCGGCACAGCCACAACTGCAGCTTGAGACTGATGGCTTGACTGCCCCAAGGTCCGGAACGCGAGCCTGGACACATCGTAACAAACACCGATATATACCACCCGCAGTTCCCTCCTTCGTGTCTGCCAGGGGGGCAAGCAAGCATACATGAAACATGCACGACAATCAAGTAGGGGCGACGGGGCCCCTATCAAGAAGACTCAGGTATGCCGAACCAATCGCACCAATCAACCAAGTAACCTTCCCTCCGCCACCAAGACACCTATGACTGATGCTCAACGAACCCAGGCCTTGTCCGAAAAAAAACATCAACTCACATGATGCTAATATAAGTGTGTTGTCAGGAGTATTTATAAATACATGCAACCGTGAACACCAATGTGTGTCTTTCATATAATCGCATTTTATCGATAGAACACAGGCAGAATATGAGTTGGGTCTCAGATGGCCGCGTCACAAGGTTCCATCAAAACCCGAGTATTAAAGGTCTTCCCTTTATTTGTGATAGCAGTGAATTCATTGGATACTTTCGCCTTCAGTAGAGTCGACTGATGATTTTTGTTTTTGGACCATTTTTGTCAGAACTTTTGGATCTCTGAACTTTTCCTCGATAGCAGAGTGAGAAGGGACGTATTGGTGTGGGCGAAGTTATGACACGTGTATTACGTATGTTTGGTTGTAGCCAGAGTTGAGTAGGGCAAGTACAAACGTAACAAGGCCTTGTCGGCGCCCAACGGGAGGACTCCGCCATTGTACAGCAGGATGCCCCACTAAAAGCAATCCCGTTTGCGGTCAGCAATTGCCCCCATCTCCCTCAAAGATTATCACCATGTACCGTACAAGTGCTTTTAACATGTGTTATAATACCTCAACAATTATCCATTGGCGCCGTTTTATATACCACCACCCTCGATCTCCGTGGGATAAACCCCAGGATGGACCACTTCCTGGGTTTGGTATAACCTCCTTAGCAGTCTCCCTACCCCCCAACATAAATGTCCTCGTGTGTGAGGGTTGATTCCCTTACCTTGTACAAACTCACTTTGCTATTTACCGAACCTCCCCTATCGTCTTATAGACAATAATGCTTCAACTATAGCTCTCAACATTCACAAGATGGACAGCATCTTCTCCACCAGCGCGCCTGTACATAACAGCTCGACATCACTTTAAGCAGGCCTAACTGACGACACGCGTCTAAACTACCTTTCCGCTCCGATAACAGACCAAGTACCAAGATGGACAGCCCGGTGACCGTTCCCCCGTGACCATCACTGATCCTTGTTCGCGTGTTCGTCCATGGAGACCGGCGACCCCCGCCCCCCCGCACGAATCCCATGCAACCTTATCCAACCACACACCGAATATTACCAACACAGGACCAAGGACACTCGCTCAGTTCCGGATTGGGGCCCCCTGATCTTTCGCGGCGACACAACATCATATTGCTCAGAGCCACACCACATTTGATATACTCTTAGCCGGACCGTCCCCTCGGATAGGAGCTAGAGTGAGGACGTTTTGTGTCGAGTACCTCTTCTTCAGACTAGTACGCGGCATCCGTGTAAACAACGATCTAGACGCTGAGTCGCGAGATCCCGCCCCATGCCGCAATGATCTTCTTCCCCCCCACAGTACCGCAACAAATGCATGGTCTGCATTGTCGCTTTCATTGGGTGACATATGCTCTCCTCGTTTTGTGATTGTGTCTTGCTGGGGGTTGGCACTTGGGCGCGGGTGGAAGGAGTGGTACAGTCCCCGAGGCATGAAGGCCAGTGTCCTTAGAGTTAGAAACTAACTCTCCACTGCCCGAGCCAGCGAACTATGAGCTGTCGTCGTCCAATCTGCTTTAGATGCCACTCGCCATAGCAGGACACCTTGCTTGCGAACAGTGTTCTTTTGGTTTGTAAATGGAGTTAAGGAGAATATAAATAATAGCCAAACGTTTTGAAGCCAGTGTACGGGTTCAGGCACGAGACGTCACCTCATCTACAAAGCGACAGGATTTTGGGCTACGGTGGTGATTTTCGTTATACCATTTTAGGCTGGGTCCTGACACAGCCTGTGAACGGAACAGCTTTAGCTCTTGTTACATTGGGGCCCCCTACCACAGCGCACCAGCGCTCCGCGTTCTCATCTTCGGATTGCATATCCTCTCCTTCACACTCGGTTTCCAAACGGTATCAACCCCACCCAGAACACGTTGTTTTTTGGCCGAGGGGGATTAGTAGCCTCGTCCGTGCTCACACCTTCATAATCCTTGGGGTCGCGACATCTAATACCGCCCCCGTGTGAGGTCATCTGCCCCTCCCCCCCCAGCGCCACCGTCTTTCCTTTCCGCAGGGGCCTGAAGGACTGAGCATAGCGTAAGTAAGCTTGTTTTGACGATTGCGTCAGTGGCCCTCTCTCTACTCCGCCCCTGAGCTGGGCTCAAGTTCCTCTACCCTATTCCAACCTTTCCGCTCTCAAGATCCATATACTTCACCCTCTAGGAGTAGCCTAGACGACAATCCTTCGCCCAACAGATACATAGGAGAAGCCCAATGAAATTGGGGCAGCCCCCCATACCCCACACCGTAACACTTACCCTTTGTGTATAACGCGATTCAAGAATTTGCGAGGATTTTACATAACCCAGCGAGCGCCGGAGCAAACACAACTTACTCTTGATGAAATACCGACCCGGAATAATATCCTTTCACTGAGTGCTGGCATTCCCCCCAATGGGGAGTGTCATACTATGGAGCCACACCACATAAAGCCCCTGTCGGTCTCTGCCCAGCAGGCAGCATGGGCACGGGCCAAATGTTGGCTCAACCATAATAAATCGTTCAAAATCAATGAACACATTCTATCAGCTACTGTACAATAGGATGATTCAATTTCAAGGGTCAACAGCGAGAACAGAAGAAAAAAAAGTCACTTCTAAACATACGCCCACGTGGAACTCTCTATAGCAATCCACTGTCAGAATGCCGTGAAACGGAGGTTAGTTCTACAATATGGCATCCATAAGGTGTTAATCAGACTACGTAGTGTTGCCTTGCTATACAATTACCTTAAACGAGTAGAGTGAAAATGCCGACCTTCACCACCAGAGATGCCAGGTGGCAAACGCAAGCCCGAAAAGGGGCTCACAAACAAATCTAAAATAAAGCTGTACGGGGTCATTACCAAATCCATCTGTTCGGCAGTTCTAATATGAGTCCGCCAAGATTGAGGGTTCTCTGTGACCTATGGAGGGGCAAGTTATGCAGCGACATGGGCGGCTGATGGGAACGGTGCGGTCCTACGCGCGTTGTGTCACTTTCGGGCTATTTCGTTGTCAGACGTTTTGGTTTTAGGTTGTTTAGTATGTGGGGGAGGGGGGGGGGGGGAAACGGTGCGATACTCCCTCCCTCCCTTCGGGGGAAGGACGGTTTTGGGTATCCCCCTCTGTCTCTGCACTGGTTCGACTCGAGTCCCAATGCCGGAGTGGCGAGGAAATAGGAGCAGAGCCATGTGCGGCTCATCATGAGGGCGACCAAGTCGGGGCGGAACTGCGGCCATGAGGGGCGTGAGAGCGTCCCCTTTGCAGTTTGAGAGCTGCAGAGTGTTTCTTACCTGCGATGG
Source organism: Leucoraja erinaceus (assembly GCF_028641065.1). Classification (NCBI taxonomy): domain Eukaryota; kingdom Metazoa; phylum Chordata; class Chondrichthyes; order Rajiformes; family Rajidae; genus Leucoraja; species Leucoraja erinaceus. The sequence continues at coordinate 16,524,839 of NC_073391.1, read as the reverse complement.
TGCCTGAGACTCTCCGTGAGGGGGCTGTGTTGCCGTTGGGCGGCGCTCGAGTTGAATGGCGACTCCCTTGAGTTAGTGATGGAAAGTGGACCAGCCAAGGGAGTCGGCGTCCCCATAGCAAGTCGAGGGATGCAGGCGTCACGTGGAGGGCGATCGGCGGGTTGAACGGTGGCATCCGGTGTTGTAATGGGTGACCGGTGGCGGTAGGACTCGGCGGGGTTCAGCTGCGGCGGCCGCGGCGTGCCACGGAAATGAGGCTGCGGTCATGCTCTACACCCGGGCCGCGGGTTGAGGGCCGTTTCGTTTCCCTTTGCCTGTGTTTGTTCCATCTTGTTTGCCTCCCGCGCATACTTGAGCCTGTATTGCGAGATGCACTGGATATTCTGGATTCGCACACCACAGCCCCTTTGTCTGCTTTGTGGCTGTTCCCTGGGTGTGTTTAATTTTGTCTTGTTATTTTTCTCGGTTGATTATTCGAGACGAACTCGTGTTCGCCTTACTGTCTCCACATACATCAGTGACCTATTTCTGTCATTGCATTCAAATTCGGTCTGTCGTTGTGTTGGAGTGCCTGAGTACTTTGTCCTCCTCCATCGGTATTGTACTACCGCTTCGTATGTTTTCGCGGTTTGTAGCAGTACCAACCAATTCCATTGGCAAAAACATAGCCATCCCTGCCTCCGGTTATCGAAGGGGTAGCTCGTTTTCATTAGGGGTGTGATCAATATCAATGAGTATTTCAGAGGTTGTGGTCGGAGTTGAGAGAGTTTTAGGCCATTGTAGTGCTTTAGGTTCCCTGCACACAACGGCACCCCTGCCGGCCTGCACTCCTGACCCGCCATTTTCAGCTCCCTCTTTCCTGCGCTGAATGATCCATCTGACACCCCTGCCCACCACCACATGCACTATCTAGGTGCAGATAATCTGCCATACTCACCATCTTGCGTGAAAACGGTCTTCTCGCTCATTCGTATACGTCCCTCTTTTCCTTATTTTACATGGGGTTGTGCTCTCCCGGACTCCCCACAATGGAACTATTAACTGCTATGTGTCCAGATGCCCAAAATCAGGGCTGGAGGGGAATTGCTTTTCATGATGCCATTGTGATCAGTCACTAGTTTCCAGTTGTTGCTGAGGCTGTGCGTTTCCGGCACGAGGTTCTTAACCTACTGTGAAACCATTACCATGTGGCTACCGATTACGCCAAAGACTTCACATCCTTCTGCTTATTCCTCACTATATTTCTACATAACATCACTCCCACGTCTCCCTTTTCCTGTAGGCCTCTAATACGGCTCATATTTCCGATGCAATGGAATTTCCCACTACCCAGTTCCATTGTTTTGCTTGGTGTCAGCTTCCCTGATCTTTTACGCCCTTACCATGCGGTTAACCCCACATCTTTTGTTTTAGTGGGTATGGTGTACTGTCTATCAATCCCTTTTTCATCCATGCACCTTTTTATGGTTTTTACAAGCTTTACGTGTCAGTGGCACAGGATTTCTGTAAGAGGCTTTATCTCCATCTCACGATGTTTTCACCCTTGATGTTTCACTCTCTGATGTCTGTCCGATTTCTGGCTCATGGGGGGAGTGTGGGGGGGTTTTGTTTGTACTTCAACAAAAAATAAATCCCAATTGTAGTTCTTACTAACTCATAATGTCCAGCACTTATCATCGGCTTTATGTTACGTTACGGGGTTCTCCACCTATTACCTGAAAACCTACACGTCTTCTCCTGCCGTACAACTCATACAAACTATGTTCCATTACTCACATCCTTGCTTTTTACACTCCCTTCACCACCCCTTTATCATTAGTTACCTTCATACCCTTGTGCTTTCTTCTTTTTCCCCTTCTACAAAATTCTATCATTCTCATACAATACCTCTTTTCACTCCCCCTTATCCCCTAGGGAGGGCTTCTTGTTCCACTTTATCCAATTTCACTGCCTTTCAAAAAACATTTCTTCACTTTTCCCACCACCATAAAGTCCTCTTACTACCCCCCACTAACATTAAACCCTCCACTTTTCCTTATCCCTCCTCCTTTTTCCCTCCATCACTTTTGATATGTTTGGTACCTTCCGAGTTTTTCTAGTTTTGATTCTTTCCACCTTCCAAACAAAATAACCCTCAGACCATATTACTACTCTCAACCTACCTCTAACCGTTTAATACAACCCTTCTTCCCCATTCTTTCCCTCCATCTTTTTTTTTCCGTGATCTGCCAATAATTCGGGTGTTTTTTTTTTATTAGTCCAATTACCTCCTATTCTTATACCCTTCCTTTTGTTTTTTTTTTTAACTTTCTCCCAATTATCTACATACCTTCTTACCCTCCAGTAGTTTTATTCTCCCCACCAGTTCACTTGTTCTATTAATCTTTTCACATCTAATACCCCACCCTTAATTATTTTTCTCTTCCTATCCTCATCCCCCCTCCCTAGTAGATCCTTCCTATCACCTCTCTCTAGTTTACTCTGCTCTTAGCTACTCCTACTCTCTTCTTGTTTTTCCCTTCGCTCTTTTCCTCTTTTTTCTTCTCCCCTTTCCCCCCCCCTTCCGCTTTTCACCCTCCCCTTCAATCCCTTTAGTGTAGGTATTGGGGTGCTTGTTTACTGGTATCGTTTGTTTTTCTGTTTTTTTGCGCTTCTCTCAGCAGGCACTATTATTGTTTTTCTTTCCCCATTTGATCGCCCTCCTTTTTTGTTCTCCTTTTGTACGTCCTGGTGGGAGTGTGTTTAGGGCGTCTTTTTCTCGGTACTTTGCGATGGGTGTGACGCCGGTTTCATTGATGGTCTTGGTCGCATCTCTGTTGCCTCTTTCTTTCACTCCTCCTTCTCTTTTCTCCTCACTTTCCTTCCCCTCTTCCCACCACTCATAACCACCGCATTCCCCCCCCTTTCCCCCCCTTGTTTAGAGACTCTTTTTCTTCGTCCCCTGTTTTACTTTTACGACGGGTCTATATTTATTCTTTTTCCTTTTATCTTACTCCTTTTTTGCTCCTCTTTCCCCCCTTAATCCCCTTCTTCTCCCCTTTTTTGTTTCTTTTTGTTTCTGTGTGTCCTCCTCTCTCTTTTACCCGCGCATCCAGAGTGGCCGCTTGCATCTTTTCCTCCCACCTATTGGAAATTTCCACATGTTCTTGTTCGGTCTCGTTTCGTCGCTTCTACTTGTTAATTGTTGGGGTTGTCTTTCTTCTAATCCTTCTCTTCGCCTCTTTTCGACGCTCCCCTGCTCATTCACAGGAAACCACGAGTTTCATTTTTCAGCCACCCTTCTCCCCCCCCCCCTCAACCTCACCCGTGCAACTTTTCTCTCCCTCCCGCTCGAGTTCAATCTTTCCCTTGTCCACACCTTTTTCGGAACGCAGAGACCCCAGGAACTGCATATACGTCTTCCCGACCCTTTCCAGTAAAGTCTTTCTACACAGGTGCCCCGCCCGCCCTCTTACTCCTGGTCCTTCTTCCAGCACCTCTTCCGATCCATCCCCCAACCTCCCCATCCTCCACTCTCTTTGTCTATCCTTTTTTTTTTCTGCCCCCACCAGCCATTGCTGCGGGTCGTCTCCTCAGCTGCTCCCGTGCCGAGCTATAGTACCACGGCCGGCCCCAGTTCTCGCTCCCCCTCACACCCCCCAGCCGCTTTAGCCACGACCACCACACACGACTGCACCCCCCCCCTCACCAGCCAACACGACTCTCCGTCCCAACTATAGGACCACGAGCACACTGCCACCTTGTGACCGCCAGCTCAATAGCCCCCACAATGCCAGACCCCCCCAGCGGAAACCCCTCCATCGGTCCTCACGCAATATCTTTCCAGGTCATTCCTAACACCCCTAACCCCATACCCTTCAAACCAGCCCCCACTTTTTTCCCGATCTCATGTCATACACACCACCTTCCACACAGGGCACGTGAAGTTTCAGGTTTTTTTAGCTCCCATCTCACAACCTCGTACACCCAGCGGCTCTCGGATGTATACTGTAGTTGTTGGGCCCCTGCCATACGATCATTAGAAGGCGACATTATGCGCAGAAGTCCACACCCCCACGCACCCCAGAGTGTAGTGTTCTACCTTCATTTCCATATATCGAGGTGTTTAAACCCTGGCTCCCATTCCTTCGCAAGTGTGGAGTCTTGGCCAACTCTTTAAACAAAGACGTGCTTCTAGACACTGCCCGAACGTAAACCACTGCACTTATAACCCAAGGCACACAAAATCTCCTCGAACTTGAATTCCAAAGTTAGAGACAGTGATTAATTAGAACACAGCGCGCTACAAAATACCACATACCATTTCTGTTTGGCTAATCCATCCGGCTGTTAAACAGCTCAATTTCTAAGGGAATGAGAAGTCAGTTACTTAGTTGGTATAACAACAATAAGTACGTAAAATCTTTCAAAATGATATTTTGAGTACACAGTGACGGCTTAATTCCTAGAGCCTTCGAAAGGCCTGAAAAGAAATACACTTACTGAAAACTCCCAAGGTGATCATACCGGCATAAAGACTTTAACAATACTCTTCAACATAATCCAGAAGGTGTATGAGCAAAAACAAATTCTGCTCAAAATTCCATAATTCGCAGCAAATGTCAAATCATAGAAATTAATATTGAGACTGGAATTGTGCACAGGATTCCTGCAACAGCCTGGCAACTTTCAAAACAAATCTTGCCAATTTTATAACTTTTGAATTATATAACATGAGAAACACATCTCAGTGATTTGTCGGTGCTGCTTGCTCCAATGCTAATCTGCAGTGCAATTTTTAATGGTTTGTCCATCTCTCTCCATTTTCCATTATTTGCTGGGTGAAGATGATGTTTCAATGTTTCCCACTTATGGAAGAATTGTTAACATTTATTTTCATGCTAAAATTCATTAACACTTTTATGCAAGTTTTCTTGCACACCATATCTTGTATATACCTTTCTGCCACACTGCAAGTAATTTTACAATGTCTTTTGGTCAATGTAACTATTTAATTACGGCGTTTACACATGCAACATCTATCCTTAACATCAACATTGTCCAATTTTTCATCACTCATCTGTTGGGAGAGGCTCTGATCGTATCTTGACGCATTCCCCTTCATAAGAATTTTTATGCTTATTATTAGACTAGAATTTTTCTTTCATTCACTAAAGGAAGGAGGAATTGGAATACTTTATTATTACATGTGACTAGGCACAGTGAGACCCTCTGCTTGCATACACAATGTATACAAATAGTAGCCACGTACGGTGCTGCCAAAGTGACAAAGCACGCCAGCTCCCCCTTTGTGTCCTCCCCCCTCCCCCAACACTTCCCCCATGCTGGGTCCCCATTGTCTTTGTCCCCCCCCCCCCCCCCCCCCCCCCCCCCCCCCCCCCCCCCCCCCCCCATCCATTGTTCTCACCCCCCCCCCCCCCCCCCCCCCCCCCCCCCCCCCCCCCCATCTCCCTCATGGTCCCCCCACGCCGGGTGCTCCATTAGTTTAAATGTGAATGCTGGCTTTGTAGTACAACTTCTTAAATTTGCAAAGGGAGTAAGCAACAATGTTACCACTTACCGAACCTTTTTCTTGTCCACCAGTGAGGTTCTTTGACTATGGAAAAGCTCACTTCAGGATGCAGTCTAAGTCTGTTATACAGATCAGTAGTCCCACACTTTGGCTGTCCTATTATGTAGAAGTAAGGAAGACAGCGGAGGCGGTAATGTTCACCGCCGTGGTGGTGCAAATGTTTCCAAATTACCTTTCGCAGGTAATCAAATGTCATCTGGAAATGCTTTGTGTGTAAAAAATATGCATTATTCTTGTACGGGTCCGTGGATGCAGGCTCCGTATATCTTGTATGCCAACAATGATTCTTTACATTTTGAAGGAAATTCGTTGGAACGACTGAAAATATCTGTAAAACACACATCGCAAAATATTGAAGCAAGTTAATACTTTAGCATTCACTTCAAAACATATTGACCACATGCTGCAAAATAGTTAACCACACCATTTTATTTTCAGGGTGGTTGCACTGATCTTGTGAGATAATGACTGAAAGCACAGATGGTTATTTTCAACCCATGGAAACTATTTGTCAGAAAAATATTAGATAATAGTCATTACTGGGTCAGTATGATCTTTGCACCATCAAACAAATTATGAAGAAGTTAATGTTGTTCATTCAGTCTACTTTTAAAACTTGTATTTTATGTTCGTGTCTACAGGCCACACGCAAAGTTTTTTTCAACATAAATCCTGAAAAGAGAAATCAAATGCCATTTTATTTTCTTCAATCAACAGCACTGCGCTGGCTGCACTATTTGAGAAATTCTAAAAACAAAATTTCTACAAACCTATTGATCATCAAAGAACAAGCTACTCAAAAGTTAATCAAACTCCAGCTGAATGCTATCCTCAAACTCTTTACCACATTCTGACTCCAACTGCAAATAAACACACAAAAAGACCATTTTGACCTTTGCACATAAAATGGGGTGTAAAATGGGGAATAAAAAAATTAACCAGTTTCTATCTCTCATGAATTGAAGTCCCATGATTTTCTTTAAATCGAAGAAATATTAAAGGTTCACCTCATTTTTATTTGCATTTTACTATTGCACAGAGAGAACAGACAGGTGTGCTGATTTGAGGGCCCAATATATGTCAACAATATCCAATTTGAAAGATACAGCAGGGAAAAAGGCCATTCAGACAATCAAGTCCACGCCGACCATCGATCACCCTTTCACACTGTTTCCATGTTATACCTCTTTGTACACACTGGGGGGCAATTTACAGAGGCCAATTAACCCACGAACCAACACTCGTCTGGGATGAGAGAGGAAACCGTAGCACCTGGAGGAAGCCCATGGAGAACGTGCAAACACCACACAGACAGCACCCAAGGTTAGGGTCGAAGTCGGGTCTCTAGCACTGCGAGGAGCAGCTCTACCAGCTGCACCACTGTGCTGCCTACAAATTATTGAGATGAAATACAAAACTAAATGTTACCCTCAGGGGCATGCCATTTGGTTTGTGCCAAAAGCTTACTACTGCTGCTGACTCTGCCAGAAAATGTCAAGGAATTCAAGGAAGTAGATGAAAAAGTATCTTCAGTGATAATACGCCATTAAACAACATTGCAGAGTTAAAAAGATAACTGGTCTTGGACGTAAACGTAGACGGGTTGGTTAGTAAGTTTGCTGGTGACACCAGGATTGCTGGGGTCGCAGACTCTGAGGAAGGCTGTCAAAGTATACAGAAGGATATAGATCAGCTACAGAAATGGATAGAGAAATGGCACTTAGAATGCGAGTTATTGGACTTTGGTAGGTCAATTGTAAGGGGAAAATATACAATGAATGGCATGACCTTTAACTGCATTGATGCACAGAGTGATTTTGAGGTACATGTCCATAACTGCAGGAAAGTGGCAACACAGGTTGGTCGGGGCATTGATTATAAAATTCAGGAAGTCATTTGTAGCTCTACATGACTTTGGTTACGCTACATTTGGAATAATGCATGCCGTTCTGGTGGTCCCATTAGAGGAAGGATATGTAGGCTTGGGAAAGGGTGCAAAGGTGGTTTACCAAAATGATGCTTGGATTAGGGGGTATGAACTACAGGGAGAGGTTGGACAGACTTGGATTGTTTTCCCTGGAACGCCAGGGATTGTGGGAAGACCCGATAGAGGTATGTAAAATTATGAGAGGCATAGATAGGGTAGACCATCATAATCCTTTTCCCAGGATGGAAATTTCAAATACTAGAGGGCAGAGCTTTCAAGGTGAGGGGTACAACATTTAAATAAATTGTACAGGGCAAGATTTTTTTTAAACACAGAGGGTGGTAAGTGCCTGTAGCCCACTGCAGGGTGTGGTGGTTGCAGCAGATGTTAGTATCATTTAAAATACTTTTGGATAAGCACGTGGATATGGAGGGAATGGATGGATGTGCAGGGAGATAAGTGATAGTCTTGGCATCATGTTTGGTACAGACATTACGGGCCGAAGGGACTGCTCCCGTGCTGTATTGTTGTATGTTCTCTCTGCCCTGCTGTTGATTGAGGGACCTTGTTGTGTGCAAAGTACTGTTGAATTGATATAACTTTGGAATAATTCTGGAGAATAATTCTTCTTCTATCATATAGTTCAAAAGGAAGTTTCTGAGATTTTTTTGGGGGGGGGGTGTGGAAAGTCACTAAGTGGCAGCACAGTGGTGCTACACAACTCCAGCAAATAAGGTTCAATCCTTACGCAGGGCGCTCTGTGGAGTTTGCACACCTTATAATTACATGGACGTTCTGGTTTGCTTCCACATGCCAGGGATGTATTGGTAGGCGAATGACTAAAGTAAGTTACTCCGAGTGTAGGTCGGAGATAGGAGAATCAGAATGGAGTTGAAGGGCATGCAGGAAAGAATAGTTTAGTTTCGTTAAGTTTAGAGATATAGCGCAGAAACAGGCTCTTCGGCCCACTGAGTCCACACTGGCCAGCGACCCTTGCACACTAACACTATCCTCCACATACTAGGGACAATTTTACATATACACCAAGCCAATTAACCTACAAGCCTGTACGTCTTTGGCGTGTGGGAGGAAACCAAAGATCTCGGATAAAACCCATGCAGGTCACGGGTAGACCGTGCAAACTCCATACAGGCAGCACCCGCAGCTGGGATTGAACCTGGGGCTCTAGCGCTGCAAGCCCCGTAAGGCAGCAACTCTACTGCTGCACCACCGTGCCACCCAGGGCCTTAGCAGGGCAAAGAAGATCATCAGAGACAGCTCCCATCCTGTGTTTGGACTGTTCGACCTGCTGCCCTCTGGAAGGCGCTATAGGTGCATCAAATCCAGTACAAACAGACTCAGGAATAGTTGCTTTCCGAGAATTATATCTACTATAAATTCAAATTCACACATGCACTGACTACACCGCCCAACACGGACTTCCATCTGTATATATGTATATATGTATGTAGCGCCGCAGAATTTGTGCACCTATTCCCCCCCCCCCCCATCTCCCTTCTGTTTTTTGTTTTTTCTGTTTCTTGTTTTTTGTGCTAAATTGTATGTATGCACTGAGTACGAGCAGCTTTCAGTTTCACTGTACATGTATAGTGACAATAAATGGCATATCTATATCTATATCTATAGGTTGCAGGTAAATCAGTGGGGGAATGGGATTGATGAGATTGCTCAGAGGCCCAATACAGAATCAATGGGTTGAATAGCTTCCTTGTGAACCATACGAAAATACACATGTAAATATAGGAAATGAAAATCTTCCTTGCGCTAACAAGAGACTCAATGTTTGCCACAATTCTTGAGTGTATCTCCTCAATGTAAAGAAATCAATTTATTGTACGACTGAAAATACTAGAAAAGAAAGACAGCCTGTTGGCAACTTTGAAATGTTTGGAACGGAATACGTGAGGACGTGTTGACATACTGTAAATATTGTACGCAAATATAATGAGATGCTTGGTGCAGTAAATGAAGACACTGCCATGCTCTGTTCCTCTAACTGTATATTTTATGAATAATGTATATCTTGGGGAAAATGTGTAAGAACCATGCACTGTTCCAGGGTACACAAACACCAACGTTTGCCGCTTGCAGGGGTCTGCCTGTCCCTGGTGCTATGAAGTATGGGCTGAGCCATGTTCCTTTGGAAGTTTCCCTTCAGTTGGCTTGTGCTGCACCATCTGTGCCTTGAAGAAAAAAATGTGCAGAAAAACATCTTTGACCACAAGTCAATCAGACAGTGGTTTGCACAGAATGTCATCAAAGCCCTGTGGGATAAGGAGAGAGTGGATTCTGTTGGATGATTCCCCAAAGCAGAATGCTCATAACTACAGCTCTTTGACAAGCACCAAGACCTTGTTTTGGTAGTAACAGAAGAGTTGTTCCTGTCAGAACTTCACGTACAACTAGTCTCAATCCCACTGTCATCTAATCCTATGGTGGCTGCAGTACAGATGAGACCACACCTTCTTTTGATGTGCCTGATTGCCAAGAAGGTCTATTGTCGTTGTTAAGGTTCATTCCAAGCATCTGTGTAACACAAGACTCTGATCTAGTGCTGTGCCCAGGATAAGGAGATAAACCAACATCGGCTGGACTTTCACTGCATGGATATTATTCCAATTGAATGATCTGTTGAGGGATGAGCTGAAGTTGTGTGCAGGTGCTGCAAAGACTCTGTGGGAAAAGGTCACAGTGTATGCCTTCGGTCTCTGCCATTGAAACCTGGGCCTATTGGAATAACCTCTCAAGCATATCACTGATGGAATGTTTGTAGAAAAAACATGCTTAGTATTATTTTGGGCTGTTCTTTGTCGACTGATGTGTGAACCAAGATGCACTTTGCACCTTTCTCATATGTTCATAATTTATAGGTCAAATTAAGCCATTCGGCCTATACATGAAAGATTAAACTTTAGAGTCTTAGCCTGAACCACCATTTTAGTGGTTCTCACCAGTTAGCTCCATGGTCCAACGTAAAGCTGACATGTGTGGTATTAGTCACAGACCACAGCTTAGAGCTTATCATTCTAAAGATACCCGAATGATGCCATAAAATTTGTTGAGCACTCTATACCTTTAATTTTATAGTCTTACGGTTGCAAAGATGTTCAAGCAATGCATGATGATATCTTATGAGCAAACAAACAGCAACAGAAAAATGAATTCCAACTTACATGTGCTTCTTGTTTGACAAGATCATCCCACTCTGGCAGTCTTCTTGGCATGAGCTGAAGTTTGGAATTGCGGGTTTTGATAATGAGTTCAGTTTTTAAATAATTGCTGCCTCCCAACCAATTTATTGGTGAGGAAAAGTCATCACCGTCATCCTCAATTTCTATCGAGTCCATTTCTAGGAAATCGTTATTTGTGCTGGTACTGTATTGGAATGGGGATGGAGTGAGCAGTAGTCTCTGTTGGTCTCTGGTTAAAATATAAGATGCCATTACTAGGCATAGTATTATTACACCCAAAAACAGGGTGCCCAGTTTTGCTCTCCATGCAAAAATATATCCACTCCATTTAAACCTGCGTTCTGCTTTGACCTCCAGTGTTGCAAGCAAATTCATTGGTTGTCGCTCAGCTTTGTAAAATAGTCGAGGTGGTTTCTGAAAGTCTTTTTTACAAGTAAATGAAGCAGATTTATTATCTGTACATTTAGGCACTGAATGCATTTTACTTGGTCATGAAGCTTGTGAAGGTAAAGCATAGGTTCATAGCACCTATGTATTAGGTTACTACATCTCCACTTGAAGTCCTTGACCAATTGCTGTTGGAATCCTACCATTGAAATGGCCTCATTTGAAACGTAGCGTTACTCAACCTTGCTCCTAAGCCATTTGGATACTTTCCTGACGTCACTCCGTGAAGAAAATCAATCTTGAAAATGTACCTGTGGAGAGAGAGAAAACCTGCAATAAATATAAAGTACCACTCTGTACTTGCACTTGACTTCCTACAGTTATTTAATCCTGTTATGCTGTGTTTTGTGCATTCATCTAGTAGTGTTGCTAACAGCAATACTCAGCATTGAAAGATTATACTGGAATGTATTCACTATATTATTATTCTAAGATGGTATCTAATGTCTAAGACGAAGACGAAAGGCAATCAACCATGCAGAGGCATTTTATTCAGTTGCTGATTTTCAATATTGTGTCTCTTACAAAGATTAAACATATTTACACATAAAACATTCAATCAGAGGAGATCTAACTAAACTGTGTCAAAGAAAAGGGTGATTTTGTCATATTCTATGTAAAAAATGTGATTTGCAAAATCAGTAAGAACCTGTGATCTCCCTTATTTCCCATTTCTCAGTTTGTCTATGAATTGCAAATGACTGCATTTGATACATTGCAATTCCTTATGAAATTTGGTGCATGAGATGCAATTAATATGCTGGTAGCACTGAATTTGTTTTCTTACTCCCAGAATATCACATGCCAATTCTTGCAAAAAATACCTGAAGATTTCATGGAAACAGAAGCATAACTACTTAAAAACTGTTGCGAGTCCTAATAAGTGTGTGATGTGGCCTTGGTACAGCCAGCCATTGCTGCTTCTGTCTAAGGTCCTGGAGCTGTGAACTTCAGTCGTCATTGAATGAATGGGTTGCACAATTTCACAAAGAAAAACACACTCTCAGGGACCGGAAGAAAGGTTGGGTGTGGGGTTGGAGTGTTGTATCAGGGCAGGAGAGATGACTGAAAAGCCGCATCAGGCACTCCATCAAGAACTTTGGTTGCTCGGAGGGCCAGAAGAAAGGTGGGGAATGTTAGTTGGAGACATAAATGTGTGGGAATGTTAGTTGGTGGGTGCGGAGGGTCCGGGAGAAACTCAAGTATGGGAATTAGCAAAGTTTTCAACGAGCACCATGGCCTTGTTATCTATCTGTATTTCTGCACTGCAGATACCGAATACTGACCCTGTGCATCTATTGCATATATAAAAAAAATGCAGATATATTCCCTAGCAGTGCAAGATGGGCTTCTTCAGAACTGGAACTCTGGATGTTTGCATCATACATATAAACGCTATCAGGATACTCCAAAAATGTGCTGACATACTCAACAGGTCAAACTAAGCAGTGAAAGTAATCAGGATACAGCAAAATTGAGGATAGTCTGTCATTATATGCAGAGTGAACCATAGCATTCCAGAATGGCAAACAGGTCAATGAACTTCAGCAATATTGAGTTAATTGGATTATAGCATGTTGCCTTTTTTTTTGTCTTCACCACTTTAAAAGATGTTAAAAAGCTGATAGATTAGCCATGCGGAAAGTATATTGAGTATCTTCTCTATTATCTCATACATGCAGCATCCACAGTGGTTTACATCGAGTTCTCATTTAAAATTTATATTATTGCAGGATTTCAGATGCCACTATATTGTCAGTGAGTTTTTGCTTCAAAACGGTCAGAGCATTATAACATTTATGATATGTACCATATATGTAATGTATTATCATGTCACTATAGTACAGGTTTCCGTGTAATTGTTGAACTTAATTTAAGCAAACATTTACTTGAATACATTCAGAAATTAATTGCTATTCAGGATGGAGATTAGACTTAGTGCCCACACTATTTTCTCTGCAGAAGTCAATTGAGATAGTACTGAGACCATTGAATTTGGTTTATGAATCCAATGTTCTTTAATTTTGATTTAGTGCCAGACAGTGTGGTAAACTGGCCCTTCAGCCCACCGATGTTGAACACAACCAATGATTTCTCCAAGTAGACTAGTTCTTTTGGTGACTATAAGTACTTAGAAGCCAATTACTAAGGTACAGTACAAACCTGCACGTCTTTGGAATGTCTCTGTAACCGCAGCACCTGCAGGAACCCCACAGTGTACGGATACATGATACAGGGAGAAATGTTTTAGTGCGAGGCAAACTCCTACTCCTTCTCTGATTCTACTCTATAACTTGTGAACTTGTGAAAGTCGTTGAAATAGGTTCTCTCAACTGTACACTGCACAATGACAATAAAGTTTGAATCTGAATCTGAATCTGAGTGGCATGGACATTGTGGGTCAAGGGCCTGCCGCTATGCTGCACTGTTCCATGTTCTATGAAATTATCTTCATTGCCCAATGACCCCCTAGGATACCAATCTTAAGTACATATACTATCATTCCTTGACACAAATATTTCAAATATATATTTCACTTATCTTTGATATTTCCGTTCCTATCATAATTAAATGTAAATGTCCCAGTACTTAATCAGCACATTGTATAGTGGTTCAAATCAACCACAATCCACAGGCTGTTATGTGTTAGGAATGTGATCATTTACCTCTGTGACTCTGTGGAGATTCAAGATTTCCCAAGTGAATGCAATCTTTCCCCTTATCTGAGAAGTGTGGATCGTATAATATTTACATTTGCGAGCCAATGCCCAACTAGCATGAATTTATGTGACAAAGCTCAACCATTTACATTTTCCTAGTGCTCTGCACACTAAACTACACTGGTCAGACCTCTTGAGCTCCGAAATGGTAAGTCAGAGACACGGAATTTAAGTTAAACATGTCTGTGGAGGAAGAGATGATGCCAAAGACGACAACCTCCGATTATGTACACTTTGGCATGCCAAAGACGACAAGTTTTCTCATGGGATATATGTAAGTCAGACTATTCCTTTTTGGTTTCGAACTGATGATTTTTAAAGTCGAAACAAATTTTAGAGGTCATGGAGAATCTCAAGATTATGTAAAGTAACATTAAAAATGTCCTTGGTCAATAGCTCCTTGGCATACAGGTCTCTGCAAACACGTCTGTCCACAACGGTGGTCAGCAACACAACCGATACCGGAGTGCGCCAGCAGGCGCCGCTACAACATATTCATTTAAGTGGGGACGGACAGATGCAAGTGAAAGGGGTTAAAATGGTTTTCACAATTTTTTTAAACTAATTTAGTTCATTTAAGAGGACCAAGTGGTTTTTTTTAAGTCTTGTTTCTTTTTTAACATTTTAATTGTTAAAAAAAATCTTGGCGTTTTTAATTCAATCGCATATTTCTCTCCATCTGAGATTTCCAGAAAAATTATAGCCCCTTGACAGATGGCTTAGTCAGGTGGCATGGCTTAAATGGTGATCCATTTAGGGATTTGCCATTGGAAGGTCATCTGCACAGGGATTCTTATCCTGGAGGAACTAATGAAGCCAAAAGAAAATGTAACATGCCACGTTAGACATGCAGACGATGACGAAGAAAATTAAAAGTTGTCTTCTAGTTTTGTGTTAATGAGCAGCCGTTTCACATGACGAGCTACCCATTCTACTTGAGGACTGTACATTTGCCGGGTGCCACAGATGTCTTTGTTCACAAGTGATAGGAGCAGCATTAGGCCATTAAGCCCATCTAATCTTTGAACAGATGCCTGACAGCAGCGGGTGCTGGAAAAGGAGATGGTCTTGATACAGAGAATGCATGATATTAGTAAAGAGAATTATGTGTTAAATGGGCATACAGCAGTATAATCTAACTGCTGGAAACAAATTCTGAGCCCAGGTTTTAAATTGGTATGTTTAGTTTAAGTTAAATAACAGGAAAATTAAACTCAGGACACAATTAAATCCATGTTTATATTACATCTTTGCGGAGCATCAAATTCTAATCTCTAAAATATTAAAAAAATTAAGTATAGAAATTTATTCCAGGAATTTTGAGAGTTGTGCTAAGTAAATTCCAGTCTCATTGAATGAAGTCTTTTTTGTAAATTATTGTTCAAAGACCAAAATATTTAAATTACTATCAATCAAAGAATGCTACAGTGCTCCGAGACGTAAACAACTAATAATGAAGCCACATACTTGGAAAATGATACATTCCACGGCTTGTCTTCTAAGATTGGTACAGGTGCATTTAATAGGGCTCGACAAACACAACACAACACAGTACGTGCGCCATCTTGCGGGGTCTGGTGGGGAAGGGGTTTCTTATGGAATCCCATTCCCCATCTCCCACTGTCAGCATCACCACCATGACGTCAATTACTGATCTCTCTTTCCAGCCACAAGAATCGGCTAAACCCCATATTCCATTCTTGCCACGTGGGAGCCTTGAACAAGTCACACACTCCCTTTAGAGAAAGCTGCACATTTTTTTCAGTGTCTTTTACAAGTCCAAGACATTGCAAAGTATAATCTAGCCAAAAGGGTGATTTCGAATTGTGGATTCAATAAGACCATTCTACAATGGAGCAGAATTAGGTCATTTGGCCCATCAGGTTTACATTATTAGACCATAATGCGGTATACTTGGGTGGAAAAAAGATTCAGAGAAAAACAAAATTAATACAAGAACAGAAAATGAAAAGAAAATGTGCTCTTGATGCAGTAGGGGTCCTCTTAGCACTGTTGCAGTTTGATATAAAATGGTAGACACCTATCCGACTTACCTTAACATTAATTGCTGTGGAATTCATCAATGTTTTGGTTTGGAAAGTGCAGAAGTAAATATCAACGGCTGATCTGTTTTTTGCTCTGAACACCATTCTCCTGCCGTCACCCCATCATGTTTGACATTTACTAATCAAGAAGCTATTAATCTGCGCTTTAAAAAATATCCACTGTCCTGGCCTCCACCATCATCTTGATTAATACGGGTGTCAGAGGTTATGAGGAGAAGGCAGGAGAATGGGGTTAGGAGGGAGAGATGGATCAGCCACAATTGAATGGTGGAGCAGACTTTATGGGCCTAATGCCCTAATTCTGCTCCTATCACATGACCTTATGACCATCGGTGGCAATGAATTCCGTAGATTTACTGCCCTGTGGCTAAAGACTCACTGGTGAAGAAAACCAATGCAGCAAATTATTAACAAACTCCACAACAGTGTGTAAATCAGAGGTGCAAACCAGCTCGATTATTGATATTCAGTAATATCTGGAAGCCATGAGTTAGCAATGGATAGATGGGGCAAGAAGAGAAAATCAGTGCAATTGGAGAGAAAACATCTAGAGTTATTTAAGGTACAAATAATGCATCTTCCAAAAACCTCTTAATTTAGCCATAGGTTCAAAGCAATGCAGATTGGCAAGTTTCAGAACCTCCTCTGGTGTTTGCAAGGATACCAAGATAATCTAGATTTATTGTACAAATTACTGATAATTCAGCATCATCTAATGACTGATGAAATAAGTGAAATGACACATCACTCCGAAGATAGATACGAAATGCAGGAGTAACAGCGGGACAGGTAGCATCTCTGGAGAGAAGGAATGGTTGACGTTTCGGGTTGAGACCCTTCTTCAGACCTATTTCAGGGGAGATGGAGCCAGAGATATGGGGAAGGTGTGAAAACACAAATCAAATGGGACAATGACCAAAGAAATGTAGAAAGGTACATCGTTAGCTGAGGGGAAGGTGATAGTCAGTAATATTTAATCAGGAAGACAGTGAAACTTATTGGAGAACTAGGATGGGGGAGGGATGGAGAGGGAAAACAAGGGTTACTTGAAGTTAGAGAAATCAACATTCCTACCACTGAGTTACAAGCTGCCCAATCAATCCTATGATCTTTATGGTTTAAAACATGGAAAGAGCTTGCTGCTGAGGTTGACAGGGAGCTAAGACATTTCTACTGCTCCTTATAATTAATTCTATGCCTTAGTAAAAACACCAAGTGCTGGTGTAGCTCAGTGAGTCGGGCAGCAACTGTGGCGGGAATGGACAGGTGACGTTTCAAGTCAGCATCTTCTTCAGACTGATGGTAGTGGTGGTGGGTGGGGTGGGGGGGAGACTTGGGGAAAATAAATTTTCTACACATTGACATTAATCTCTTTTTTCCATCACTTCTTATCTCAAATGTAATTATGGCCCAACACATTCACAGGCACATATTTGTCTGCACAGAAAACAATTAAGGTAATCCTTCAATTGATTGGAGCCTGCAGTTGGATATTTTTTGAGCTAACCATGGACAGAATTGACTAAAGCGATGAAACTCTGAAAAGTTTAATTTATTTTCTATTTGTTCCTTGTTAGCTGTTTAGAATCGGGAAGATATGGGAGGTATATTCAACAGAGTTGTTACGAGATTTCAGATGTGCACATTCGCAGGCACGAACTCTCCAGCAGAGAACATCTGCATAATCCTTTAACTGATGCAGTGAATAACTGAACCAGGATGCCATGAATATCTCAACAACAATCCTAGATTTACCCCATTACAATTCCATGATAATTAATCTCCGAGATAGGAAAGTGAGTAGAAAGAAAGAAAAATCACCCTGGCTTTCCATCACTAGAATGTAGAACCTGTTGCATCAGTCCATCAGATTAATTCATCCACTGGGACCTAATTATGATCATCTCCAAAGATGCCAACTTTTGATGCATTTATATTAAAGAATGGTTATCTAGATCGAATACTAAAGAAAATTTGGTGTTTTACAATGTGATGTCAACATTAGTAAAGCACAGTAAGAACGCATTTATTCTCTGCATTTCATGTTTAGTTTAGTTTAGGGATACAGATACAGATCGCATATTAGAAATACCTGTCACATGATGTCTGAGATAGACACCACTGTTGATTGCTTCAAACCCTGATGAGATTTTATAAAGCTGGAAAACATATTGTTGCTTCGGTTACATCATTTTAACTTTGGTTGTCGGAGCAGATCTAGCCGCCTGTTAACACAATCAGGATTACCTGGCCCCTTTTAAACCCAACAATAACAGGGAATATTACATCATCCGAGGACTATTTTTTCTTTCCTCCATGCCAATGCAATGCTGAATAACCTTTAAGATCAGCTACCTTCCAGAGGAACACAGAAATAATTCAGAACTGCTTTTGTTGTTTCCGGAGTGGAATGTCAGCCGTTTTCCTGATCCTATTTCCATCAGCCTGTTACTCCACCACCTGGAAAAGTGCTTAACATCATTTTGATATCATGCATATTTAACAAATGACTGTTTGCACTTTACATTCCAGTAGATGTTCAAATCCAACATGTTCATTTTCATTTTGATTGGTTAAAAATGCATGATTATTTATAAAGAACTATGCTTAAACATTAATTAAAGGCAAATACCTTTCAATGTGCAGATAAAAAAAGTTAGCATGAAGCACTACATGTGAAAATGTGTTACATCTATATAGTTTGCCCCATGAGTGAAAACATTCCAAAGAATCTGCACTGAAACATCAGATATAGCAAAGTAGAACAAATGCCTTTAATTCCATTCCCTGCTGTTCTGGGTCGATTACTTTATGTTGGAAATTCAAAGGCCTGTGAACATCTAGTTGAGGCAGTTCTGCTCTGCTACTGTTTACAGGCAACTCTGACTTAGATCATTTCATAGTTAAATTTTAACTGTTGGAACGGGTCAGACAATCTCCCAGAAGGAAGAAGACTACTGAGTGCAGTGATGTATTTACGTTGTTTTCTTTAGACTGAAGACTTTAGAGATACAGAGTGGAAACAGGCCCTTCGGTCCACCGAATCAGTGCCAAACCAGCGATCACACCGTACACTATCCTACACACGAATGGCATTTTACAGAAGCCAATTAACCAGCAAACCTGCACGTCTTTGGAGTATGGAGGAAACCGGAGGACCCGGAGAAAACGTACAAGCTCCGTACGGACAGCTAGTAGTCAGGATCAAACCCGGGTCTCTGGTGCTGTAAGGCAGCAACTCTACCGCTGCACTACCGTGTTGCCCTTTCCAGAACGGGCAGCACGAGTTTCCTTTACAAAGTGTGCTCTAAGGGAGGATCCTGTTCCGAAATGCCGTCTGTCCACAAGTGGGAAATGCTGCAGGATCCCAACCTGACCTACTGAGTTCCTCCAGCGCTAATTTCCACAAATTATTTTTACACAGCTTTATCTGGATGGTGAACCGAAGTATACACTGTGTCACAAAGGATTAAACTCGAGAATTGAGATCTTTGGATTTTTGACACAAGCAAAAACATATTAGTTAATAAAAGATTCAGAAAAATATCTCCAGATTCCACTCTTTAGTTTGAAAGCAAGTAATCAACAAGAATACAACACAGGAAAAAGCATAACAATTCATAAATAATTATTTTTATTTTGAACATTATTTCGAATTTCTTTGAGTTTAGATTAGTTTAAAGATAGAGTGTGGAAACATGCCCTTCAGCCCACTGAGTACACACCAACAAACAATTACCTATACACAAGTTCTATCCTACTCCCTAGGGACAATTTACAAAAATCAATTAACCTACAAACCTGCAAGTCTTGGGAATGTGGGAGTAAACCAGAGCACCTTGAGAAAACCCACACAATCACAGGGAGAACGTACAAACTCCGTATAGACAGCACTCATAGTCAGGATCAAACCCGGGGCTCTGGCACAATAAAGCAGCAACTCTACCTCTGCGCCTCTTTGAATATACGACACAAGTTATGCTGAGTAATAAACAAGCTTAATCATCGATGTCATTAAGTTCTCTGCTACACTTGCAGGGAGAGGATAGGTGTGGACATCCATAATATGTGAATGGTTCCCAGATCACCATTATATAACATAATAGGCTCTACAGTCAAAGCATAATTAATGGGTTATCATTAGACCCATTATCATAGTATTACTTACTGTCATAGTGCAGTTTGTTAGTTACTGTTTGGCCTTTTGGGTCTCCTCATTGCTGCTGAGACCAGTGCTGAAACATTAGAACTTCCTGCCATGGTACGATACTGGATAATGCCACTGACTTCATGTGATACTGCTATAGAGGAAAATTTCAAAAACCCAATTCTTTATTCACGTAATTTTTTTCTATTTTGGTTCCTTTTTTTGTAGTGTATAAGTCGTCTTCTGCTCTTCCCGGTTCCTTGCACCCACACAGCCCTGTCATGCCTTTATTTGTCCCTGACCCTCACAATTCCTACCATGCTCATTGTTAGTTTGATATTCCAGCTAATTTCTTTCTGAATCATTTATTTCTCCCCTTCTCACAACTTTTTTGTCAATTCCCCCTTTTTGTTTGGGGTTTTCCTCTATGGACCCTCTCATTAATGCCTCCTTTCCCCCTTTCCTTCATTATCGTTATGTGTTATTTATCTCCTCGGTTTTATGTAATTAGATAAACATAGAGAGGAACATTGAGACAGTGTTATTCAGTGGATGCTTCTCCCCTCCGCACCCAAAGACCCCTGGCAGCCAAATGCAGTTAAGGACAACGCAAGAGTTGTAAAAGGGAAAGATTTGGACAGGAGAATTTGTTGGTGGGATACAGGAGGGGAAAGGTCAGGTTAAAGGTTCGACGACAAACCTAAACAACTCGTTTTGTAATCCCAACAGCTAGGGAGAAAACTAAAATAAAATCAGAAGAAATAATACTCAGCAGGGAGGCAGCATCGGCAAGGGTACTGTCCAATTCACCTTTACCTTATTGCAGACTTTGGACTTTATTTCTGGAACTTTTTCATTTAGTTTAGTTTAGAGACACAGCATGATAACAGGCCCTTTGGTCCACTGAGTCCACATCAACCAGCAATCCCCACACACTAACACTATCCTACACACACTGGGGACAATTTACAATTTTACCAAAGCCAATTAAACTACAAACCACAGTCTTTGGAGTGTGGGAGGAAACCGGAGTTTTCACAGGGAGAACATACAAACTCAGTACAGACAGTACCCGTAGTCAGGATCGAACCTGGGTCCCTTGCGCTGTAAGGCAGCAACTCTACCACTGCACCACCATGCTGCCCAACAACTGTTATGCCACAATGTTGGGAACTATATTCTGCACTCGGTATCTTTCCCTTCACTCAACGTATTGTTTGGGCTGGTTGTATTTGTGTTTAGTATTATCTGATTTGATGGGTAAGCATGCAAATTAAGGCTTTTCACTGTACATCCATATTGATTATAATAAACCTAAACTAACCTAAACCCAAGATATGCATGGGGTTGGTGATGGCACTGAACACCAAGCAAACAATTTAATTGTACCTCTACCTCACCTTACTTGCGCATGTGACAATAAACTTGGCCATCTATTAGTCAGGTAATCGTGTAAAATATATGAAATGATATGTATCACATACAGTGGCTTGCAAAAGTATTCATACCCCTTGAACTTTTCCACATTTTGTCACGTTACAACCAAAAACGTAAATGTATTTTATCATATTTTATGTGATAGACCAACACAAAGTGGCGCATAATTGTGAAGTGGAAGGAAAATGATACATGGTTTTCAAATGCTTTTTACAAATAAAAAAACTGAAAAGTGTGGCGTGCAAAAAGTATTCAGCCCCCTTTACTCTGATACCCCTAAATAAAATCCAGTGCAACCAATTGCCTTCAGAAGTCACCTAATTAGTAAATAGAGTCCACGTGTGTAATCTAATCTCAGTATAAATACAGCTGTTCTGTGAAGGCCTCAGAGGTTTGTTAGAGAACATTAGTGAACAAATAGCATCATGAAGCCCAAGGGACACACCAGACAGGTCAGGGATAAAGTTGTGGAGAAGTTTAACGCAGGGTTAGGTTATAAAAAAATATCCCAAGCTTTGAACATCTCACGGACCACTGTTCAATCCATCATCCGAAAATGGAAAGAGTATGGCACAACTGCAAACCTACCAAGACATGGCTGTTCACCTAAACTGACAGGCCGGGCAAGGAGAGCATTGATCAGAGAAGCAGCCAAGAGGCCCATGGTAACTCTGGAGGAGCTGCAGAGATCCACAGCTCAAGTGGGAGAATCTGTCCACAGGACAACTATTAGTCGTGCACTCCACAAATCGGGCCTTTATGGAAGAGTGGCAAGAAGAAAGCCATTGTTGAAAAACAACCATAAGAAGTCCGAAACGTTGCCTATTTCCTTCGCTCCATAGATGCTGCTGCACCCGCTGAGTTTCTCCAGCTTTTTTGTGTAACCTTCGATTCTCCAGCATCTGCAGTTCCTTCTTAAACATAAGAAGGAAGTTTGCAGTTTGCCACAAGCCATGTGGGGGACACAGCAAACATGTGGAGGAAGGTGCTCTGGTCAGATGGGACCAAAATTGAAGTTTTTGGCCTAAATGCAAAACGCTATGTGTGGCGGAAAACTAACACTGCACATCACCCTGAACACACCATCCCCACTGTGAAACATGGTGGTGGCAGCATCATGCTGTGGGGATGCTTTTCTTCAGCAGGGACAGGGAAGCTGGTCAGTTGATGGGAAGATGGATGGAGCCAAATACAGGGCAATCTTGGAAGAAAACCTGTTAGAGTCTGCAAAAGACTTGAGACTGGGGCGGAGGTTCACCTTCCAGCAGGACAACGACCCTAAACATACAGCCAGAGCTACAATGGAATGGTTTAGATCAAAGCATACTCATGTGTTAGAATGGCCCAGTCAAAGTCCAGACCTAAATCCAATTGAGAATCTCTGGCAAGACTTGAAAATTGCTGTTCACAGATGCTCTCCATCCAATCTGACTGAGCTTGAGCTATTTTGCAAAGAAGAATGGGCAAAAATTTCAGTCTCTAGATGTGCAAAGCTGGTAGAGACATACCCCAAAAGACTTGCAGCTGTAATTGCAGCGAAAGGTGGTTCTACAAAGTATTGACTCAGGGGGGCTGAATACTTTTGCACGCCACACTTTTCAGTTTTTTATTTGTAAAAAAATTTGAAAAACGTATCATTTTCCTTCCTATCGCAGCCTCACTCAAGCTTCGAATGTAAAATAAGCATATCCTCTCATGTTTTACCTCAGTAAATGATGAGCCAGCAGTCCAGGAAGCTCTTTACCATCGGCAATCAGGTGGCAGTAAGGTACTCCCGGCTTGGACAATAGCTACCGGGTACTATGGAAATGTTTAAGAAGGAACTGCAGATGCTGGAACAATCGAAGGTAGACAAAAATGCTGGAGAAACTCAGCGGGGGAGGCAGCATTTATGGAGCAAAGGAATGGGCGACGTTTCGGGTCCAGACCCTTCTTCAGACTGATGAGGGGATGGGGCAGGTGGGAAGAAGAAATGAAGAGGCGGAGACAGTTGGCTGTGGGAGAGCTGGGAAGGGAAGGGGAAAGAGGGAGAAAGCAAGGATTACCTGAAATTGGAGAAGTCAATGTTCATACCGCTGGGGTGTAAACTACCCAAGCGAAATATGAGGTGCTGCTCCTCCAATTTACGGTGGGACTCACTCTGGCCATGGAGGAGGCCCAGGACAGAAAGGTTGGATTGGCACTATGGAAAAATCAGTGAAATAAAAGGTGAGAAAACTACAGTAAGTATGGCCATGGGTCTTCTCAGCACCAGAATCAGAAGCCAAGACCATCCAGTGCAATGGAAGGCATTTTAATAAATTAGAAAAGTGGTTGGATGAATTCAGTTAAATCTTGGGATTGGATTATATGATTAATCAGCAGTGTTGGGTAAAACAGGGACTCTTGTTTTATTAAGTAGTAACATTGCCTTTTCCCCTGGAATAGGCTTTCCCCGTAGAGATCCAGAAATAGAGAAAAAGACTGTCACTGGCTCAAGCCATACGCCATGGTTCCTTGAAATAGGACAAAGCACAATAAATGTCCTTTGTGCTTTGTACTATTTCAAGGAACCAATTGGTGTAGTGAAATTTGAGTTGCCATTTGCAGCACACCAATAAAAATAAAATACAACATTAAAGAATTTAACATAGAACATAAAACCATCCCCCACAATGGTTCCCACTGTGAGGGATGGCAACAAAGTCCAGTCCTCTTCCTCTTGTTCACCCATGGTCGGGCCTATTGAGGCCTCCACAGTCGCCACGACGGTGGCCTGATGGCCCTCTCGCCAGATGATGGAGCTCCGGCGTCGGGATAACACTCTCAGCGGCTTGGAGAGTCTGGAACGGCCACTTCCTCCCCGGAGACAACGGCACCCAAAGTCCACAGGTCGCGCTGGTCGGAGCTCCAACACTGGCGATCTCGGCGAGAGATCCCAGGCTCCACGGTGTTTAAACCCAGCGCCGCCCGCAGCTGGATGCTCCTCGACCACAGCTCTGCGATGTTGCAGTCGGCGGTCTCTGCACTCCGGAGCTTACCACGTGGCGACCCGGGTAAGGCATCGCCTGCTCCGCGATGGTGCTTCAGCGCTGTGCCGCCGCCGAAGCTGAGGTTCTGGCCGGTCTCGGCAGGAAACGCCGCTCCAGTCCCGTTGGTAGACGGCGAGGAAGGAGCAAAGAAGCGGCTCGGAGGAAAGCCGCATCTCCGACCAGGTAGGGGCTGAGAAATACAGTTTCCCTTCCCAACTAGACCTCCAAAACAAAAACTTTCAACACACTAAAAAATTTTAAAAGGGTGAAAGGCCAAACAGCTGCAGACAGGGCAGCCATACTCGACGGCACCCCCACTGGAATAGCAACAATGAATGTGCAGGGATTGTCATGCAGCTGAACATTCACCCAAACTAAATCAAAAGTATCTTCAGCAATACAGGCAGAGGGATTTATGTCAATACAAACTCAATTATTAGACAAACCATGGATTAGCAGCATCACTCAATCCTGATGTAAAGTTCATAGCTGCACAATTTTGTTACAGCTCTGAAAATATAGCAAATTTAAATTATCAACGTTGTTGTCAAGCTAGTCAAATAAATGTCATTGTATTATTTTAATCGAATACAAACCGTCCTATGCTGTACTTACGCTTTGATCTCAAGATATTTTTTTAAAGTGTTGATTCATATCTACTAAGGTAGTTAAATTCACTTTATTGAAGTATGAACATAAAAAATACTCAATTTAAATGTGAAACACAAACAGAGATAATGGAAGTGCTGCAGCTTAAACTTTTCAAACAAGTTCTAAAAAAACTAACCTGGAGAGTAGTCAGCAATATTGCCATCCAATTAAAACTAAATTAAAATTCATATGATGTTACTTGCTTCACAAGAGGACTAGCTTTCATTGCCAACCAATTTAAAGTGAGATGTTTGTAGTGGTCTGAATTATGTTAGTGTAAGCTATCTATGCAAACCAATTGCTCAATTTTACACCCAATTGCCAGTTTAGACAGGGCTCCTTGTACTTGATCAAATGCTGCCTTCTTGATGACAGCAGTTACTCTTACATCAACTCTGGAGTTCAGCTCTTTGTAATGAGGTCAGGAGCTGAGTGACTTTGAGAATTCACAAACTGAGCTTCTGTGAGCAGGGTGTTGCTAAGCAAATGCCATTTAACAGCACGAGTGAAAAAGACTGTATCTCACATTGACCGTGATTATTGTGTTCTTTTATGATCTACTGAGAGGTGAAACTTTCAGTCTGAAGAAACTTTCAGCCCGAAACCCCACCCGTTCCTTCTCTCCAGAGATGCTGCCTGTCCCGCTGAGTTGCTCCAAGCAACTGGTGTCTATCTTCAAAGGACTGACCAGGACTGCCTCTCTCTCTCTCTCTCTCTCTCTCTCTCTCCCCTCTCTCTCTCTCACACAGGCATGAATGGATGAACTCCGCGGGACAGGCAGCATCTACGGAGAGAAATGAACAGCGACCCATTCTTCAGGCTGCCTTATGTCTCTCCCCCTCCCCACCCCTCATTTTGTTCCCGATCAAGAATAAGCGGATGGAACAGCCATTGTCTGTATTGGATTTGCCCTACTTTTAGTCGACAGGACATACCTGGCGTATTTTTGACATTGGTTACACAAAAAAGCTGGAGAAACTCAGCGGGTGCAGCAGCATCTATGGAGCGAAGGAGATAGGCAACGTTTCGGGCCGAAACCCTTCTTCAATTTTTTATTTTTGACATTGTTGAGTAGATGTCAGGGATGAAGCTGTACTGGAAATCTTGGTCAATGGAACAACTAGTTCTAGAGCACAAGTCTTCTGTACTATTGCCAGAATGTTATCAGTGTGAGAAATGGTGGCAGTAGTCTTTACACGGAGGGTGGCAAGTACCTGGAATACACTGTCAGGAGTGGTGGTGGAGGTAGATACAATAATGGCATTTGAGAGACATTTGGATAGGGACATGTACATGCAGGAAATGGAGGGATATGGATTATGTGCAGGCGGATAAAAGTTGGTCTTGGCATCATGTTTAGCACAAACATTGTGGGCCGAAGGGCCCTGTTTCTGGGCTATATTGTTCCATGTTGTATGTTCCTTTTCTGTGTCCATTACTTTTAGCCATTATAATGGTTTATCAGGCGTAAAATGAATAATATTGTGCAATTTGTTGAAAACCTGCAAGTTGTTCACTAATGTTTCGCCATGTTTCTCAAGGGAAGTGATAGCTTGTGGGAAGTTTGCAAAATTGGAAGCAATAAACACTAGATCGCAGTAGAGGCACTTTTTCTGCATTTGTTGATTTAGGTCCATTGTCAAGGTACGTGAAGCCAACAGTTGTGAACCTGGGTTTTAGGATGGACAGTGACTTTAAATTAGATCGCCAAATATGCGCGGTGGTTAAGTCCAGCTTCTTTCACTTAAGGAAGCTGGCGAAGGTGAAGCCCATTCTCGAGCGGCAGCATTTTGAAGCAGTAATCCATGCCTTTATTACATCTAGGCTGGATTACTGTAACGCGCTCTATTTTGGAGTTGCTCGTTCTTCACTGGCTCGTCTCCAGTTGGTTCAGAATGCTGCTGCTCGCCTTTTAACAGGGACTCGAAAGAGGGGGCACATATCGCCAATTCTGGCCTCCCTCCACTGGCTCCCGGTGCACTTTCGAGTTCATTTTAAGATACTGTTATTTGTTTTTAAATCTCTGAATGTGCTCGCCCCGCCTTACCTCTCTGAGCTGCTCCACCCATACGCTCCTGCCCGGTCCCTCAGGTCAGCTGGTCAGCTGCTCCTGGAGGTACCGAGGTATAGTCGGAGGCACAGAGGGGATAGAGCCTTCTCTGTTGCTGCTCCGGCACTCTGGAACACCCTGCTGTTGCACATCAGACAGGCCCCCTCACTGTCCATCTTCAAATCCAGTGTTAAAACACATTTGTACTCCCTGGCTTTTGACCATGCCTGAGGCTTTGCTTCTGTTTGTGGTGTTTTTGACGTTTCTTTATTTTACATGACTTTTCCTACTATTTCTTTTGATTGTTATTTTTGGTGTGTATTAACTTTGTTGTCAATGATTAGTGATGTACAGCACTTTGTTGCAGCTATGTTTGTTTTTAAAGTGCTCTATAAATAAAATTATTATTATTATTATTATTATTTCACTGACGATCCTGACTGCAGCAGATTCTTCTTCTTCTAGCTTGGTATATGTTTTTCTGTGTATTTCTCTAAAAAAACATCTGAGAGATTTGTTTTCCAATTTCCACAGTGGAATTCTAGCATCAATGAATGCCTTGCACAGATCACTCGAAAACTCAGATTTGTGACTGGAGCAAGTAGTAAATGTAGTGAGGAGACAAGCTTGGATATTTCGCTTGGGTAGTCTACATTCCAGGGGTATCAACATTGACCTCTAATTTTAGATAGCCCTTGTTTTCTCTCTCCTTCCACTCCCCTTCCCAGCTCTCCTTCTAGTCCTACTGTCTCCACTCTCTTCGTTTTTTTTTTCCTGGCCCGCACCCACATCAGTCTGAAGAAGGGCCTCCACCCGAAACGTCGCCTATTCCTTCTCTCCATTGATGCTGCCTCACCCATTGAGTTTCTCCAGCATTTTTTGACCACCTTCGACTTTTCCAGCATCTGCAGTTCTTTCTTAAATAGATCTTAGAGAAGACTGAACCAGCGGGCAGCTGCACGAACGAATGACTGACCAACGGTGGCGCCCCAGGTTTTGTCCCGGTGGTGGAAATTTTCTTCTAAATTATACTATGTTAACATTAATAATAACATTAATATTAATGTGTTAACATAGAAAACGTCATTGTAATCACGGTACTAGAGAAAATAGCACAACCTTTTAGCAAAAAGGCAAAAACAAGGCTGATTGTGAAAAAGGCATTATCCTGGTGAAATTATCAAAAAAGGCACATGGCATTTAAGGCAAAATCCTGGCTCTATTAATGCCTATGGTTTAATTTCATAAAGTAACTTCTCAATTTCAAAATGGCACGTAGATTATTCTGTACTTTGCACATCTCACACTTGTCAAAAGCAGATATTCTGCACAATAATTTACAAACACATTTAAGTGTTTTTGTTTACGTCAACATTTTACTAAATAAAAATTAATGCTTTTCTAGTCTTAGGTTTGAATGAAAATCAGCCACACACTGGTGCAGCTGGTAAAACTGCTGCCCCATTGCACAATGTGATCCAGACCTCGGGTGCTGTCTGTATGGAGTTTGCATGTTTTCCCTGTGTCCATGTGGATTTCCTCCGGGTGCTGCGGTTTCCTCCCACATCACAACTTCTGTAAATTGCCCTAGTGTTTATTTATTTATTTTAATTTTATTATTTATGTAAGGAATGGATGAGAAAGTGGGATAACATAGAACTAGTTTGATCAGGTGATCGGTCTACACTCAATAGGTTGAAGGGCCTGATTCAATGTTGTATTTTTCAACCAATCAATTCAAGCCTTTAACCAGGGATAACATAGGACCATTACAGCACAGAGAGCATTCATCCCGATGCAGCAATGTGAGCTCTTAGTAGCGCAATTGATCAGTTCCATTACCTTTCTCTTTCTCCTCTTGAAATCCCTGATTACAGGCTGAGTGTTCCATAACTCGGAACCAAATGGAAGAATTATTGATAAATGAATGGGGCGTGTGGCAGAACATCAGTAATGTGCGAGTATCAAAGGCAGCCAGTCGCTGATGATTATTGACAAACCAATAAGCGGATGCATTTACATCAGTTCAAGGACAGTCAAGGATAATTACATCTCGCTAAGTAGTATCATTCAAATGGTATACTTAAACTGATATGAAAATAAAACCATTTAAATTTCCTTGCACAGAATTACTCAAAGTACACAGATTTCCAGTTTTCAGTTCCAGTTTTTCTTTTAAACCTCGTAGTGATCATTGCATCATGGATACCACGGCAGTTTGCACTCTTTCAGCATTACTGCAAGTTCTCAGAACTTGCTGGTTTCGGTTCCATAGAACAGGAGACAAGGGCATTCTCACACTCGAAATGTCATTATTTCCTGCATTGACATGTGACACAGAGTCAGTGTGTTTATGATTCATATCAGCAAATGATGTTATCTTATTTCAAGCCATCGCAAAAGCATATTGGGCTTTATTCATGATAGTGTAATATCACGCCTCACTCTGAAACTTACAAGGAGTGGTCTCTTCAACTTCCTG